>NC_084794.1:84145329-84474392 GCF_963169125.1 Humulus lupulus | reverse complement strand
GGAAAAAATAGATTGCCTCCATGGAAATGGGTAAGAATAATGACAACTCTATGCAAAATATTACAATAGACAAGGATTGATTAAATAAAGTGTTACAACTCTATAACTGAAAATACAAATGAATAAAGTGTCACCATTAAGGAATGCCGTTTTGACATCCATTTGATGAACATACAAGTTGTGTATAGAAGCTAAAGCGAACAAAATTCTTATAGAAGTTGTTCTTGCAACAGGCGCATAGGTATCAAAATAATCGATACCCTCTTTTTGCCTAAACTCTTTAGCTACTAATCTAGCTTTAAAGGTTTGGATAGTGTCGTCAGTGTGGTATTTTCTCCTAAATACCCACTTACACCCAATTGGCTTAGACCCCGGTGGGAGGTCTACCAATTCCCAAGTGTTATTAGAAAGAATGGAATCTATCTCATCATTGATGACTTCTTTCCAAAATGCACTATCTCTCGATTGCATAGCTTCTCTGTAAGTCTTAGGATCATCCTCAACGAGAAGTACAATAGGAATTTTCCTAATAGCTTCCTCTCTATTTCCTTCTACCATGTAGAACGAAATTCGTTGAGAATCTATCTCATCCACTACTAGACTTTTATGATTTTTAAGCCTTTGACTTCTTCTAGGTTCAAAGGGTTGCTTTACATCCTTTTGAGAATTCTCCTCTTGAGAATCAACTTTGGATGTAGAAGCTTGAGAATTGTTCTCACATAACAAATTCTCCTTTAGAGATGTTGAAGCTTGAGAATTGTTGTCACATAACATATTCTCAAAAAATTAACTTCTCTAGATTCAACCACAATATTAGACTCTAAGTCTAATAGCCTATAAGCTTTACTATTGTTGGCATAACCAACAAAAGCACACTTTATGGCTCTTGAACCTAATTTTATTCTATTAGGTTCATTTTTCTTGCAATATGCAAGACACCCCCACACTTTGAAGTACCCTATGTTGGGTTTTCTTCCTTTCCATAACTTATATGGAGATATCTCATTTTTCTTCATCGAGATTCGATTAAGAATGTGACAAGCGGTTAAAGTCACTTCACCCCATAAGTTGAAGTTCAACTTAGAAAACACCAACATAGAATTTATCATCTCTAGATAAGTCCTATTTTTCCTTTCGGCAACACCATTGTGTTGTGGTGTATAAGGTACAGTGCACTCATGAATTATACTATTTTCTTCACAAAATGTATTGAATTCATTAGAGAAGTACTCTCCTCCTCTATCACTTCTTAGCACCTTAATCTTTTTATTTAGTTGACTTTCAACTTCTAATTTATACAATTTAAAAGCATCAAAAGTTTCATATTTATGCTTTAAAAGAAACACATAGGTATATCTACTAAAATCATCTATAAAAGTAAGAAAATACCTTTTACCACCTCTAGTTAAAACACCATTTAATTCACAAAGATCACTATGGATTAAATCTAGTAAATTAGATGATCTTTCCACACTAGGAAATAGTTTCTTAATCATTTTTGCCTTAACACATGTTTCACATTTACCATAGTTTTTAATATTGCATGCAATCATACCACATTTTACTACTCTTTTCATGGTTGGAAAAACCTATATGCGATAGTCTAAGATGCCACAAAAATAAAGAATCATACTCAACAATGTAGGCATAATTAGCATTTTTATTGATAACATTGAAAGTTACATCATTGGTGCACAATTTAACCATTCCCTCACAAGAGTACCCCTTTCCCAAAAATACATTTGATTTGGTAAGTATAAGTTTACTGGACTAAAAAATGGCTTTAATGCTGGGCTTGCCAAGCAAATCACCACTTACCAAGTTTCTACTCATTTCGGGAACATAAAGTACATTCACTAATGTAACTTTCTTGCCGGAGGTAAAAAAGACTTCAATGGTACCTTTGCCAAGTACCTTGGATTTTCCCTCATTGCCCATTTGAATCTCATGGTTGCCCTTTGACTCTTCAAAGGTCTTGAACAATGATTTGTCATAGGTGACATGGACAGTGGCACATGTATCATACCACCACCCTTTCACCTTGCCTTGGACCGCATTCACCTCACTAAGGGTAGCAACTATGTTTTCCTCTTGAGTTGCATTCACCTTAGGTCCTTGTTGGTCTTTTCTATGCCTACACTCTCTAGCATAGTGACCCTTTTTCCCACACACAAAGCAAGGGCCTTTCTCGCCCTTAAACTTGTTCGGGTTGGTTTTTGGACCCAAAGGTTTCTCATTACCCTTTTTCCCTTTGTTTTTGGGATGTTTTGGTTGTGACACCGCATTTGCTTTGGAAGTCTCTCCATTAAACCCCTCCACAAGTTTATCTCTACATATCAATTCCTCTTCGATTCGAATATGCTTTTGGATTTCCTCCAAAGAATAATCCTCATTTTTATGAAGGATTCTTTTCCTATAGCTCTTCCAAGTTGGTGGTAATTTAGCCACTATAGCACCAACTTGAAAGGCCTCAGGAAGCTCAATCTTTAAAAATTTCAGTTTGTTAACAATTATTTGCAATTCATGAATTTGAGGAAGAATAGGTTTATCACCAAAAAATTTGAAATCAAAATATTGAGATATCAAAAACTTTTTGGTACCTTCCTCTTCCGCCTTGAACTTTTTCTCAAGTGCATCCCATATCTCCTTGGCCGATTTGGTCTCGGTGTAGAGGTCATATAGCCTATCAGATAAGGCATTGAGGATATGACCCCTACAAAGGAGATTTTCCTCCTCCCTCTTCCTTCTTTTCTCCATCTCCTCGGGAGTGTCCTTGTCGGATGGTGTTGGGAGAGGTTCTAGAGTGGATTCTAGGATGTAGGCGATTTTGAGAGTGGTCAAAAGGAATCTCACCTTGTCTTGCCACCTAGTAAAATTGGACCCATCAAACCTATCCAACCTCACTAGGTCTTGATTCATGATTTTGATGGTCTCACCTTCCATTGAAACAAACAAAGGGATAAGCTTTTGAGTGTTAGGAAAAAATAGATTACCTCAATGGAAATGGGTAAGAATAATTACAACTCTATGCAAAATATTACAATTGACAAGGATTGATTAAATAAAGTGTTACAACTCTATAACTGAAAATACAAATGAACAAAAGAAGAAGAAGAAGAAGAAGAAGAAGCAGAAGAAGAAGAAGAAGAAGAAGAGAATAGTAAAATACAACTCTAAGCAAAAGGTTACAAATAAAGTAAAGTGTTTGAAACAAAAGAAAAGAAAAGATTACAACTCTTAAACAAGAAATACAAGTAAATAGAGAAGAAGAATATAAAGATGAAAAGCAATAGAATGAAAGAAAGGAACAAGAATAAAAAAATAAACAACTCTCACTCACACTACCAAAGTGAAGAGTGTTGGGGATCACCAACTTGAACAAGGTTTGAAATCTTTGTCCAAAAGCTTATTTCTCCCTAACTCAAGCACTAAGGGATCTCTCACAGATTATAGGAAATTATTTATGGAATTATCAAGCCTCAAGGTGTTTCTAGCCAAGTGCTTTAATGGATAGAAATGTTGTGTCTTTCAAGTGAGCTACAGGCTCCTATTTATAGAGTTTAGAGACACCCTTTGAATTTCAAATTCCACCAACCCCCATGGCTGTTACCAATGTTTAATTGGATTAATATTGAATTAAAATTGAGGTTTGGGAGTTATTTGGGTTTTTGGAACCGTTCAACACATTTGGAAAAAACTGAAAAATTGGCTTGAAATGCACCTGTGGCCGCGGCTAGGAACATCAGTGGCCGCGGCCACAGCCCAGTTTCAACACTTGAAAATGTGTTGTTTTTCCAAACGGTTCCAAACCCTCCCGAATGATTTTGTAACTCCCAAAACACATTATTAGGGTTAAAATCATATCTCTAACAGCCATTTAACATATGGCTTTATGAAATTCATCTCAATATTGTGTAACCCCAAATTTACACAATAAAGGGTAATATTTGGAAGTTACAAATTTGTAACACAAAATATGTTACATTATTTGGATATATCTCATATATCTAAATATTGTAACTCTCTATTATATGTTACAATATGTGACACTCTTTGTCACATTTATTTAATCTAAAACATTATATTATAATATAATATAATATTACATTATATTATAAAATAATATAATATTACATTATATTATAAAATAATATAATATATAGTGCTGCCTTCCAGGCGCTATGTCGCTACAGACAGAAAGCCATCCCCTGGACAGCGCTGAAGCGCCAGAGCCAGAGTCTTCAAACCCTGGTTTTTCCCCTTCGTGTTCTCCAAACTCCAAACCTCAAAAACTGACCCCAAACCTCAACCAAACCCACAAATGAACCCAAAAACCAATTCTACATATCTTAGACATCAAAACCCAATCAAACTTTCCCAAAAACCTCATTGAATTCCCAACTATTCAATCCAAGATTTCAACTTTAACCAACTAAAAAATAGGGCAAGAAACCCGAATTCATGGCTGAAACCTTACCACAATCTCAGGATTAAACCCCCTTCAATGGTTGAACACTAGCCTAGAACCTCAAGCTTTGATCTCCTAGCTTGAATCCTCAATTGGAGCTTCAAAATTTCAAAGGAAGAAGAAGAAAAAGGATGATTAGGAGGAAGAGGAAAGAAGTACTCTGTTTTTGGTTAAGTTCATCTAAATCCTTCTAATTTATATATAACCTAAGGTCAAATGACCAAAATGCCCCCATGCCTAATTATTTTCTTAACAACCTCCAAGGGCAAAATCGTCCTTTCCCGTCTATCCCGTTAATCACAATTAACATCATCCAATTCCCGTTATTCTCAATATTCTTAAATAATAATAAAATCATATCACATTACCCTTTAATTCCGGTAATGTACTAAGCATCAAATTACCCCGAGACTCAACCAGAGCCTAGAAATTAACCCTGTTACGACTAAACCGCTAACTTACATTCTAAGATCGTGTCATGCCTAAAAGCTTGAACAAATCCATATTATAATGTGGCCTCATACATAAATCACCAACATGTATGAAAATATACAAATATGCCCTCAACGAGCCAAATTACCATAATGCCCTTATAATGAAAAGTAGACCCACATTCATCCATTTATCATCATATAATAATATAATTCACATAATCATGCATATAATCATTTAATTGCATAACAAATCAATTATGGCCATCCCCGCCTCCTAATCCAACCATTAAAACTCATTAGGGATTTTTGGGGCATTACAATTATCCCCTCCTTACAGAAATTTCGTCATCGAAATTTACCTGAATAGCTTGGGATACTGCTCCTGCATATCTGACTCCAACTCCCAGGTCGCTTCCTCGACCTTGCTGTTCCTCCATAATACCTTAACTGAAGGTATTGTTTTATTCCTGAGGACCTTGTCCTTTCTGTCGAGTATCCGGACTGGTTGTTCCTCATAGGAGAGATCTGCCTCAAGCTCCAGATCCTCATAACTCAAGACATGAGTCACATCTGATATATACCTCCGAAGAGCCGAAACATGAAACACGTTATGCATGGCCGACAATGCTGGTGGTAAGGCCAACCTATAGGCCACCTGACCAATCCCCTCCAAGATCTCAAATGGACCTACAAATATAGGGCTCAACTTGCCCTTCTTCCCAAACCTTCTCTCCCCTTTCCATGGCGAGACTCTAAGGAAGACATAGTCTCCCACTTGAAACTCTTCATCTCTACGTTTGGGATCTACATAAATTTTCTGTCTACTTTGAGAAGCGAGCATCCGAGCTCTAATATTCTCAATGGCCTCACTGGTCCTCTGAACTGCTTCAAGATCCAAGTATCTCATTTCCCCTATCTCATCCCAATGAATGAGAGATCTGCATTTCCTACCATACAAAATCTCATAAGGTGCCACCCCAATGGTCGACTGATAGTTGTTGTTGTAGGAAAACTCTACCAAAGGTAAATACTTACTCCAGGATCCACCAAAGTCCAACACATTCTCGCAGCATGTCTTCTAATATCTGGATCGTCCTCTCAGATTGTCCATCTGTTTGAGGATGATAAGCAGTATTGAACTTCAACTGTGTTCCCATGGCCTCTGTAAACTTCCCCAGAACTTGGAAGTGAACGTGGGGTCTTGATTTGACACGATCGACTCCATGGAGGCGCACGATCTCTCTCACATAGAGATATGCATACTGATTAACTGTATATGTAGTCCTCAATAGTAAGAAGTGAGCTGATTTTGTGTAGCGATCCACAATAACCCATATTGAATCATGTTGACCAGTAGTCTTGGGTAACCCCCCCATGAAATCCATCGTGATGTCTTCCTATTTCAACTCTGGAACGTCTAGAGGCTGCAATAACCTTGTTGGCCTTTGATGCTCAGCCTTGACCTGTTGACATGTCAAACACTTAGCCATACTCTACTACATCCCTCTTCATCCTAGGCCATCAATACACCGATCTCACATCCTGGTACATCTTCGTGGTGCCTAGATGCAAATAATAAGGAGTAGTATGAGATTCATCCAGAATCTCTCGCCTCATAGTAGTGTCTAACGGAACACATATCCGACCCTTGTATCTCAACAAGCCCATCTCAGACACTGTGTAATATCTGGACACTCCAGCCAAAACATCTTCTCTGATCTTGATCAGTTGTGGATCACCCAACTGACCCTCCTTTATTCTTTCCAATAGCGTAGACTGTAGCGTAATGTTGGCCAACTGGCCCACTAGCAACTCTATGCTAGCTCTGGTCATATCCTCTGCTAACTGTCTGGATATCAGCCTCACACTATAAATCTGTCCCCAACCCTTCCGGCTTAAAGCATCAGCTACCACATTGGCCTTTCCTGGATGATACAATATCTCACAATCATAATCTTTTACTAACTCCAGCCAACACCTTTGTCTCATATTCAGGTCTTTCTGCGTGAAGAATTACTTCAGGCTCTAGGGGTCAGTGTAAATCTCACACTTCTCCCCATAAAGGTAATGCATCCATACCTTCAATGCAAAGACCACAGCTGCCAACTCCAAATCATGAGTGGGGTATCTTTGTTCATACTCCTTCAGTTGACGTGAGGCATAGGAAATCACCTTCCCTGAATGCATCAGAACACAACCCAAACTCTGATGTGAGGCATCACAGTATATCACAAACTTATCTTGATCTATTGTAAGACTCAGAACTGGAGCTGTAATCAATCTCAGCTTCAGTTTCTGGAAGTTGTTCTCACACCTGTCTGACCGCACAAACTTCTGATTCTTGCGTGTCAGCTCAGTCAATGAAGTGGAAATCTTTGAGAATCCTTCCACGAAACGTTTGTAATAACCTGCCAATCTAAGGAAAATTCTCACCTCAGAAGCATTCTTTGGCCTTGGCCAATCTCTGGCTGCCTCAATCTTGGCTGGATCCACTTTAATCCCATCCTTACTAACAATGTGCCCAAGGAAAGTTACCTGAGATAACCAGAACTCACACTTCTTGAACTTTGCAAACAATCTGTGTTCCCTTAGTCTCTGTAGAACCAACCTCAAATATTGCTCATGCTCTGACTCTGACTGAGAATAAACCAGAATATCATCGATGAAGACGATCACAAACTGGTCCACATAATCCTTGAACACTCTGTTCATCAAATCCATGAAAGCAGCTGGTGCATTAGTCAATCCAAAAGATATGACTAGGAACTCATAATGCCCATATCTAGTGTGAAAAGAAATCTTTGTATGTCTCCCTCCTTGACCCTCAAATGATGATAACCAGAACGAAGGTCTATCTTTGAGAATATCCTTTTACCTTGCAACTGATCAAACAGATCATCTATCCTTGGCAGATGATACTTGTTCTTAATTATTAACTTGTTCAGTTCTCTGTAATCAATGCACATCCTCAGAGAACCATCTTTCTTTTTCACAAACAGAACTGGTGCACCCCAAGGTGAGAAACTAGGTCTGATAAAACCCAAATCTAACAGCTCCTGCAACTGTACTTTCAATTCTTTTAACTCTGTTGGGGCCATTATGTATTTATGAAAGCTTTTCACATTTTTTCTTGATTCTGTTCTTGAAAAAGTATAGGAAAATAGGGTATTTGATCGATTTTCTAAGATGTTTTGAAATAAAAAATAAGTTTTTTATAGGCTAAATATGGTAAAAAAAAATGGTATCTTTTCAGGGTTTTAGATAGGTTAGAAACGAATATCATGTTGAGCAAGAAATAAGATTTTCAGAATAGGGTTTTAATGCCCTATAATCGATGATATCCCCATTTTTGGGCAACCGCTCATTTTTCCTAGAAAATTGGGATTACTCGAATCGAAAATTAGGCACCCACTTTTTGTGGATATAATTTCGATACTTTGAGCCTCTGGTTGCTCGGTTACATTGAGATTATTATGTCATCATTTCGAGCCTTCGAGCTTAAATTTTTGAGATATTTTCCCAATTTATCCATCCTTAGGGTCCTCTCCTCTGTCTTTATTGTTAGATTATGCAGTCTTCCAAGAAGAATTGGTGGGGGCCTGACCTTGCCATTTCTTATCAACCTTCATCTCCCAAAATTGAATCACCATTCTCACGTAACCAAAGACTAATACATGAACACAAAGAACCAACTGAACGTGAGGACATCAGTGCCGATTTCCAATGCCACATAATCGAGGTTGAAGAAGGAAAGAGGAGGAAATTGCGAGTAGCCGTTCATCCCGACCCTGATCCAGAAATTAGGCCCATTCTACTAGACCCCAATCTTAATGTTTCCATTTCCTTTCATGGAGATCTCATCAAGCCAAAATCTCTCATCAGCCCCCGTGGCATCTTCCATTCCTACTGCCAAAGGTGAATTTTTCGAGGCCGACCTCTATAAAAGTGTGATCACATCCACAAGACAGATTTTGGAGATTATGTCTTACCATGGCCTCAAATTTTTTGGTGAGCTAATGTGCCAAGCTCCCAAGCCTCTCAAGAGGAGTAGTTATGATCTGGGTGAGGACAACCCAGATAGGAATATCAAGCTTGCGGCTTGGAGTCGTGAGCACATGCAATCTGGGGCACTCCTGCCCTTAAAGGATTACTTTAGGGAGTTTACTGATTGGATCAATATTGCTCCCTTTCAACTCCAATCCAAATCTTACCGAGTTCTAGCGGTGCTGAGGTTGCTCTACCACGGGATGAAGTGGAAAGGGCCCTCGCCCTATGAGATTTTGTATTTCTTTTGCTTGAAAAGCAACCCTACACGAGCTAGAGGTGGGGACGAATTCTACTATCTTTCATGCTGGCCTCGCGAGAATCGGTTATTCAAGAACATCCCTAACCATCCTCCAAACTTTAAGACCCAGTTTTTCTGGACAAATGGCCTTGGACTGTCCAAATTCTATTCATTCTAGCGTATACGTAAGTCACAATTGCATAGTTTTTTAACTTAAATTTGTGTTGTACAACTAATTTTGACTGTCTGAAGCCAACTAAGGAGATGACGGGCCATCGAAATGAGATCTCAAGGCTTCCTTACGGCTAGCAATCCGTCCATTACCTTCTTCACGAGGATAAGCTACACCTGCGTGGTCACCTTGGTGAAGGCGACTCTACGGATGGCGTCGGGACTCATAAATATGCCTGATGGGAAGACGTCCACTTCCCTATCCTCTTGACCCTTCAAAGAAAAATAGGAAGAAGGGTTTGAGCTCAGCCCATAGCGAACCCTCAGGGTCAGACAATGAGGCTCAGTACGAGGCATCTTAGAGCTCGAATGGAGGTGAAGTGGTACTAGAGATGTCTAATTGGTCTCCCACCTTTTTAGATCAAGAGATGAATGTTCCAGTCTCTTTTAATAACCCCCATAACAACTTTATGACTTGGTGATGGGTAGATTTTAAGGTTCATAGAGACGATAGTTGGTTGGTCAAATCTCAAACAATGTATAGCATTAATAATGTATGGGAAGGCATAGGGTTTCAATATGGCTCGAATGATTAGCGAGACCTCTCCGAGTTGTCCCCCACATTGCGAGATAAGGAATCAGTCACAAGTGAGGTACCCATTCAAGTTATCGAGATACCCTCAGATGACTTAGAAATTTCTTGGACTTCAAGTTCTTCTAGTTAGGTCTCCCCACTTGCTAACTTTTAAATAACTGATATATGATCAATTCTAATATGTCTATCCTTTTGTTTTGCAGGCGACATGGATTCTGACTTGGAAAATATCCTCGGGATGCCTCACAAGGCTCACAGTGGAAAGCGAGGTCGTGTCTCCCCGAAGAAGGATGTGCCTCCTCCCACCAAGACCTTAAAGACAGTTCCTTCCTTGGAACTGGTTATTCCTCCATCTCCAAAACCTAAGACCCCTCCTCCTCAAAAGTTAAAGACTCCTTCACCTCCCCCGTCCTCCCAGCAGGATCCCTAGTGTGGATAAAGGGAAGAAAGTCTTTGACCTCGGCACAATGAGGCCAGCCGGTGCTCCAAAAAATTTTGGCCTCGACATACAAGCAAGAATTCCTCTTGGATAATGAGGCTGGTGCCTTGGGAGCTAACCTCTCTTATGAGCTGCTCTCCCATGCGGGTTGATCTTGCAACAACCTTGACACTCCGGTGTGGAGGATTTTGAAAGGTGATGATGCCACAACCATTCTCGACCAGAACTTGGAGCTCGGATTCTCAGTAAGTGATCTTACCTCTTAACTATTTCATTAACTTGTCTTGTCGTCCATCTAACTTTTTCGTTTTATTTTAGGCCTTCCTTGGTTTCCTACGCCAAGGGTCCCTCTTGTCTACCAAAGTAGCGACAAGCAAGAGGTTCGCCTTCAAGGCTAAGGCTGCGCAGATCAGGGTCGAGGATGCCTTAAAGGAAGCCCAGGACAAGCTAACAGCCTCCAAGGTTGAGGTTGGTTGTCTAAAGACCAATCTTAATGCCATTAAAGCTGAGCTTGACACAAGAACTACAAACTTCGATGCCGCCAAGGCCGAGCTGACGACCAAGTATGCTGAGATCGAGCGCCTCTAGGCGCATGCTACCAAACTCGAGGAGGAGAAAAAGGTGACTTATGACATCCTCAAGGATGAAAAGAAGGGCCTCCTGGAGGAGTTTAAAGCCAAAAAAGAGTGGTCCACAGACATGGCCATGTATCGCATATGGTCCATGAACTCAGAAATTGACACCTCTTTTTTTATGGATAAAGAGGAGGCCTTCTTGGCCAAATGATGAGCTCGGTTGGCGGAGGAAGAGGCTGGCCAAGCGACCGTTGTTGAGGGTGAAATTGATGAGGAGAAGGGCGATGATGCCAAGTCTGCTCCCACTGCACAAGAGTAGAAAGTTTCTTTCTTTCTTTTTTTTTTTATATACAAGGGCTTTGTCCCTTATTACATGTAATTAATTAAGGTCCCAGGGTCCAAGAAAATTTATAGCTCGAATGGCCAAGCTATTTTTTTTTATCTTAATGTGTAATTATTTTCCTAACAGTAGTTTTATGCTTTTAACATTCCGTCTCAAAAATTTTATGCACATTATCTACTTATAATTTTGGTTTTCATACTCGTTTATTCATACAAGTACATTTCGAGTTTATCTCTAATTTCCATATAATCATATATGGTTTATTTTTTTGCTCATAGTTTGATCTCATTTTATTCAAAATCAAATTCTACTTATATCATGTATCTTCTTTTTGAGAAATACTTAATGAGTGTGTAGTGTTGTTTGCGTGGTTATCTCTTGATTGGTAAACATTTCTCATCCTCATCCATGATGGTGGTTTCGAGGTTGAAATCGTATGCAAAAAATTTCCAACTTAAAGATTTTTAAATGAATGTTTGTTATTCTAGGCTCGTATATAATTGGCTTCATGCTTGGTTTATGATCCATGCACTTGATAATTGCTTTTATTTTTATTGTATTTTTTCAAGCTTATGGTATCATTTTATACCAATTATGCCCCCTTAAAATTCTATGATTGTGAAATCTTAGGTTATTAATATTGAGAGCAAGCAAAAAATTATTAAAAATAAAAATAATGAAAATGAGGAGTATTTTATTGATAATACTAAAAAATACAAGCTTGGTTACAACTAAATAAATATTTTTCCAAAATCTACTGATAATATGGTTGTAGATGTTCACCGTTTCAAGCTCGCGAAACTAATTCTCTATTTAGTCGAGCTAGTTTGTAGACCCGAGTTCCCATGACCGATTAGAGCAAGCAAACAAAAGATTTCTCATTTTCTAAAATTTTGACACATGGCCAAAAAAAGGACCCACCTTGAAGGACTTTGTCCTATGAGGAATGGAAGAATTGGTCATAAAGTAAAGTGACAGAATAATTTTAAAACGTTAACTATTTCAAGTTTTGTGTAACTAAATTTTTTAAAAGTTGTTTCTATTCACTTTTATAATATATATATATATATTGTTATTTTTTCCTTCTAAATATTATTTATAGTTAAAACTAAAAATAAATTCAAAGGAGATTATTCAAATAATCTCTAAACGGTATTTTTATTTTTATTTATTTAAATAGATTTAATTTAGACAAATAAAAATCTCCATTATTAAGGCTAAATTCAAATTTTAAAACAGTTGAACAATTACATAAAAAAAAGAAGAGAATGAAGTTAAAAATAATAATGTTGTAGTCTTCACTTGGTTTTAGGATCCTCTTGCTGAGCCTAATATATATATATTTATACTAGATACAAGCTGTTTAGTTTTATTTGTAGAATTTATTAATTATTTTTATTAAATTTATATTAATATCATATAAATTTTAAAATAAAATTTTTTTTAATTAAATAATTTATTTATTTTTGTTTAAGTTTATGTTTGTTCTAATTTTTGAATCTGGGAGTGACAACAAGAGATTATATATTATATGTTTAATGTAATATTAAATATTATATGTATATTTTAAATTTAAATTTCTTGCTAGTTTAAAAAAAAAGCAATTTGTTACTAATTGACAGTAAATTATATTATATGTTTAATATGATATCATTCTAATAAGTGAGTTTAAGTTTAATTAAATTTTATTTAAGTTATAAAACATATGATTTTATTATTTTTAAATAATTATCATTGTAAAATATCTCAAAAATATCTTATTTTAATTTATTTAATTATTTAATATTTTTAATATCTAAAAAATATCCTATTTTAATTTGTTTAATGATTTATTATTTTTAAATAATTGTCATTGTAAAATATCTCAAAAATATCATATTTTAATTTTTTAATTAATTATTTTATTTTATTTAAGTTTAAAGTGTTTACAAACTACTGTTAAATATAAGAATATTCTGTTAAAGTTAACATTAAAAAAATAAAAAACTGTTAAAACAAAAAATTTCCGTTATCTACACACTTATTATATAGAAGAGATATTCCAATATAAATTAAAAAATGAAAAAAATAATAGATAAAATTACCATATATATTTTTTTAAAATGAAAAAAAAAAGGAAAAAAAAAAAGGTAAAATTACCATGGTTGTTGTTTTATCAATTGCATCTTCACTTGAAACATAGAATGGAACTTAAGGACTTAAAAAATACAATTAATCAATTAATTAAAATAATATGCAAAATATTAGTCATAATAATTTATATATATTTGATATATATTCTCAAGAGACTATAATAATATACCTGATTGAGATGAAGTTGTGGCAAATGCAATAATGGGTAATATGGGAAAGTATATGTGCTTGGATTCTGATGTGTTGGTTGAAATGAATATGAGCTTTAATTATGATGGGTTGTTGGAAAAGAATATGAACGTGCAAGGGTCATTTGTGTTGATGGAAAAGAAAATGATGCTACATCCTGAAGAAGTGAAAGACAAGTGAATATGAAAATAACTCAAATAATTAATAATTTTTGCAAAACAGATATATATATATATATAAGTAATTTAAATGTAAGATAAAAACTTGTGAGGAAGATGCATTATTTTGTACTTTATTTTCTTCTTTATAGCTCTCTCAAGGGCACTTTTAAATCTTGTAGATTTACCACAAGGTCTTCCTTTTTCTTTAACTCCCTTAATTTTCTCATGCATGATATTTCCATCATTATTTTTTCGTAGATTTGCATGATAGTTGCTAGAGGTAGAATTTTGAACATTCATTCCTCTTAAACATGCCTCTAATCTTCCAAAACTACATAATAATCATTCATGGAAATTTCATATGTTTCTTCAACCATAACTGCCTTTGTTTCTATCTGAGTTTGTACTTTACACAAGTCTCTATATTGCTTTGCCATACTTGCCTTAGCATTCTCATTGATCGAGATTTCAGCAACTCTTGTTTCCCCATACTTTGCATATTTGGTCCATTTCTTTAGTATGTATTGATTTGTAATCTTCAATACATTTTTTTAAGAAAAAACTTTAAGAGCATACGAGCACAAAATCCCAGAAAATTCAAATTTCTTCATCGTACTATGCTATTAGAAGAGTTGAATTCAACATAGTGATGAAAACACTTCTTATGATGAGTAATTGTGTATTTTGTTAGCATTTCTCCATCACAGTCACCATCATCATTGCCATCCCTTTCACAAACAAATATTATACAATCATAAGCCATTCCCAACTCAGCTTGAAACATTTTTAAAACTGTTGTGGTGTATATACTTGATGCATGCGTCAAAATTTCAAATTTTATTAACAATTTCAAAGAACTTTGAGTTGCTTTGAAATCTGCAGTTAACTCTTCATAACGAAGATCGTCAATCAATCTCTCAAAGTGCTGAAAGAAATGCACCAAATCATACTTGTAACTCACATAATTTTTCAACACATTGTTCATTCTCTCACTCATTTGAGTTGTCATCATATCAGCACCAAAAGCTTCTCTACCATAAACCATTTCCCACTGTCTCCTCAATTGAAAATATTTTTCTAACCACCCATTCGTTTTCAAATTATATTTCTCAAGCATTGTTTCCCAAGCATGAAAGAATTCCTCCTCCTCTTCCAATTCATATATACATTCACTAAAATCTTTAGCGAATTCTCAGAAACATTGAAAAACACCATTAAGATTCTTAGTTGCATTTTGATATATATGCCAAATACATAAATGATGATGAGTTTCTGGCCATACGAAGGATAAAGCCTTTTCCATTGTCGCGTCTTGATCTGTAAGGATTGTTTTTGGCTTCCTTCCTGACATGGCTGTGATAAATATATCAAATAACCAAATGAATGTGTAACGCCCTGGATAACCAAGACTGTTATACTGTGTGTTTAAATAGTGCAGGACTTGCTAATCAAGTCATTTAAATGAAAATGTGATCCTAAAGTCATAAACAAGTTAGGTTTAAAAGATTTTGGCCATAAACAGATAATTTTCATTAAAATAAACACTTAGTACATGGGATCCCAAAAACATGGTTTAAAGGACATATTTACAAAACTTCCAAAAGTTATATACAATCAAGGCCACTCTAATGGAAAAATACACATTTTAGATTTCCGTCCCTGTACAATCCCTTAACCGTGGCGGCTGAGCAGCTGACAATGTACACCTCGCCCGTAGAGCTTTCCAACCCCTGGTTGATCCATCTTACCCTTGCCTTTACCTACACCACGTAGCACCCATGAGCTAAGGCCCAACAAGAAAACCATAATATCATAGCATGAACAATATCAACAACTAAATAGTTCATAAAACATAACCAAATATTCAACAGTCCAGAGCATTCACATAATTAGTGATAACAACTGACAAATCAACAATCTATTATCTAGATATTCAATAAGCCACAATCATTAGATTAACGACAGTAAACAATTTATACGATATTTAGGGTCGACGCCCTTAGGCCGCACCCTCAGTTTAACCCACTGTCTCCAGCTCACTTAGGCCGAGCCCAGCGTTATCCCATTGACTTTGGCTCGCTTAGGCCAAGCCAGTGAATATTTAATTAACCTCAGCTACCAGTGGCCAATCCACGTCCTTGTGCGCCAATATTAATTTCGGCACTCTTAGGTTGTTTATTTCATACTCACATGGCATAATACCATCATACAACATTGCATACAAGTATAGGGAACTCTTAGTCCCAACTTATCCACATAAAAAGGTGCAGTTTTCTTACCTTTGATTCCAAGCGGAGAAGGTAAATTGGTTCCGAGCACGTTCCTTAGCCTCAGGCCTTGGTGATAAACCTAGTCACAAGGGCCATTGATATCTATCAACTTCCAATCAAAAATAAAATACATAGGGAATAGAAATTAGCCTCTGGGACCTCAATTTCTACTAAACCGGGTAGTAGAAATTGTCCCGAGTATCTAGATTTGAACCCCCGAGCCCTAACAATTCTTAAAACACTTCCAAGACCAAACTTCCCAGGCGGGTTGTGACTTGGCTAAGGAAGTCGCGACTTGCCCCAAGTTAGAGAACAAGCTCCCATGCCAAAGGGGAGGCGGGTCGCGACTTGGCCAGGAAAGTCGCGGCGCCCCCCCAAATTAGAGAACAACCCATGCCATAAAGGCCGCACGCGTCGCAGTGCCCCCTGGCTAGGTTGCGACCCACCTCCCCTTTGGCATGGGAGCTTGTTCTCTGACTTGGGGCAAGTCGCAACTTCCTTAGCCAAGTCACGACCCGCCTAGGAATTTTGGTCTTGGAAGTGTTTTAAGAATTGTTAGGGCTTGGGGGTTCGAATCTAGATGCTCGGGACAATTTCTACTACCCGGTTTAGTAGAAATTGAGGTCCCAGAGGCTAATTTATGTTCCCTAGGTACTTTATTTTTTTATTTGAAGTTGATAGATATCAATGGCCCTTGTGACTAGGTTTATCACCAAGGCCTGAGGCTAAGGACCGTGCTCGGAACCAGTTCACCTTCTCTGTTGTGGATAAGTTGGGACTAAGAGTTCCCTATACTTGTATGCAATGTTGTATGATGGTATTATGCCACGTGAGTATGAAATAAACGACCTAAGAGTGTCAGAATTAATATTGGCGCAGAAGGACGCGACTCAGCCACTGGTAGCTGAGGTTAATTAAATATTCACTAAGCTTGGCCTAAACGAGCCAGAGTCAGTGGGATAACGCTAGGCTCGGCCTAAGTGAGCCAGAGACAGTGAGTTAAATTGAGGGTGCGACCTAAGGGCGTCAACCCTGAATCTCGTATAAATTTTTTACTGTCGTTAATCTAATGATTGTGGCTTATTGAATATCTATATAATAGATTGTTGATTTGTCAGTTGTTATCACTGATTATGTGAATGCTCTGGACTGTTGAATATTTTGTTATGTTTTATGAACTATTTAGTTGTTGATATTTTTCATGCTATGATATTATGGTTTTCTTGTTGGGCCTTGGCTCACGGGTGCTACGTGGTGTAGGTAAAGGCAAGGGTAAGATGGATCAACTATGGGTTGGAAAGCTCTAGGGGCGAGGTGTACATTGTCAGCTGCTCGGCCGCCACGGTTAAGGGATTGTACAGGGACGGAAATCTAAAATGTGTATTTTGCCATTAGAGTGACCTTGATTGTTTATAACTTTTGGAAGTTTTGTAAATATGTCCTTTAAACCCTGTTTTTGGGATTCCATGTACTAAACGTTTATTTTAATGAAAATTATCCGTTTATGACCAAAATATTTTAAACCTAACTTGTTTATGAATTTAGGATCACATTTTCATTTAAATGACTTGATTAGCAAGTCCTGCACTATTTTAAACACACAGTGCAACAGTCTTGGTTATCTAGGGTGTTACAACTTGGTATCAGAGCGGTCTAGGTTTAAGGGTTCCTGAAGACTGGCTGGACGTGTACACTCACCGCTAAAGACAAGCTTGACTCAGGGTGTTGTAATTGAATACATGAGATTATATGCTTAAGTGCTTAACTGAAATATGAATGTATTATATGCTTAAGTGCTTAACTGAAATAGGGAGCATGAGATATTGATAGGGCTTGGCCCTTGATTGTTGTCTAATGATATGGAGGCATGCTGATTAGCATTGCTATTGTATGTGGATGAATATTTGGATAATGGTTGGTATATTTATTGCATGGGGTGAATTGTTTAAATTGAATGTGTATATGCTTTATCTGCTTGTTGAGTGATGGAAGCATGGTAAGTATGAATGTACTTGGTAGCAATGAAACTTGATAATTAAATGCATAGTATTGTAGATGGGTGTTTTTTATGCTTTTGTGTGCATGATTACTACGGTTGATTGGATATGTGTAATGCCCTAAACTCCAGGGACCGTTACGGTGTGCCTTGTAAATAGTTGTTAATCGAGTCATTTGGTCAAATCGTGTAACTAAGTATGATTAGCGGTTTAGGGATTAAAATTTTTGGTTAAGATATAACGTTTCATTAGAACGTTTATTATATACATTGGGATCCCAAAAATATAATTTAGAGGTCTATTACAAGAAAATATTTACAACTAGCCGATCTAGGCAGCAAAATAGGGTTTAACCCTAGTTCCTCTCCTTCATACCTCAACCATGGCGGTCGAGCAGCTGCATATGTACACATCATCACCTACGCTCTCCAACTCAAGGACGGTCCTGCTTTCTTTTGCCTTTACCTGCACCACATAGCACCCGTGAGCCGAAGCCCAGCAAGAAAACCCAATATGCTCTTGAACAATATTAACATGTCATCAAATCATAATGTGCATTCCTAGCAATAATAGCCTTCATCATGCACGCAAGCAGGTGCAAAAAAATGATTATGGGATCCTGCATCTGAATAGATAACTAATGAGTCAATCTCTGGGGACCTGCTTCATGAATAGATGACTAGTAAGTCAATCTTGGAGTGGGTGACTAATGAGTCACGCCCTGCATGGGTAACTAATGAGTCACACTCTGTATAGATGACTAATGAGTCATACCATGTGTAGATGACTAATGAGTCTATCTCTGTCTAGGTGACTAATGAGTCACACTCTGTATAGGTGACTAATGAGTCACACTCTGTATAGATGACTAATGAGTCTATCTCTGTGTGGATGACTAATGAGTCATACTCTGGAGGTCCCATACCCTCCTAGCCATGTGACATGTAGGTCACCTTAGCCTTTCTAGCTCTAGCTCTAATTAACTAGCCTTTAGACTAAACAAGCACTTTTAATTTTCATCGAACTTGAGGTCGGTCTGACATTAATGCTCATTCGAGTCATTCAATGCAGATGTCGATTATATCTAATCTTTTATCGGCTTGCGTTAAGCACGCTAAGACCGTTCTTGACTTATGAGTCAATACCACGTGACCAGTGCTCAGTACCACTGCCGAACTTGACTAATGAGTCACAACTTCACAGCTGATACTAACACCATTTCCAATTCTGACTAATGAATCAGTGCCAAGAACACATAAGCAATGCTACCAGGCATATATCATATGTCAAATATCCAAACATAGGGCATTCAACATGCTTACTTATCAGTTACTAGTACAATTATGATCCTGCACAAACACAGAGACTCAAGCTCTGATCAATCTCATATTCAACATTCATGGCATGCCCTAATCACATGTTTCTCGTGCAACACATGCATCACATTTAATCACTTTACATGCCTCAACACTAACCATGCATGTCACATTTAAACATCCAACATGCATCAAGAATAACCATGCATGTCATATATACATAGGGTGTAGTTTTCTTACCTTTGGTCCAAGCACAGGTTACCAATAAACGAGCCACAAGCACGATCCTGATTCCAAGCCTCTAGTGATAACCTAGTCACAACCACAAATGGTGATCCAATGAGTTCAAGTACTAAAACCAATCCTGGAAAAAAAATATAGCCTCCAAGACATCAAACCCCACCAATCTGGGTAGTAGGTTGATCCCGAGGCCTAAAACCATGTTCCCGAGGTCAAAACACTCAAATGGGCTCAACACCCTGCCTGAGCCAAGGCCCCTAGCCATCCTAGGAGCAATGGCCGCGGCGCCCCTCACACAGGGTCGCGGCGCCCAGCAAGGCCAAAATGCCTCCACCTGCTTCTTCGAGCTAGGGCTGGGGCCCCCCACCCAGAACCAGCCATAAACCCAATTTTAACCTTTTAAAACCTTCCAAAAACATACCTAAACACCTCCAAACTCAAAAATCAAAGTTCCCAAACATCCCCATGATCCAAAACCCATAAAACCCATGCTTCAAATCTAACAAAAACTCATCAAAACACAAAGTCCAATTCATGCTTAAAAACTTAAAACTTGAATTACCTCCAATTGAGTTGTTTCCAACTAAATCCTCCGGTTAAAAAGATTCTAATCCTCCTGGCCTCCTAATCAAGGTCCTAAACCTTATTAGGAAATTTGAGGCATTACAATCTGGCCGTGGAATGGTTCTGGGTATGAACATCAGGGCTGAGGGGTTTAGTCGGTGATGGAGGATGAATTCAGGTTGTTTGTGCTCATAATGGTTAAGTGGACCTGGTATTGTTATAGTAAGGGTTGCAGATGATAGCTAGGGTTGGAATCCTCCATCTGCCCCTGAAATTCGCAGCAGACATTTGCTGGTATATGGGTGAAGCTGTGAGGTCTGATAGAGAAAATTAGATGGGTGAAACATCGAGTTTTGCTAGGGAAAGAGTTTCCTTGTGTATATTGACAGTAGAGGCACTAGGGTTGATTTAACTTGAAGATATAAACAGATTAGAGTACAATGTGGAAGGCTTAGAAGGTATTATCCTCTGGTTTTGAGAAAGGTTTGGGTTTGCTCAAGAATTGATTTTTGAATGGACATAGCTAATCCTATCTTTGATAATATTAAGGTGATAGATCGTGACAGAGTGATTGTGCTAAGTAGTTGTGGCAGAAGGATGCCTGGAGGTGGTGAGAAGTGGTACTCGGACCCAAAAATGTTGGTAGGATGGGTTGGGAGGAATTCAGGCAGGGAAATTGATAAAAGAGATTATTGTGACTTAGCTTGAGCTGCGAAGACTAATAAGTTTATGAACTTGGTTTAGAATGATAAGACAACAACAAAATATGTCAATACGTTGGTTGGTTGGTCAGTCTTCTTTGGAAGTTGATACAAGCGGATGTAGCCGGAAATGATGACTCATTTAAGGATTAAACTCTGGGATGGCCCAGAGCATCAGAGTCGCTCCAGTGCATGAGATCTTTATCTGTGCTTGGGCAGAAGGGACGACCATGTTAATTAAGATATAAGGAATGAGGTGTGGAGCGCAAATGTCGAAGGGCAAGTAATGCAGATGACGGTATTCCCATCTGTGGGACTTAGTAAGGGCATATGCTCAGTAATTGGAACAAAAGAACTCTTGTTAGTCCTATGGCTCCTGTTTTTGACAAGAAAAGGGTCTAGATTACAAGATAGCCATCAGGACAGTAATGAGACCTAGTGAAGTTATTTGGTATTCATCAGAAGCAGTAGATGCCAACTGGAAAGATACTAGGTGAGGGCACGTTCTTTTACATGAAATGGTTTCGTACATTAGGGCGGATGGCCCAAGATTAGAGAATGGAAGGTTAGAATT
Source organism: Humulus lupulus (assembly GCF_963169125.1). NCBI lineage: Eukaryota > Viridiplantae > Streptophyta > Magnoliopsida > Rosales > Cannabaceae > Humulus > Humulus lupulus. The sequence continues at coordinate 84,452,937 of NC_084794.1, read as the reverse complement.
CCTTGTTACATTTGAAGCCTGAGGCTAATTCCTCGGGGGTGACCAATTGACGTGATAATCCTCGTTCTTGGTTATATAACGAGCTGAAAGAGTTCGATGTTGTGTATCTCTCAGGAGGGATTCAGATATAAAGTTTATGTCTCAGGGCTATTGTACGAGGGGTTCGAGATATTAGTGCTTGTTGGGGATGAAGTATAAACTTCTAAAGAATAATTGGAACACAAATCAGTGATAAAGGGGATTCATAGTGAAATAGATTGAGCTCATCTTATGAGCTCCTTGATATAAGCCTAAGTGAGAGCTAAATTGTTAGATAAGAGACAACCCTGGATTGTAAGGGACATCACCTGAAGTATATTAATTAAACTTAATGGAAATTGAGTTGGTCAGTCGGGATTCAGATGGGTGTGTAAGGAATTGTTGGATACGCTTTGAAATTGGGCTATGGATAGATTTAGTATTAGGGACATTATGAAGAATGGTATTGGTTTGGCAGAAGGAATTACTGGTTCAGTTGAAAAAGTTTTTGACTTAGGAATGGATTAGATGGAGCACCATATCGTGGGAATTTTTGACATCACCTATTGAGGATGAAGAGTTTAAATGCCCAGTTACAAGACAGGACAATGTCTTCAGGAATTGATCTTTGATCTGGTTATTACTAGCTGAGGATCAAGGAAAGAGACATTCTAGGAATCACTAATTGTACCAAGTGGGGTGTGATGGATTAGCAGTAAAGGTTCTTAACTGACTTATGTTTCAACAACACAGGTAAGTTCGACAAGCAAAGAGTACAGGAACAATATGGATGAGGCACATTCAAGTTCGTTAGGGATGTGTTGAGCTACTCCTCGGTTGGAAGCAGAATGTGGACGACTACTACACTGATGATACTAAGACTGAAGCAGCAGGGTCACAGGTAAGGCTCCAAAAGGTATTAGCTTTGATTCTTCAAGCGTATTCGAGGTCACGCTACAAGAAGAGAAGGGATCAAGTATGAAGAAATTTAATTAGAAGCCACAAAGAAGTTGTTGAAGAACGCCTGAGGGATAAGACGCACAATGAGACCAGTGGACATTTCATCTACTACATAAGTATTTTCGAAGGTGGCTACACCAGAGATTTGAATGACAAAAAAACTTAAAGTTAGACTGAATGGACAATTTTGTATCAGATTTCAAGAAGACAGAATAAGGATTGGTTGGTACCCTATGGTATAGGAATCTGCATGTAACGGAGGGGTATGGAGAGGTAACGTGAAGGACCTTTTTCTTTTTCTTAAGACATGAAACTTTAAGCGGTGCATCAAAGGTTGAGACGCGCCCGGTTATTGTAACACCCTAAGTTGCTAATAAGGTTTAGGACCTTGATTAGCGTGCCTGGAGGGCAATAAGTGAATTAATATGATAATATATGAATTTAAATGAATATGTGATTAGAATGCATGTTTAGGTAGTATAAATATGCCTGTGGGCCCCGTTTGCATGATAGGGGTAAATTGGTAATCTTAGCCCGTTGAGGGCATAAATATGATAATTGTATTATGTGGTTTTTACCACATGGGTGTGGTGATATTAATGTGATGCACATGCCGAGACGGTCCTAGAGAGCTAGATAACTCAAAAGTCACAACGGGATTTTATACCCGGCTCGGGAGGAGCCTAGGGGTACTTTGGGGAATTTTGTGAGTTGAGTTGAGAATTTGTGGTTAATGGTTATTGGTGATTGAGTAACCTGGGTAACCATTAGCTACTGCTGAGAGTAACAAGTTTAGGTGGAAGAAATGGTAGAATTGCAATATAGGTGAAAGGACAAGAGTGCCCTTGAGGTTTAGTTAGGAAGGGATTTTGATGGAGGGATAAGATGGTCTTTTGGCAGAGGTTTAGAAAGCTTTAGCTGAGGGAAATGGATATACACGATACTTTATGCTAAGTATGACTGAAGCCAAGTTTTGGAGGTCTAGAGAAATCAAGAAGGAAAAGGAAAAACTAAGAACCTAGAAGGCAAAGTGGAAGAGGAAGTGAGCTGAGTTCTTTGAGGCTAGAGAAGAGCTTAAAGGTGTGGAATCAAACTCAGTTCAAGGACTACTCTGAGCTAAGGATTTTTCCCCCTGTTTTGTTAAGTTTTGAACTTGATTTTAGAAGGTAAGAATGAAAATTGAAAGATAGTCATGGCTTGTTTTGCATGAGAAGTCAGCTAGTTTATCAAGAGGAATTTGGTTTAAAGCTGGGATTGGAGGGAGCTCAAGTTGAATTTTTTATTGAGGTAAGAGTATTAAACATGTTTGAAATCTCATAACTGTTATGGTTTAAGAGTCTAGAAGTCTGGTTTGCACTTCTCTCAAGTTTTGGTTTAAGTATTTGAAATCTGAAACTCAAGTATGAATTTTGGGAGTGATTGTGTAATTGAGCTAGGTTATGATGTTTATAGGTTGTTGAATGGTCTATTTGGGGTTTTGAATTGGTTTTGGGGCTTAGGTATGAGTTTGGGATGAATTGGGAGTGTTTTGGCTCGAGAAAATGCAGGGGAAAAACCCAGATTTCTGGGTTCGCGAAGGAGCGACGCGACCCTGTTCTTGGGCGCCGCGGCACGAGGCTGTTTCTGGGCAGGGGAAGCTTTCTGACTTGCTGGGTGCCACAACCCTCTAGGGCAGCGCCGCGGCGCTAGGCTATTTTCAGAACATGGGATTTTGCAATTTTGAGCTTTTGCTCCAGGGGTTCGGGGGATGTTTCCGATGAATTGTTTTAGGAATATGGGGATCCCGAGAGTGTGGGATTGGTCCCGGGAAGTGTTTTTGGATTGATTAATATTAAAGGATGTTTTATATGTGTTGTGGCCAGGTCTTTGGAGAGGCTCGGGTTAGAGGACCGTGCTCGCGTCCTTAGTGCATCAGAAAGCTCGGGATACAGGTAAGAAAACTGTAGCACCCGTAGAGTAGGGCTTGGGCCCATTGAATTGTTGCAGGGCGCGGCCCTAGATTGTATCATTGTTAGGATATAGCTTAAAATGAATGATTATATATTTGATTGTTATTTAAGAATGCTAAATGTGGTAATAGCATAATGAACGGCGAAGGGCCGGGAACGGCGAAGGGCCGAGAATGGCGAAGGCCGAGAACGGCAGTGGGGCCGGGAATACCACTTAGCACATGGAGTGCTCGTGGCTAGGGTGAGACCCCAGTGGATACATGGGATATCCATACGGTGTAGACCGAGATCCCTGGCTTTGGTAACGCTTCTGGGACGGCATGGCCGTATATGTGTTAGATTTTATGGACTTTCTGACTAGATATGAGCTATCTACTGTAATGACTGTATATTATGCATATCTTATGTACTATTTGAGTTTTCTTGCTAGGCTTCGGCTCACGGGTGCTCTATGTTGCAGGTAAGGGCAAAGAGAAAGTCAACCAGCCATGAGTACGGAGAGCGTGGGGGCGGCGCGTACATGTTTGGCCTGCCCGACTGCTTTGGTTGGGGGCATTTTTGAGAAATGGCTGTACTAAACTCTGTTTTTGATAATTTATCCACGGTGTATCTATTTTGAGTTGTAAATAGTTTACAAACCTTGTTTTGGGATCCCAAATGTTAAATAACTGGAACTTTTAGTGAAATGAAGTACTTTTAGAGATTACAGCTTTGTCTTTTTGTTTAAATCACACTTTTGTTCTAAAAACCTCGCTTAGCGAGTTAATTGCACATTTTAAACCCACTTAGTAACGGCTCTAAGGTAGTAGGGCGTTACAGTTATAGACTAATGAGATGATGGTTTGTGCCTCGTGAAAGGTGAAATAATGGGAACGTGGCCGGTATACATGGAACATTAAGTTAACGATGGATGCATAACGTAAGGGATTTGAGCGTTTGGTCATTTGTAAGAAAGATAACCCTGAGACCAAGATTCGCTGAGACTCAATGGGTGATTCATGTTAGAAACCCTTGACTGTACAAGGAGAAAATTTAATGGGGAGCATATCTTTTACTTGAAAGATTTGTGTTAGTTGGATAGGACGCCACAAAGTATAGTATGGTCAGACAAGGTAACGATTGTGATTGTTGTCGCATCTGTGATTGGTTATGGATATATATATTTCTTTGAACAATGGAATTTAGAAAAAGAATCTTGTGGAAATGGTGAAGAACCCTACCAGTATAATATGAGTTAAAATATAAAGATCGGGTGAGTGATCCGATGGAATTTGGTGTGGAAATGAAAAATCTCAAAATGAACATTGTACTACCTTCTTAATCATATGATAGTCAAGGAGTTTAAATGGATGATAAGGTTTAAAATTCATATTTGGAAGGTAAAATGGTATAGTAGAGGGTTGTAGGAGTGGACCATAATAGACTACAAGTGAGATGATTGGACATGGAAGGTCGCAACTTAGCAGAATGAGTTAACAAATTTTGATTTGTGTGAACGGATGATGTGGCGAGATAATTGATAGTTCCGGGTTGAGACCCTTTGGTTTTCCAAGATTTGAAAAGAAATTAGAGAACGAAGGGAATAAGGATGGAACCAGTGAAGTTGTTAGAATTATTAGGGCAGAAGTATCTGCCTATCTGAAAGGACATAAGAGTTCGCAAGTTGTAAGCTTTGGAACACGAAGTTTCAAGATGGGAGATTTGTATTTCTCCAAGTATTGCAGATAAGAAAGAGTATGATATTTTGGGGAAGAAAGGGGAGTTTCGGCTCCCGATTCGATAAGAGTTCTGAGATCGTACCAAGGTTTAGGTCGAGGGCCTACAAGTTAGCCTTACCCTGGTATGGGTGATGGCTTATGAGTATTACTAACTCTAATGATAAGACGGGAAAATGATCGCTGATGAGACAAGTAGACCCTGGGGTTTCAGCAGAGTTGTTGTGCAAGGAAGGGTTAATGAAATTATAGTCATAAGATGAGACCTTATGGAGCAAGATTGTCACTCTAGCAAGAGTGCTATTGAAAGATAAAAGGTAAAGAATTGGACTCAGGAATTATGGTAAGAGGTATGGGATTTATTACCTGATGTGTTCGAATAAATTTTGAGGACGAAATTTGTTATAAGGAGGGGATAGTTGTAACGACCCAAAATTACTAATAAGGCTTAAGGGTCTTGATTAGTGTGACGGGAGGGCATAATTGATATTTATGTGAATAAATGGTTAAATGCATGATTATGTGATATGCATGATCCTATGATTATATGGATATGTGAAATGCATGTTTATGAGTACTAAATATGCATGTGGGCACTGTTTAGCTTGTAAGGGCATATTTGTAGTTTTGGCCTGTTAAGGGCATAAATGAAATTATATGTGATAAACCGCTGAGACCACATTATTATGTGGATATATTTGCAGCATATGGCTCGAGACGGTCCTAGCGAGCGGATTGGTAAAATAGTCACAGCGGGGATTTATACCTGGCTCGGGGGAGCCTGGGGGTATTTTCGAGAATTGGGAAAATATGCTGGGGATTATTAGACATCTGGGTAAATAGTTGGTAAGTAGTTGAATGACGGGATTCAATTGGTAAATATTAGGAACACTGGAGAAATTAGAGGAAATTGAGGGTAAATGACTATTTTGACCCTTAGATTAAATAAAGGATTAATATGTGGAGGGGCAAATTGGTCTTTTCCATAGAAGGGATATACTCTGATTTATTTAGAAAGAATATAGAAGAAAATAGAACTCCCCTGCCTCCTCTCTATCACGTATTAATCTCTCTCTTTCTCTCTTACACTTTGGAAGCTAAGGAATATGGGCAGAAAGAATTGGGCTGAAGGCTTAGGAAATTAAAGGCTGGAGCTGGGGTAAATTGATATTCAATTCAGGGGCCATAACTATCATGAGGTAAGCTTCAAATCTGGTTATGTTTGATTTGCTTGAATTTGTGTTCTTGAGTTTTGAGTTCAAGAGATAAGTTTGACTGGTTTTTGGGTAGGATATAGCTGCTGAACTGGATTGTTGGTTTTAGTAATATAGTTTTGGTTTTGAGTTTGATTGAGTAATCAAAAGCCTTAGAATTCTAGTGGGTTTGATTGAGGTTGGTGAGTTTTGTAGGTAGAAAATTCTGGGTTAAAGCTTAGTAGTTCGTGGCTGGGAAGAAGAAGAGGAAATTCTGTGTGTGCTCAGCAATAAACTCAACAACTTGATATTTACCAATTTGACAACAATCAATTTTCATTTTGGGTAAACAGCCAAATCTTGTCTCATCACGATAATTTTTCACATTAACATCTCGTTTATTTTTCTGTCAATGCCCTTCACAAGAACAACAAAATTTTCTCTTTATCATTGTTCCATATTTGCCTTTACATATTTTACTTTTGCAAATGCTAAAACCATCCTTATATGCATATGCATTGTAAAAATCATAAGCTTCTTCTTCTGTTTGAAATTCCATGACAATCTTTGGTAACATTTTATCATCAATTTCACTATGAATAACTTCTATATTTTTAGTGATGTTCATGGTAGTTTCAAAGTCGTTTACCTCATTTTCAACTACTATGCTTGATTTAAGAAATGTATCAGTGTCTATTTCTTCAAATTCCAATCTTCGACGTAATTGAACATCTCCATCTACTCCATTAACATCCATAATGAAAACTGTAAAATAAAAATAATAAAACAAATTAAACTATTTATATTACCAAAGTATACTATATAACCATTATTTTAATCCATAAAAAATATTGATAGGCAAATTACTGTATCATATTTTTAACCAATAATCTATAGCATATAATCTAAATTAGAAGTATGCTTCTTAATATATATATGTGTTAATATATAATATAAATTTCTCTTTAATATATAAGAATAGGTTTGTGTTCCGTAAACTAACTAAAAAATAATTCAAAAGATCATTAAAAAAATTAAAGAAGAAGGTTGCACTATTATGATAATATATATATATATATATATGTGCATGTATATAACCAAACATATATTAATAAGGGTTTATATATTTTTGGACCCTGTATTTTTTTCTATTACCTGTTTAGATCTTGTGTTTTGACAAATTATTTTTTGGACCCTACGTTTTGTAAAATAGTTAAAATAGAACCCTAAACTCAATTTTGATGAAGAAAAAATTGAATATAACAACACAGTTTTTAAGCAGACTGGTTTTATTTTTGTTCTGAATTGTTAGTTTGGTAAATTATTTGTGATTTTAGTTGAGAAAACATTGACCAAAATCGGGTTTAGGGTTCTATTTTAACCATTTTACAAAACATAGGATCCAAAAAATAATTTGTCAAAACACAGGGTCCAAACAGGTAATGGTAAAAAAAAAAGGTCCAAAAAAATATAAACCCTATTAATAATAAGTAAAACATCAATTAAAATCTTACCTTTTAAATTAGAACAGGAGAGACAATTTCTATGGAGAAGTTCCTTTGAATTTGTTTATGAGAGAAAACTCTTTTGAATTTTTTTTAGATTTAACTGGAAATGATATTTAGAGTGAAGAAATGGTGGCATATATACATATATTTATATATACTAGATACAAGCAATGTATAATGCACATTTGCTTAGTTTTATTTATAGAATTTATTAATTATATTTATTAAATTTGTATCATTGTCATATAAATTTCAAATAAATAAACAATATTATATATAAAAGAATGACATAAACATATTAAATGAAAAATTAAATCAAAACATTGATTATGATTTTTTTAAATATATATAATATGATAATTTTTTTAATAAACATTAAGATTATGTATTATATATTATTATTATAATGATATTTTATAATTGTTTACCGAGATTTTTGGAAACCACGCTAATGAATATTAGCTAAGAATAAAGATATGAAATATAGAAGATTAACGCAAGGTTTTTTTACGTAGTTAGGGCGTTAATGAGCCTTAGTCCATGAGCCAGTTGTATTAGAGCTTGGAAAGTCTTTTACAATGGAGTTTCTCTCTCTGTTTTGGCAGAGTAACTGTATACTAGTCGAAGAGAGGTCCTTTTCCCAGTGATCTATCGCCTGTATTTATAGGCTCATGGGAACACTGGATCTGGGCCGGGTATGACCCGGGCCCATCAGAGATATGGATACTCTTGGCTTCTCTGGTGGAAGCCCAATAGAAAAGATAAAACATACATAAATTCAAGACTAGTTAAGGCCCAATAGGGTGGCCCAAGAACTACATTCCGTCCGACAAAACGGTGCTTTTGATTTGGGCACTTCGAGTTACGAGGCAGATTCAGGGGACAAAAGCAGTCAGAGTACTTGTCAGTGTAGGTCTGAAACAGCGGCGTGCAATCCCGAGGTGGCTTTTTCTGCAGGTGAAAAGTGGGGACAACCCCCACGCGTCGTGGGGCGGCTTCAGGGTCACGAATGCTTTTCCCTGCAAACAAGGAGGACCTGATCCGGGTTCATTTACCTTTGTCCCTCTTCGTTTACCACAGGCCCGAACCGTACCAGGCTCCGGGACCGTTTTACCTATACTTCAATGGGATTTCAAGCTCTGTGAGGCTCGTAGACAACTATCCTGGATCACCATCTCGGACACCGTTCGGGCCCAAAATCGTACTAGGGCCGGGGCCCCCTTGGTCATTCCGGTACCAAGCGGGCTTGGCCCGGGCCCACATTCGAGCGCCCAGACCATGGGCCTAGACCACCGTCCCGGGCCCACGGCAGGAAATGGGGATAACATTTACCCCCCAAGCCTTCGACTGGGGCCACCAGGTGGAGGCTTACCTTACTCCCGGACGATCCACGGTTGCCTTCCTAGTTCCTGCTCGGGATCGTGGGTCCGTGACAGAGGGCAGTGACGCCGGCCGTATGCTGAGCTTGGACCATTTGCCAGTGTCCGGGTACGTTTACCTTTGTCCCGCTTCATGACAGGGGTACACATGTCACTGGGTGACTGCTGCGTGGATGGGTCTCGACCTTGAAAGGTCGCCTAGCCATCTCAAGGGTCGCTAGGCCTAGGCTAGTGTGTCAGCATAGATCACGAAGTGTCCTATCCGCACGGGGGTCCATCATTAATACTTTCAGGTTGAGGCGGACCATAGGATGGGGCGACCTTTGGCATCCTCCCCTCCTGGGCCGTTAGATCTGAGATGGCGAGGATCCAGCCTGAGAGGGCTCATAAATACCCCTGCACGATTCTGGACCATTCGATGGGGAGACACCTATCCGTTGGATCAGAGGCCAAGATTCGGGCCTTTATAAATATCCCGCAGACGCTCATTTGACATTTTTACACTCTCGAGCCATCTTAAGAATTAATCAGCTTTGCATGTCCGATATCGCCGGTGACATCCACCATTGTCTGCTAACTCTATGCCATCGTTTATTCCCTACGGCCCCAGCGTCTGCCCGTTTGCCTGAGAACTCGCCTTGTGTCTGTCCTATCAACGAATTGCTAAACCGGCTTCACCATTTCAAGAACGAAGTTCTGCCGTTCTTACCGTCGGAAAACCACCATCTTCTATGGCCAACCACTCACAGTAAGTCCTTCTGACCTTCTTGATGAATATATGAACTTATGCTGTTCTTTTAATTCGCATGTATAGGCTGCTAGAATCTGATTACGTTTAGGAGTTGTTAAGAAGGCCGCCTGGCTCGGGTTGCTCCGTGTCTGGATGCTTCCCGGACAGATGGCGGAGCCTTAGTAGCTCTTTTTTCTTTTGTTCCCGATCAGGGTCTCGTGGTTCCTTGGTGATCCCGGACCCGATCCGAAGGGGCTCCAAGCAGTCCTTAGGAGACCCCCCGTACCTTAACCGACTTTCTTAGGTTTAGGTACTGACTGCTTGGCTTTCTTTCTTTGTTCACAGATCATCAACTATGACAACGGGCGCCACACTCCACTCCGAGGAAGAAGTCAATAGGGCCCCTGTCGTCTTTCCCGAGTCCCAGACACCTGAGGGCAACAAGTGGGAAATGGACGTGGTGCCCAACCTGTTCCAGAATTACCAGATGATGTACCTCCTGGAGCAGCGTCTGGGCATCGAATCCACTCCCAGACTTTTTCACAACCGCATGGCCAGGATTGAAGAGCGGGCGCACACGTCCGTAGAGGGATTCGGGGCCTAGAGCACCGGCCACATCAGTGCGGGAGCCACGCTCCCGCTTCATGACTATTTCGTGCGGTTCCTGACGTACGTGGGAATCGCGCCGTTCTAGCTCCTGTCGCAAGTGTACCGGCTACTCGCGGGGTGGCAAGTGTTCTACATCGCGCAGGAGATCGTGGAGCCGATCCCTGCGGAAATCTTGTATTTCTACAAGATGGAGCCGCAGGTCAACGTCAAGGACAAGACCTTGGACGGCTTCTACAAACTGAAGCCGCGAGGTAGCTACCCCGCTCCCACCAGCTCCTGGAAGCATCCCCCGGACGTCCGTCATTATTGGTTTATGACGTCCGGGTTCCTCGTGGAGAGGAACCCTACACTGCTGCTGGACTTCCAGCGAGTGGGTAAGTGCTTCCCCGATCCATTTTCTCTTTGTTTTTATTCTCTTTTTCTCTGTTTCTCATCATGCTCTTTCGGGTGGCAGGACCTTTCGCTCAAACTCCCCTCACCAAGTTCATCATTGAAAGGAGGAAGTTTTACTCCGGGCTGAGTGCGGATGACCTGGACGTAGGTGGCTACGTTACCACAGACCTCCGAGTGGTCGGGATGCTCACGGCCACCCAAACCATCGACATCCCGAACCTTCAGGGCATCGCCTGCGAGAAGAATGCCGCCGTCCGGGAACAATTGGCCTTGGACAACATCGCAGAAGTGGAGAAGGCGGTGCGAGCTGACGCGGCCCAGCGAAAGAAGGACCAAGCCCAGACGGAGGCAACCTCTTCGGAGGAGCTGGAGGAGCTCTTCAAGGACGCCCTACCGAACACGGGGACTCCCGGCGCTAGCGTATTAGGGCGAGGTAACTCCCCTTTAATCTTGACTTATGCTCCCCAAGTTGGGGACTTAGCTAGGGATAGGCTAGTACTCCGAGGCCCTGCGTTCGGGGTTGACGGGGAGGCGAGACCTTCGACTTCCGTCCCCGTAGGCTCGGAGGTCCTTATGTTTTTATCCGGGTTCCTTCAGTACGGGAACATCCTGAACCCGGATGACATGGGGGACCGAGGCCATTCCTTCGCTCTAGAGGAGTTGAGTCGCGCCCAGGGCATAGATGAGGTTTCGTCCCGGGTCATTATTAGTTTGGATATTTATTTTTATTTTTCTTTTTTGTCTGGCTTGCCATACTAATTCCCTTTTCTGTGCTTTTGCAAGAGACTTCGGCATGTCTACTCCCGCCAGCGAAATGAGGCAGCTCCTCAAGGATAGGGCGGCCAGGAAAGCTGCCAGGAAAGCCCACGAGGCGAAGGGCCCGGAATCCAGCCTCAACAAGGATGCGTTCGAGACGGAGCTTCGTCCCGGGGGGGGGGGGGGGGAGCCCTTGCCGCAGTCCCCATTCAAGCCGTGGAGCCGGCTGCAGTATCCGGCCCTGCCCAACACCCGGTGATAGACTTGGAGGCGGGTACAGCGGCTAGCCAAAGTTCTGGAAAAAGGGGCCTGGAAGCTAGCGCCGGGAAGAGGCCCCAAATGAGGCGGGATGGCTCGGCCGACGAGTCGCACGGCGAGAGTCGACTCACCGCGAAGGAGGTTCCCGTCTTACCAGTTCTCCCCATACGTCTGACTCTTCTCGAGGAGGGGGAGTCCGTGGTGCGGGATGAGCAATCCCGGCTGATCAACCGGACTTGGGAAAATGGTCGAGGCTGGAGGGACGAAACGTACAGGGCCCTGACGATTCACCGTAAGGTGGAATTTGCGGAGTCTCCGATGGTGTTCAGCGCCCCTCAGCCGATCGTGGATCGGCCAGCAGCCGAAATGGGCTTCCGTCCTAAGCTCGAGCAAGACACGGCCCCCCTGGCGGCTGACCTGCTGGACCAGGTGGGGAACACCATGTCCAACCTCCAGCTCAAGCGGTACGCCACGATAGCCAACCCAAACGTGTTGTTCATCTCCCAGGCGCTCCACCACCAGGCCATTGCGGTAAGTTTTACTTATCTTTTTCTTTCCCCTTCTTACTTTTTGATAAGGATTTTTCCTAACTTTTCTTTGCTCCAGGTTGATCTATTGTCCCACCAGAGTGCCGATCTGGTGGCCGAGCTAGCCATGAAGATGGAGACTGCCAAGCTGGAGCTGGAGGCAGCCGTGAATTAGAGGGAGAGCGCCAAGGGGGCCCTTGGCCGGGAGATGGCCCAGGCCCGGGCGGATCATGAGGAGTTCGACCGCGTCAAGGCCGGACTAGAAGACGCTTTGTCCCAGAAGGGAAAAGAGGCTGACAAGAGGGTAACACTCTTGGAGGCGGCCGCGGCTCAGTCGGTCAGAGACAAGGAGGAGATCCAGACCTTGAAGGCCCGGGTCTATGAACTGGGCGATTCTCTCCTCGAGGAGAAGGCAGCGCACGAAGCATCCCGCTGCACAAAAGAGGAGGCGGAGGGCATGCTGGAGGTCACCTTCGAGGAGGCCATCTACATGGCTTGGTGCAAGGACAAGAGTATGAACCTCCTGGTCTTCCTCGATCCAGAATCGAAGCGGGCCGAATTCGAGGCCAAGGAGAAGGAAGACGCAAAACTCCTGGGGGATGAAGCCTAGGTCGGATCCTCACTTTGTCTCCTCTACCTCTTTTCTCTGTAATTTTGTTTAACTTTTTCGGACGCGTACGCGTCCAAAACACTATGTTGCTTTCTCCAGTTTTTATATACAGTTTTTTTTTGTTATTCCGAGTAGAAATTTCATTTCATTGTCGCACCTAATTGATTCTAAGGGTTTGATCCCTGTTCCAACGGTCTGGACTAGACCAACTGACTAGCTTGTCGAGTTTTAAGACTTAACGGCCAAGTTCTTTATCCCGGCTCCAAGGGCCAGGGCCAACGCGGCTGAGTTTATTTTGGAACCTTGTTCTCCCTTTATCAGTTGTAGGCCACGGCTTTGCCCTGGGGCATACCAGATGCTTCTCTCTCCCGGACATCACTCGTCCGGAGCGGGATGAGCCTTGGGCTCGGTCCTTTCTAATTGTATACCCCCGGACATCGCGTCCGGGGTGGACCGACCTTAGGCTCGGTCCTTTCTAATTTTATACCCCCGGACATCGCTCGTCCGGGGTGGACCGGCCTTATGCTCGGTCCTCTTTAATTTATATCCCCTAGACATCGTTCGTCCGGGGTGGGACCGGCCTTAGGATTGGTCCTTTTTAATTTATATCCCCCGGACATCGTTAGTCCGGGGTGTAACTTTATATCCCCGGACAATGTTCGTCTGGGGTGGGACCGGCCTTAGGCTCGGTCCTCTTTAATTTATATCCCCCGGACATCGTTAGTCTGGGGCGGGACGAGCCTTGGCTTGGTCCTCTTTAACTTGTACCCCCGGACGTCGCTCGTCCGGGGTGGGACCGGCCTTAGGCTCAGTCCTCTTTTATTTATATCCCCTGGACATCGTTCATCTGGGGTGGGACCGGCCATAGGCTCGGTCCTTTTAACATTATATCCCCGGACATCGTTCGTCCGGGGTGGGACCGGCCTTGGGCTTGGTCCTTTTTTATTTATATCCCCCGCACATCGTTAGTCCGGGGCGGGACCAGCCTTGGGCTTGGTCCTCTTTAACTTGTACCCCCGGACGTCGCTCGTCCAGGGTGGGACCGACCTTAGGCTCAGTCCTCTTTTATTTATATCCCCCGGACATCATTTGTCCGGGGTGGGACCGGCCTTAGGCTCGGTCTTTTTAACTTTATATCCCCAGACATCGTTCGTCCGGGGTGGGACTGGCCTTGGGATTGGTCCTCTTTAACTTGTACCCCCGGACGTCGCTCGTCTGGGGTGGGAGCGGCCTTAGGCTCGGTCCTCTTTTATTTATATCCCCCGGACATCGTTAGTCTGGGACGGGATCAACCTTGGCTTGGTCCTCTTTAACTTGTACCCCCGGACGTCGCTTGTCCGGGGTGGGACCAGCCTTAGGCTCGGTCCTCTTTTATTTATATTCCCCGGACATCATTCATCCGGGGTGGGACCGACCTTAGGCTCGGTCCTTTTAAATTTATATCCCCGGACATCGTTTGTCCGGGGTGGGACCGGCCTTGGGCTTGGTCCTCTTTAACTTGTACCCCCGGACGTCGCTTGTCCGGGGTGGGATCGGCCTTAGGCTCGGTCCTCTTTTATATATATCCGCCGGACATCGTTAGTCCGGGGCGGGACCAGCCTTGGCTTGGTCCTCTTTAACTTGTACCCCCGGACGTCGCTCGTCCGGGGTGGGACCGGCCTTAGGCTCGGTCCTCTTTTATTTATATCCCCCAGACATCATTGGTCCGGGGCAGGACTAGCCTGAGCTTGCGCCCCGCCGGGTATTTTCCCATACCTGGGATACCCCCCGCATGTGAGCGGAGACTGGTCTGGGGTCACTTGGGATAGATTCTCATTTTTCGACAATGCTTCTTTATGACATTTTGTACACACCATTTTTATTATTAAAAAAGAGGGTCGCCCTGAGGCGTACATTGTTTACAGTGAAAATACTAAATTGGAACACGCTCTCCCGACTATTGATAGAATTTACGGAGATGTTCCGCATTCCAGGCTCGCGGGACTTCCGAGCCATCGAGCCGCTTCAAGCGATATGTCCCGGGGCACACTTCGTGTTGGATCTCATACGGCCCCTCCCAATTTGGGCCCAGAACCCCCACTCCCGGATCTTGAGTAGCAGGGAAAACTCTTCGCAAGACTAAGTCACCGGTTCCGAACTTTCGGCTCTTGACTTTCGAGTTGAAGTGTCGTGCAATCTTGCCTTGGTACATCTTCAGCTGCACCTGCGACTCCTCCCGGATCTCTTTGATGAGATCTAGTGATTCTTGGAGTAAGGCGTGGTTCTGGGTGGGGTCGTACGTGTCTCTTCGGTGAGACGGGATGGTCGTATCGATGGGGATGACAGCTTCACATCCATAGACCATGGAGTAAGGAGTGTGGCCGGTCGACGTCCTCTCGGTCGTCCGGTAAGCCCACAGTACGCGGGGTAGTACCTCGGGCCATTTTCTCTTGCAGGCCTAGAGCTTTTTCTTCAGCGTCCCTTTTAAGATTTTTTTCATGGCTTCTGCCTGCTCGTTTTTCTGGGGCCTGGCGACCGCGGAGAAGCTCTTGACGATGCCGTGTCTCTCGCAAAAATCCGTGAAGTGGGCGCTGTCAATCTGCTTCCTGTTGTCAGATACAATTTTGTAGGGGAGGCCATAACGACACACTATGTTGTTGATGATGAAATCCAATGCCTTCTTGGAAGTGATGGTGCTCATGGGCTCCGCCTCAACCCACTTTGTGTAGTAGTCCACGGCCACGATGGCATACTTCACCCCTCCCATCCCGGTTGGGAGCGATCCTACAAGATCGATCCCCCACACCGCGAAGGGCCAGGGGCTAGTCATCAAGGTTATTTCTGTCGGGGGGGCCCGCGGGACCTTCGCGTACCTTTGGCATTGTTCGCACTTGCGGGCGTAGTCGACACAATCTTTCTTCATGGTCGGCCAGAAGTATCCTTGGCGCAGGATCTTCTTGGATAGACTGGGCCCAGCTGTGTGATCTCCGCAAAAGCCTTCGTGCACTTCATGCATGATGGCGCTTAGTTCAGTCCCGGACACACACTTGAGGTAGGGCATGGACAACCCCCAGTGATAGAGTTTCCCATCCATCATGACATACCAGTGGACTTGATATTGGAGCTTCCTAGCCGCGGCCCTGTCGGGTGGAACCTCCCCGGACGTCAGGTAGCAGATAAGCGGTCCCATCCACGACGTGGAGTGATCGACGGTGTGGACCGCGGGGGCCTTGATGCTTGGGACGGGGAGGTGGTTGACGGGGACTAGCCCAGCCAATTCTGCTTCGGCGTCGGTGGCCAGCTTTGCTAGTGTGTCCGCGAAGACATTTTGCTCTCGGGGGATCTGGCTGATGGAGTGCTTTGTGAATGCCTGCACCATCTCTCTCGTCTGGGTCACATAAGCCGCCATTCTTTCTCCTTTAGTTTGATATTCCCCCAAGACTTGCCTGACAACCAGCTGGGAATCGATGTAGATTTCCAGGTTCGCTGCCCCTACCTCCCGGGCCAAACACAGCCCGGCTAGGACAGCTTCATGCTCCGTTTCATTATTCGACGCCTTGAACTAGAAACGAAGAGCATTTTGTAACTGGTGCCCCTGCGGTGACACCAAGATGATTCCGGCTCCGGCCCTGTTCTCATTCGAGGCCCCGTCTACGAATACCTTCCATACGGGTGCCGCGGGGGCCCCGGGATCATCGTCTTCCTGAGATACCCCGGAACATTCAACGATGAAATCAGCCAGGGCTTGCCCCTTGATGGACACTCTAGGGATGTAGGATATATTGAACTGACTCAGCTCCATGGCCCACTTCAGGAGTCTTCCCGATGACTCGGGCTTCTGTAACACTTGCCGCAGGGGGTGGTTGGTCAGGACATTTATTGCGTGGGCCTTGAAATAAGGCCAGAGCTTCCGGGATGCCATCGGAAGGAAAAAGGTCAACTTCTCGATTAATGGATACCGAGATTCAGCGTCCAGCAATCGCTTACTTACATAATACACCGGGAGCTGTGTCCTCTCCTCTTCCCGTACCAGCGCAACGCTGATCGCGTGCTCTGTCACTGCCAGATATAGGTACAGAGGTTCCTCATCCACCGGTTTCGCCAGGATCGGAGCTTGGGCCAAGTGTTCTTTCAGTTTATGAAAGGCTTCTTCGCACTCAAATGACCATTCGAAACGCTGGCTTTCCCGAAGGACGTTGAAGAACGGGATGCACTTGTCCGTGGCTTTGGCAACAAAGCAGCTTAAGGCGGCTATCCGCCCCGTCAGGCTTTGCACGTCCTTATGCTTCCGGGGAGAGGGCATATCGATTAGTGCCTTGATCTTATCTGGATTGCCCTCTATCCCCTGGAAACTCATTATGAAGCCTAGGAATTTCCCGGAGGCCACGCCAAAAGTGTACTTCTTGGGATTCTGTAATGACCCACTACTCTAGACTACTTGGACCATTAACGAAACTATACATAAAATCCTTAAAAGAACTTACATTTGCGAAAATACCATAATTTTATTAAGTAACTTATAAAAATAAGAGTTACTTACAAAGTAAATACCAAAACGGATATGGGATCCCATTGTCTTTAAAACAAAAACATAATTTAAAATAATAAGACATTACATAATTAGTGCGGAAAATACATGTAAAAAGACATAAAACCGAAACTACATCCTCGAATCGAATAACGCTCGGCCCCTTGACTCCATTCACCATCGATACACATCCTCCAAGCGTCACGAATCTTACCACCTCTAAAGCTTATTTTCCTGCACATAAACAGAAAGGAGTGAGCCTAATGCCCAGCAAGGAAAATCTAACACATAGTCATATACATAATTTCATAAGAAAACATAAAGACTTAACATAATACATATAACATACACTTATTATAATGGCCATTATTACTTGGGGTCCCATAGACTAAACAAGCATATGCCCATGGGATTAGTGGGGTCCTACTAGCTAAGTAGGTCATATGCCCATAACCCATTTGGGGTCTTGTTAGTGATATGGGTCATATGCCCAAGCCTACAAACATACACATATACATATCATAACACATTAATAACATAAAACATATAGATAACATAAGCACATAACATATTGATTCTAGCCTATTTTCCTTACCAAAGTTACCAGGATATAATGGACTGAGTTGGGACTTTTGGAACACTCCTAAAACCATAATGAACAAGAGTGAGTTGAAAGAAGAAGAAGAAATGAAAAGGATGGAAAGACTAAACCATAAAAAACATACTTACCGACTTATATGCTTAAGAACTTGGATTCCCTAACCAAAATAAGAATGAGGTTAGGGGACTGAGTAGAAGGTTTTGAGAAAGGAAATAACATGAAATGAATGAAGTAGAGTTTCAGGTCTACCTCAAAGATTTGCAAGATCACTCTAACCTCCACCGAAATACTATAGAACTCCCTTCCCAAAGTGTTTGATAAGCTTATAGTTTTTCCCCAAACCAGGTGTTTACACTCTCACACTCACTTAACACTAGCAGCTTCTGAACTTAGAGCAAATGGTGAATAATGGCTGGGTACTAGGTCCTATTTATAGAGTTTGGGAATGAAAATATCTTGATTTTACTTGAATAAAAATAATGGCTTTTTAGGTGAAAATCATTTGAATAATCGTTCAGCAGAGGCTGAAGACTCGTTCAAAAGATGCTGGACTGTTGAAGGAGTTTGAATGGCTGAAAGGAAATGAATTCAAAAGAGTTTGAATTCATGCTGAAGGAGGCGATATATCGCCCCCTGTAGGCGATATATCGCCTGGGCCAGTATGCCCGAGGCGACCGTGCATCGTCTCGTGTTTTCCGTATCTACGTGCTGCGATATATCGCCCCCTATAGCTGCGATATATCGGCACACGCTGAATATTTAAACACGAAATTACACATTTTTAGCTAAGTTTGAATGGAGTAAACAGCCTTGACTAAGCCTTCAACGTATTCAACGCTGCTGACTGACCCTATATCATTCAAACTTTACCCTTATTTAATTTAATCCTCCAAAATACTTAATCCTTAATTACCATTCAAAACATGTGCTTAAAATCCTATTGGTTGATGTCTAAACCTTATAATATAATAAATATAATCCTTAATATCAGTCACATTAATCAAACCTTAGGTTATACTTAATATTCTTAAACTATAGGTTAAACTTAGAAAATCTATAAGTACTACTACGAGTGTCCAAATAATTCCCGGTCTGAACCAAAAATCCAAGGTAACAAAGATAACACTAAACATACTATAATACTACTAAACATTTAGCTAAGTAAAGTTCTTGGACTCTACAGATTCAGCTTCATCCCGTACTTCTGAATGACTGTGAAAGCTTTAGCCAGGTCGTTTGCATGCTTCCCGGAAGTCTTGGACTTGACCAGCATGTCGTCGATGTAGACTTCCATGTTTCGCCCTAGATAGGCCCGGAACATCCGATTGACAAGCCTCTGATAGGTTGCCCCGGCGTTCTTCAATCCGAAGGACATGACTATGTAGCAGTATATCCCCTTATCGGTCTGGAAACTGGTGTGCTCCTGATCTGCCACATGCATAGAGATCTGGTTGTAGCCGGAGTAAGCATCCATGAAGCTTAAGATTTCATACCCGGACGTGGCATCCACCATTTGGTCGATCCGGGGCAGCGGGAAACAGTCCTTCGAACAGGCTTTGTTGAGATCCGTGAAGTCGATGCACGTTCTCCATGTCCCGTTTGGTTTCGGCACCAAGACGGGATTGGCCAGCCACACGGGGTACACAGCCTCGCGTATGAAGTTGATCGAAGACAGCTTCTCAACTTCCAGTTTAAGGGCATCGGCCTTCTCTGTCCCCAAAGGCCTGCGCTTCTGGCAGACCGGGGTCGCGTTTGGGTCTATACTTAACGCATGGCAGATGATGTTGCAGTCGATCCCCGTCATGTCTGAGTGAGACCAGGCCAGGATATCCTGGTTTTCCTTAACTTGGGCGACGATGGCGGCCCGAACATCCGCCGGCAAACTTTTTCTGACTTGGATGATCTGGGTTGGATCAGTGTCGCTGATGCACACCTCCTCTATCTCGTCCATTGGTTCTAGGACGCGGTCATCCCTTATCCTTGGGTCCAGGTCATCTTCTTCCCGGATCACCCTCCCAGCAGGGGGGAGGAATCGAGTCGATGAAGTCCCCAACTGGCTCGTCCCGGACCATATAGATTGGCCGGGCTGACACGTGGTAGCACTTCCGGGCACTCTTCTAATCTCCCCGGACAGTACCCACCCCTCCGTTGTCGCAAGGGAACTTCATACAAAGATGTCAGATAGAGGTGATGGCCCCGAATTCTACTAATGCGGGCCGGGCGAAAATGACGTTATAGGCGATGGGGCAGTCCACCACTACAAAGGTGCAGAACTTGAAGGAGTGCTGCAGCTCGCTTCCCAATGTAATGGGTAACTGGATCTTCCCCATGGGGAGTAGTGCGTCCCCGTTGAAGCCGTATATCTGGGTTGGGCACGACGCCAGATCCGCTTCGGTCAAGCCAATGGCGGTGAAGGCGGGTTTGAACAAGAGGTTGACGGAGCTCCCATCGTCCACCAACACGCGGGACACCAACTTGTTGGCGATTTGCGCATCTATGACCAGCGGGTCATGGAGAGGGAAGTGGACATTGCGGGCGTCTTCCTTCGTGAAGGTGATGGGGAGGTTTATCAACTTCGGGCGCTGAGCCGGTGCCTGGACAAGGGCGCATACTTCCTGATCATGGTCCAGTTCGCTCAGGTAGCGCTTTTGGTCGTTCCTGGATGGTCCTCCCAGGTGAGGTCCGCCCGAGATGGTGGCCACATGCCCATCCACTCGAGGGGGTGCGACCTCGGATGGGTAAGCCATTCCGGGGGCGGGAGCTTGCTTGACGGGGGCCCCCTGAGGGGCCTGCACCATCGGTCCTTGCGCATACCCTCCCTGAGGCGGGTATGCCCTGGACGCTCCTGGAACCGTGGGTTGTCCGGGTCCCGCTGACAGGCCCGGGACTTCCACGGGCATCCTGACCCACTGGTGGAGATGCCCTATGTAACGCCCTGGCTACCCCAGAATAGTTACGGTGAATGGTGGACCGGAAATTTGACTCGTTACCTAAGTCCTTTGGTCAAAAATGTGCTCTAAGTGTAATTAACAGGTTAAGGTATTAAACCAATAAAAAGGAAATGGAGATTTTATTACAAGCTGCTATGGAGAGCTAAACAAAACATTTACAAGTGGTTCTCAGTACAAAATGGCCATTACTGTTTTAAATTTACAATCCCGCCGACCTAAGCGGCAAAAATAGGGTAAACCCCCTAGTTCCTCTGAGAACTCCTTGGCCGTGGTGGTCAAGCGGCCGCATATGTACACAACACCACATTAGCTCTCCACTCAAGGCTAGGTGAGCTTTTCTTTCCCTTTACCTGCACCACATAGCACCCATGAGCCATAGCCCAGCAAGAACACATAATACTTTTCATAAACATTATCAAATGATTATCATTATAATCACACTGAATCATAAAGCTTTCAAACAAGCAAATGAACATCACATGATTTTAGCGGGAGAGTGGTTGTTAGGTAAGCCACTAGCCTCCAAGCTCTCTTTTCTAGCGGGAGAGTGGCTGCTAGGTAAGCCACTAGCCTCCAAGCTCTCTTTTCTAGCAGGAGAGTGGCTGTTAGGTAAACCACTAGCCTCCAAGCTCTTTTTCATTCATCGACCCTCAAGGTTGGTCAGGCATTAATGCTCCTTGAGTCATTCAATGCTATTAGTCAATTAGATCTAATCTCTATTGGCTTGCGTGATTCACGCTAAGGCCGTTCTGACAGATAAGTCAGCGCTACCTGACCTGTGTCCAGTATCGCTGCCGAACCTGACTAATGAGACACAGCTTCACAGTTGATACTAACACTTTTGTCGATTTTGTATTCAATCCATGTCCATATTTATACAATCAACATGCCTCACAAACATCCATGCATGTCACACTTTGGGTGCAGTTTTCTTACCTTTGTTTCGAGCTAGAACGAGCAAAAGAACAACCTTTGAGAACGGTTAAGCTTTTAGTCCTTTAGCGGTTACCTAATCACAACACATATGGGATACCATCAATAATCAAGATAATCAAGGGTTCTCAAACCATTATCTACCCTCCAAGAGATCAATCCAAACTAATCCAAGTAGTAAGGACACTCCCGAGGCCTAAAACTAGGTTCCCAGGGTCAAAACGAGCAAACAGGGCGAAAACAGGGCAAGGGCTACGGCCCTAGCACCTTGGGCCGCGGCCCCCAGGGTTCTCTGAGGCTAGGGCTGCGGCCTAGGCCGCGGCGCCCAACAAGGCCAAATTCCTGACACCTGCTTCATCGAACTAGGGCCATTCCCAAACGCGTTTTTAACACTCCAAAGCCTCCAAAAACACACCTAAACATACCCCAATCATCAAAACAAAGTTCCTAAGCTTCCCCATGCATCAAAACCCTCAAAACCCAAGGTTTAAACGGATCGAAAACTCAACAATTCGCAAAATCAATTCAAAGCTTAGAAACTCGGAAAAACTCAAAACTTAAACTTCGATTACCTTCAATTGGTTTGTTTTCCGTCGAATCCTTCGGTTAAGAAGCTTCTAATCTTTCCTAGGATCGCTATGCCTCGATCCTCACTCGATTCCGACTCCTAGAACTCAAGATTTCGTCAAATATGCTCCGGGTGGCGAAAATGAACTAACAAAGGGAAACGAGAGGTTTTCTATCGTATGTTCTATCTGATAAGCTACTTCAACCTTAAGTAACCTCAAATAAAACCTAATGCTCGGGGTCCCGAAAACACCCACGGGGACATTATAGTCAAAACCTCCAGAATTCCACCCTGACCTCAAATATTCCCAATTTATCACCAAATGAACATTTCTATTACCCCAAAATTGACCCCGTTATGGTAAAACCGCTAATCCACTAAAAATAATCGTCTCATGTTGCTTAGCTCGAATATATCTCCATAATAATGGAATCTCATTCACAAATCACATCATGCACCCAAATACACAAATTACCCTCAACGGGCCAAATTATCATCACACCCCTGTAATAAGAAATATGGACTCACATGCATGCATTTCACATCATATCATAATATAATCAACATATACATGCATTTTATCAATTAATAACATAATTAAGCAAGTATGGCCCTCCCGGCCTACTATTCATGTCGTTAAACACATCGGAGAATTCGGGGCATTACACCCTAACTTGATGATATTTTCAATCTCATCCTTGAGCTGTCGACTTTCTTCGGTAGTGTGGCCCACATCCTTATGATAGGCGCACCTCTTGCTGGTATCCCTCGGATTCCTTCGCCCCTTGAACATGGGGCTAGGCTTCCAGTAGTGAACCGCCCTTTCTGTGGCCAGGTATATGTTTTCCCTGGTGTCCACCAGATTGGTGTATTCTGAGTATTGGGGCTCGTAGCCCCTTTTTCCCTTCTTGACCGGCTCGGGCCGGTTCTGGCCTTTACCAGATCCTTTACCCCGGGAGGGGTTCACGCTTTCTTATGTCACTCCTGCCTGTGACTGTTGGGCCCCGACAGGGGCGACGCTGTGCCCTACCGGCGCGGCTCCATATCTGGATAAGTTGGTGGATTGGGTCGGGGCATATCCCGAAGCGACAGGACCGTACACCGTAGAGGTGTAGGTGACTCCGGGCATGACGGCCGGTCCCGGGGCGATCGGGGGCGCGACATAGGATTGCGCCGGGAACTGTACCACGTACCCCGGGAATGATTGGGCGCTGGGCTGAGGTGCTGGAGGCCACCCGAAAGCCTGGATCTGGGCCTCTTCCCAATTGATAAATCCTTGGGCCCTCCTGATGAACTCTTCCAAGGTAGCTGCCTTGGTCTGCTACATGTCATCCCAAAGGGGGGATCCCGCCCGGATCCCAGACTGCAAAGCCACCAGGCGCTGTCCGTCGTCCACCTTTGTTTTGGAGGCTTCTTCAGTGAAGCGCTGGATGTAGGCTCTCAGTGTCTCCGTGGGGAGCTGCTTGATATTTGCGAGGGCGCTGATCTGCATGTCCATCCTCATGGCGGCCACGAACTGCTTGCGAAATGCTGGCTGCAGTCCAGACCAGGATTGGATGGATCTCGGCTTAAGTCTCTTCCACCCTCCTTGGCGGAACCGCCTAGAGTGATCGAACCGCCTAGAGTGATCGAGAAACAGAGGCACTTGCCATCGTCACTGACGTGGGCCACTGTCATGAGTCGGTTGTATCGGGACAGATGGTCTCTGGGGTCGGTATTTCTGGTGTAGGCGGTGAGGCTTGGCATCTTGAACCCCTTGGGGACTACAGCGTCCAGGATGTGCCTCACGCATGACTCTTTATCCTCTTCATCAGAGTCGGTATCCGCTCCCTCCTGCTTGCGGACCAAGCGGTCCGTGACCTTTTTCAAAGCGGCCAGTTGTTCCATGAGTTACCTGGTCGTGCCGTCTTCCAGGGGGATTCTTTCGTTCCTCCTGTTGTTAATGTTGTTCCTAAGGTCACCACCTCGAGGGATAATTTTTTCTTTACGGGCCCGCTCCTTCCGAGCGTTCAGTCCGTCGCGTAGGTCTACCCGGGACGTATCGTCCCCTGAACTAAGGTCATGTCGCTCCTCGCTGCATGGCCGTTCTCGACGGTTTTTGTTAACCGAGGCACTTGGGTGCAAAGACCTCTCCCGCTCGTCTCGCTCTGGGGTGTGCCGGGGTCGTGCGTTCCGTGACTGCGTCCCCTGCGGATCGATCGGGTGGCCTCTTCCTGGGATGGGGCGCACCTTCTCTTTCCTAGGGAGTGCCCGTGAATGGGTCCCGGCTTTCGTGACGGGGGTGTTCTTTCCTCGGGTCTTTCCACCGGCCTTACTTTTCTCCCTGTCCGGGTTTCCTGGGGCTGGCTCAGGAAACTGCTCCGGGGGAGGAGCCTGCCTTGCTTCTTCGAGGATCTCAAGATCTACCGCTTCGTTGTGGTACTCCCCCTCATTTTCCTCTTCATAATATTCCTCCTCGTTCTCCTCTTCGTATTCTGTCCCACCCTCATAGTCTTGTGACTCGTCGTGGTGAGAAGTTTGTGGAGGAGCGTTCTCAGGCGGATTCTGAGGAAGGTGCTGGGAAGGCAACGGACCTGCATTGCCCTGCTCCGGATTACTAGGGTCGAACGTTGTGTATCGTGTGTTCGCCATTGTAGTAAAGGCTTGGTATTAGCACTAGCTTTCTTCAGCTCTCAATGAAAGCACCAAAATGTTTGCCGAGATTTTCGGAAACCACGCTAATGAATATTAGCTAAGAATAAAGATATGAAATATAGAAGATTAACGCAAGGTTTTTTTACGTGGTTGGGGCGTTAATGAGCCTTAGTCCACGAGTCAGTTGTATTAGAGCTTGGAAAGTCTTTTACAATGGAGTTTCTCTCTCTGTTTTGGCATAGTAACTGTATACTAGTTGAAGAGAGGTCCTTTTCCCAGTGATCTATCGCCTGTATTTATAGGCTCATGGGAACACTGGGTCTGGGCCGGGTATGACCCGGACCCATCAGAGATATGGATACTCTTGGCTTCTCTGGTGGAAGCCCAATAGAAAATATAAAACATACATAAATTCAAGACTAGTTAAGGCCCAATAAGGTGGCCCAAGAACTACATTCCGCCCGACAAAACGGTGCTTTTGATCTGGGCACTTCGAGTTACAAGGCAGATTCAGGGGACAAGAGCAGTCAGAGTACTTGTCAGTGCAGGTCTGAAACAGTGGCATGCAATCCTGAGGTGGCCTTTTCCGCAGGTGAAAAGTGGGGACAACCCCCACGCGGCGTGGGGCGGCTTCAGGGTCACGGATGCTTTTCCTTGCAAACAGGGAGGACCTGATCCGGGTTCGTTTACCTTTGTCCCTCTTCGTTTACCACAGGTCCGAACCGTACCAGGCTCCGGGACCGTTTTACGTATACTTCAATGGGATTCTGAGCTTTGTGAGGCTCCCGGACAACTATCCTGGATCACCATCCCGGACACGTTTCGGGCCCAGAATCGCACTAGGGCTGGGGCCCCTTTGGTCATTCCAGTACCAAGTGGGCTTGGCCCGGGCCCACATTCGAGCACCCAGACCATGGGCCTAGACCACCATCCCGGGCCTACAGCAGGAAATGGGGATAACAATAATATTTAAATTTATATTGATATAAGTGTTAAATATCAAGTCTTGTATTAAATATTATTATAATAATATTTTATAAAATTTGAATTCATATTAATATAATTAGTAAAAAATTAGGATTATATATTATTATCACAATAATATTGTTGTCCGTGTTTTCACCACCCGACATGTGACAATTAGGAGTAATTAATGACAAGACAAGGTATGATGTTCTCAGAGTGTGAACTCCTCTAGGTACCCCGAGCTACCCAGACGCAGATGTCTCCAAGGGAGACCACCCCCTGAGGTCCGTCCTTGAGGTGTGGATGTCTCCAAGTTAGATCCTCGTGCCTTCTTAAATCAGTTGTCCTCCATGTCTAGGTTTTTGTCCTCGGGACCTAGACGAGTTGCCAGGTGTCAGTCGCTACGCGTATGAGCCACCAGAAGATCGTCTGACAACCTTTTGGAAAATCCTTGAGTATTGGTGTTAAGTCGTACACTCGACAATCACCATTTATCACTACGCAGCCTGACATGGGGAAGACGTGCAACCGCACCCTAACACTGTCAGGAGCATGTTTTACATGAAGTTGGTAGACAACTTTTTGCAATGGGCCCCGTGCAATCCGCCTAGGCGTAGCCTCTATTTAGTGTACCCCTTTTGTTTCCTAGTGTACCACTGACTTCACTAGTGAAGGTTAATTCATATTCTGATTATGAATTTGACGTCAATAACCTTTTCAGTTCCAAAAGTCAACCCAATAGGGAACCATCATTCAATCTATAAGAAGGTATAGATTCCATATCTGTTAAGCTATGCCCCCAGCCATAAACATCATTGAGTCCCCAAAACAATAGATCTTAGCCTGATCATTCTGACAAACCGTAACACATGAATTAAAGAATCAAATGACATACATAGGAGTTCATAGTAACTTCAAGATTAAGATCAGTTTGTATATGATCATCAGTTGATGTGTTTCATAATACTACGAAACGATATTTAAACAAGTATTATCAAATCACATCTGGTTCATATCTACATACTCTCAATATGCAAAGTACATCCACTAAAGTGTCCTACTACACTAGTAACCCGGATCACATGTATTCATAATACTAGTGGACCATACTAGCAGTAATTAATCTAAAGATTCCACAACTTTATTTTACTGCAAACTATTTAGGTTCATTATCTCAATCTCGATCCTCTCATATCAATATGAGATTGAGACCACATAGATGAACTTGAGAATTTTTTGATATTTGCTTAATATTATTAACAATAATATAGTACATAAGCTACATATACACAATAATTCAATTCATTTATTCATTTCATTAAAACCATTGTCAACTACAATTGCTTTAAGGACACTATTCCCGACAATCTTCCACTTGCCCTAAAGCAAATGAGGCATTTCCCTCAACCCCATGCTTCTTACATGACCATAAAAAGATTTAATAGATAAAGTCTTTATGAACAGGTCTGCAAGATTATCTACAGAGGCAATCTTCAAGACAAGAACATCTCCACGATTGACTATCTCTTTGATCAAGTGATATTTCCTCTCGATGTGCTTTCCCCTCTTATGACCTCTGGGTTTCTATGAATTATCCACTACCCTCACTGTTATCACAGTACAAAACAAGTGGCATATCCATGCTTGGAACAACTTCCAAATCAATATAGAACTTCCTGAGCCACACATCCTCTTTAGTTGCTTCACAAGCTGCTATGTATTCAGCTTCCATGGTGGAATCTGCAATATTGGATTGGTTAATACTTCTTCAAACTACAGCACCTCCTCCAAGTGTGAAAATTGATCCAGATGTTGACTTTTGACTATCTTTGTCTGATTGAAAATCAGAATCAGTATATTTAGTGGGTTTTAGGACTCCACCTGATACAAAACCATGTAATCTCTAAAATGTCTGCAATACTTGAGAATATTCTTTACTGCTATCCAATGACTCAATCTAGGATTGGATTGATAACGACTGACTATCCCTACTGCATAACATATGTTGGTCTAGTGCACAACATTGCATACATTAGACTGCCAACCATATAAGCATAGGGATATTGTCTCATGTCCTCCTCTTCCTGAGGTGTTTGTGGACATTGTTCTTTAGACAACGTAACTCTTTACCGGGTAGGCATAGTGCCTTTCTTGGAGTTTTGCATGCCAAAGCATTCTAGCACTTTATTAATATAAGTTGCTTGAGACAGTGCCAAAAAATTGTTCTTTCGATCTCTACAAATCTGAATTCCCAGAACATATTTGGCTTCTCCCATATCCTTCATTTGGAATTGCTCAGCTAACCATTTCTTTACTTTTGATCATTTTTCTATGTCATTCCCAATGAGTAGAATATCATCAATGTAAAGAACGATGAATACCACAATCTTATCTTTGATTTGTTTATAAACACAAGGTTCATCACGTTTTCTTCAAAACCAAATGTTTTGATTGTTTCATCAAATCGAAGATTCCAAGATCTCGAAGCTTGTTTGAGTCCATGAATAAACTTACAAAGCTTGAAAACTTTTTGCTCCTGACCTTTAATTTCGAACCCTTCTAGTTGAGACATGTAAATGGTTTTGTCAAGCTAGCCATTCAGAAAAGTTTTTTTAACACCCATTTTCCAAATCAAATAATCCATGCAAGCAGCTATGGATAAGAGTGTGAAGATAGATTTAAGCATGGCCACAGAAAAATTTTCTTCATAATCAACTCCTTCTTTATGTGTGTAGCTTTTTGCTACTAGCCTTGCTTTGAAAGTCTCTACTTTCCCATCTTCTCCTCTCTTCTTCTTGAATATCCATTTGCAACCAATAGGTTTAACATTTTCAGGTGGATCTTCAAGAGTCCAGACTGAATTGAAATACATCGATTCCATTTCAAGGTCCATGGAGTTTAGCCATTTTTCTTTGTCAGAATCTTCCATTGCATCTCTATATGTCAATGGATCATCTTCGTTTGTGTCAGACACAAGCCTCTGAACTTCATGTTCACAGCGAATTGGTTGTTTACCAACCCTCCCACTACGATGAAGCTCTCCATTGTTCTGACTAGAACTAGCGATATCCTCTGGTCGTTTTTCATTTACAACTTTCGGTGATTGGTTTTGTCTATTTGAGACTATTTCCTCAAGTACAACTTTACTTTGAAGTTTGTGGTTATTTATATAGTCATGCTCCAAAAAAAAGTAGCATTTTTAGATATGCAAACGTGTTGTTATCTTTGGGACTATAAAATTCTAAAATGCTATATTCTATTACTTTGTACAAACACCATTTATCTCATAGATACTTAAAAAAAATACCACTTAAAATATAAATTCAGTGGGGCCTTGATAAAACAAGCAAATTGAGCCCAATAGTTTAAAATAAAAATAACGTGTTCATATGCAATGTTTAAAGAAAATAAAATTTTAAGTCCCACTGGTAAGTTTGAAAATTTAAGGTTCATAACATAATTCTTAAAAAAAAACTCGGCACTTATGTTGATCGTTTATTCGTTCATAGGAAATCCCCACGACATACACACTCAAACGTCAAACTCCCCACATTATAGTGCGTGCCAAAGAGAAACCCTATTTAACTACCTAAAAGGGGGAAAATAAGGGGGTGAGCTAAAAGCCCAGTAAGGAAGTACAACAAAATCAAAGATAAGACAAGAAATACATTTATAACATAACAGCGCAATTCATAAAATTATCATACTCATATCTCATAATCAAAATGAAACATAGTCATACACATTCATTCAACATAAGCATACTCTTTGTGATCATGGCACCTCTGTTGTCAGTGTCACATCTTGAGGTAACAATATAACAGGGATGGTAAAACCTCCTCTATGAGGTCAACAGGATCTCAGGTCCTTGAATAACCTCAACGCATCCGTCCTTTAAGTTACATCATATCCTTAGTAACTCCTTTGTTGTGTTGCATTTAGCATGCTAGAAACCATCTCATTCATTCATCAATACAAAACACATGTAATCCAATTCACATCAAGACAAAAGAAATACATGTCGCATCATACTTGTCATAACATTTCAAAATAGAATTCCATTTTCCTTATTACATGGTTTATCATCAAAACATAACACATTATTCTATGTAACATACAAGTCTTACCATTTCATAACATAAACATATAAATTATATCTAATTTCCTTACCTCTGGTCCGAGAAAAGCAAAAATGAGAAAAACTTCACAACGAGCCTATAATCATAAACAAATGTCGTCTCTTAGAACCACATAAAAATACTCATGCCCAACACATTTACCCCACATGTGCATGGGTCATGCACACATGGTACAAGTTGCCTAATAATTCCAAACATACACATTTTCACATAAAATCATAAAAGAATAATGATAATTCTACATATTAACCCTTCATGGTTACAAAGTAAACATCATGTGTTTGAACAATAGGCATATATTTGAACGTAAAAATGCATTTGCATGCGACATGCATATGTGGAAGCGTTGTTAAAATATAGCGTTTTATAACGATAATTCCTACATACTTATTTCTTGCATCTTAAATCAAAATTCAACAACATAATTTAATTACCATTATTTGTTTCTCTAACTCCCAAAATTGTTAAAGAAATCTTAATACATCATATTTACTTTATAAAATAATCCATTAAGCCTTTTCTAATTTCTCATAAAAAAAATATTCATTTATTATTTAGATAGCATAAAAAAATATGTGACAGTTTTGTAGCTATTAGAAATACTTAATAAGTTTCCAGCTTTTTTTAGAAAATAAATTTATTAATTTAGAAAAAAAAAAAAACATGTTTTTAAATGTGAAATTTTATAAATAAAGTGTGGAAAATCACATTTTAATATATATTATATAAGACTTATTATTTAGGTGTAGGACTCATTGATCTTAAATAAAATAACTATTTTATCTTAATAACTCAAAGTTTCAGCAACTATTTATTTTGTTTGAAAATCACAAGTGAATTTAAACCATAATCTTTTTCACATTTAAATAAAAAAAAATGCACCTAAATAATAATGTGAAAAATACATTTTTACATTTTTGAAATACCACATTTATCATATACATAGCTTATGGTTTAAATTTCTTTGACGCACTACAATTATTTATCTCATTTTAAGGACCTTTCTTATTTTTAATTCAAAATCCCAGAAACTATTTATTCAATTAAATTACAAACTTGGATTAAAAGTTAATTTTTGCTTCATAAAATTCACAAAAAAATATGCACGTATTATGTTTGACAAAAACACCATTAACATGTGAAGCAAATGTGTCGTTTATTTACTTAAAAATTAAATACCACTTGAGGCATCACATGTGCATTTCAAAACATTAATTTACCATTATCATCACAAATTATATAAAAAAAAAAAACAGCAAGCACAATGAAAAGAAAAACTACTTTTAATCATGTTTAAATAATGCTTAGACCAAATCTTCATATACCAACTAGATCATCATTCGGGACTTAATACCAATTCCCAAACTTAGCAAAATAACCTAGCATGTTTCAAATGATTATATGTGACATCAAATTCAAAAAAAAAAAAAATAATCAACATGCAATGACATTCTCTATAGGCTGAAATCCACATGTACAACAAACATGAAAATATCATTAACCCCATCTACACTCACATGAACCCTAGCATGTATCTACTATCATCCTTGCATGCCTTTACATTGAACACTAAAATCAAATAACCCATAGCAACCCAAAACATAGGGCAAACCCTAGGTGTCATATCATCAAGATCACCATGCTCCAAAACTTTAAGATCAAGACAATCCAATAATAAGAGATTGACATAACACCATATATCATATATCATATTTAGTTATTCTAACAACATAAATCAACACATAGCAAAAATTTAAATAGGAACCAAAACATCAACAATCCATTAAATATAATCACAAAACAAACACAAAGATAGTGATCAACTACCTCCTTTGATAGAGTTCAAAACTCAAATTGGCCACCACCCTTGATCACTCCCTCTAGGGATTTTCGAACATCACAAGAACAAGAGAAGAGAAATCAAACACTAGAAATTAAGGAGAGGATCTAAACTTAAAAATCAAATAAACCAAGCAAAGCCATACTTATAGAGAGATTTGAAATCCTCTCTTTTCTTCTCCTCCT
Organism: Humulus lupulus; assembly: GCF_963169125.1. Taxonomy (NCBI): domain Eukaryota; kingdom Viridiplantae; phylum Streptophyta; class Magnoliopsida; order Rosales; family Cannabaceae; genus Humulus; species Humulus lupulus. The sequence continues at coordinate 84,421,008 of NC_084794.1, read as the reverse complement.
TCTCCTCTTCTTTCTTTCTTTCTTTCTATCTATCTATCTCTCTCTCTCTCTCTCTCTTCTCTTCTCTCCTCTAGCCGACGGTTTCCAAGAGCCAAAATGGCTCTTTTCTTTCTTTCTTCCCTTTTATCTAGTCATAGAGAAAATAACTAGCCTAATGGGAATGTGAAAGTTTCCCAAATCATTTCTTCTAATTTTAGGCCTAAAATCAATTTTAATAAAAAGAATAATTAATAGAGAAATTTCAACAAACTCCCTTACCCAAAATAGCTATAGTCATCCAATTTTAATTTAATGGATTTCGAAAATAAATGGGAATAAAATCCTTCCCTTTCCCACTCCATTGTCGTCCACCACTCTCCCTTTTCTTCTATTTTTATTTTATAATTTCTTAATTAAATAAAAAAAAAGAAATAATGTTTAGGAAAAACTATTGCATGCTCACCATGCAACCATGCGTATGCACACACCCAAATGCTCATGAACATACCATGCACATTGGTGCATTCAACCAAAACTCATTTTACTCATAAATGAAATTAATAAATAAATAAAACAACTACCAATTAAATTCACTTAATTTCTACCAAACAATTCAAATAATTCAAATAAATTTCTAACACTTAACAATTATTATTAAAACAAAGCACAAAATTATTAAACAAAAAAATTTTGTGCACTACAATATACCCTCCTTAAAAGGAATTTTGTCCTGAAATTCTTTCTTACCAAATAACTTAGGGGATCTTTCTCTCATGTCTTCCTCCAGCTCCCATGTTGCTTCTCGTTCCGTGTTATTCTTCCACAAGATCTTAACTAATGGAATCCTTTTGGATCTCAGTTCCTTGATTCCCTTTTCGATGATATGCTATAGTTGTTCATCGTAACTCGGGTCCTGCTTCAGTTGTAACGGCTCATAACTCAGAACATGAGAGGGATCTGACACGTACTTATGCAACATCGAGATGTGAAAGACGTTATGTGTTTCAGCTAGTGCTGGGGGCAGTGCTAAACGGTACGCAACTTTCCATACTCTGTCCAATATCTCAAATGGACCTATAAATCTCGAGCTCAACTTCCCTTTCTTCCTCAAATGCATAATACCTTTCATTGGCGAGACTCTCAAGAACACAAACTCGCCCACTAAAAACTCGATGTCTTTTATCTTAAGGTATGCATAACGCTTTTGCCTGCTTTAAATGGTAAACATCCTTTGGCAAATTTTCTCGATCGCCTTGTTGGCTTCCCTAACTACCTCGGGGCCTAATATTTGCTTCTTCCCAACCTCATCCCATTGCAAGGGAGATCTACACTTGCGCCCATAAAGCATCTCATAGGGAGCCATCCCAATAGTGGACTGATAGCTATTGTTATAAGAGAACTCCATTAAGGGTAGATATCGACTCCAAGATTCTAAAAAGTCCAATGCACACCATCTCAACATGTCCTCTATAATTTTGTATAGTCCTCTCAGACTGTCCATCGATCTGGGGATCAAAAATGGTACTGAACTTTAACCTTGTACCCATAGCTTTCTGTAATCCCTTCCAAAATTTCGGCATGAATACTGACTATCGATCATAAATAATCAACTTTGGAACCCCATGAAGTCTCACTATCTCGCTCACATACAACTCTACATACTGGTCTGCCGAGTAGGTGGACTTAATTGGTAGAAAATGGGTGGACTTAGTGAGCCTATCCATTATTACCCTTGCAGAATCATGTTGTTTTGTGGTCTTAGGTAAACCTACCACAAAATCCATTGCTATATCTTCCCATTTCCATTCTGGAACATAAAGTGGTTGAAGTAGCCCTACTGGCCTTTGGTGTTCTTCTTTGACTTGCTGACATGTCAAACATCTAGCAATAAACTCGACAATGTCCTTCTTCATTCTAGGCCACCAATACAATGCCTTAAGTTCTTGGTACATCTTTGTCGACCTTGGATGTGAGGAATAGGGTGTTGTATGTGTTGGGGTTTTATGCCCTAATTAAAACCCAAATTCTTTGTAATCTCATTTTATTATCAATAAAAGAATAGAAATCATTTTTTGACTTGGTCAATCACTTTGCTCACATGTTTTATTTTCATGATTATTTATTTAATATAAACTTCTATTAAATCCCTAGCATATAGCTAATCTTATTTATAGTGACGTAATCACAGTGGAATATAAATATGATTATATGTTCAAAAATAAGTTAGTCCTAAGATTAGTCAGTGCACCGGATTTACACTGACTTGCCAATCTACGATATGATCTACTTACACATTACAGTGTTATGTTCTTTCCAGAACATTAGCAAAGTAGATAAGATCGAATGTATTTGTTACATCGGACAGGACCGATATTGACAGTTGATAAGATAAGTAAACATACCGTTATTATCTATTCTAGTCATATCATATAGTTGACCATAGGTCAATTCAATCTCAATTCTGAGTGGTTAGTATTCAAACTGATTGTATTATTTGAGTTCTTTGACTTGTTCGTTACCAGCTTACCCTACGGACTAGCCCATACTTACATCTTGGGAACTCGGTAGTATAATTGAGTGGGAGTGTTAATCGTAGATATGAACATCTATAGCTTCTGATGAAGAAGTGAAACGATGGTTTCCTTTTAGTTTGGTTCAAGGTGTTAAATGATAGAGATCTCATTTCAGTAATTAAATTAGTTTACTGAAATATCATTTACAAGGAACTAAGTGTTTTAAGGATAACATACAATGAGGGGTAAAACGGTATTTTAGTCCTATCTCATTGTAGACCGTCTATAGAGGATTGAGTGACAATTATGGTTGTAACAATGGATAATTAATAGCGTATCTATATTTGTTATAGAGCGTTCTATGAATTCAAGAGTGCAATTCCAAGTCTATAGTGGAGTCACGAGGAATTAATAAGTTAGTAAATTTATTTGTTAGATTTATGATAACTTATTGGAGCTTGATTTCATAGGCCCATGGTCCCCATTGTACCTTGGATAAAATCATCTAGATAGTCTCAATTAATTGATTTAATCATCAATTAGAATTATCAAAGTTGACCAGGTCAATTTTGGATAGTTTCACAGAGTTGGGTAATTTTGAGAAGAAAAGAGAAATTATGGCAGATTTATTAATTAAGATAAATTGGTATCTAAATTAATAAATAAATTTAAATCAAGGTTCAAATTATAAATAATTAATTTGATAAAGGATTTAAATAATTATTTAATTAATTAAATCAATAGAAAATAACACAGGCCTTGATTTTAAGTCCAATGGGCTTATAATCAAATGGGAAATTTCACGGGCCTATAGCCCATGATAATTTCGACCTAGGGCTTCAAAATGGCTGCTATTTTATTGATTTTTTAATTAAATTAAATGGCCTAATTGAGTCTATAAAAGGAGTGCTTATAGAGAAGTCAAAACAAGGGTTTTTGATAAGTCAGATTTTCTGATAGTTTTATATTCTCTCTAAACACAAGTCCTTTTCTAAGCCTCTTTGTATTTTCTCTTCTTCTCTCTATATCTATCTCATGTGTTGAGAATTGCCACACTAGTCTAGGTGGTTCTAAGGATACATTGGAAGATCGTGAAGAAAATAGAAGATCGGTTCAGTTTCTTGATAATACTCTGCGACAGAGAGGATACAAGAGTTAGAGAAACTGAAGGAAGGACTCTTAATTCCGCTGCGTATACTGTAAGTATTCTATTTTTGTTTCTCTTTGAATTCAATTTTAGAAACATGTTTTAGGCTATCTCGTATTAATTTGTTTAATATTAGATATACATGAAAATAAATAAAGATCCTGTATAAGTTTTTTCCAACAGTATGCGTCTCCTTCATAATACTTTCCTTAATATCATCATTGTTAGGCACACAAATCCTATCCTTATATCACAGCATTCTACCATTAGGCATAGTGAAGTCGCCGCTATCACTTTTCTGTACAAAAGCCTCTTGCTTTACTAGGGCTTCATCCATTTTCTGCCCTTCTCTAATCTGTTCCAGTAGGGAGGATTGTAGAGTGAGGTTTGTTAGGCATCTTATCACAAACTCAATATCAACGTTTATAATCTCTTTCTGCAGAGGCGTCTCTATTGTGCTCAAAGCTGAGATACTCCCATGTCCTCACCTACTCAACGCATCTGCAACCACATTGGCATTGCCCGGGTAGTATAGAATTTCGCAATCATAGTCCTTCACTAACTCTAACCACCTCTGCTGCCTCATATTCAGTTATTTCTAAGGGATGAAGTATTTCAGACTTTTTGTGATCGGTGTAAATTTCACACTTATCCCCATAAAGGTGATGTCTCCATATTTTCAGTGCAAACACCACTCCTGCGAACTCAAGATCGTGAATGGGATAGTGTTGCTCATAGTCCTTGAGTGGTCTTGAAGCATAAGTTATCACCTTCCCATTTTGCATCAACACACAACCTAAATTGTTCTTTGATTCGTCGTAATACACCAAGAATTTCCTGCCCTCTATAGGAACACAAAGGATAGGTGTGGAGATCAATTTATCCTTCATAGTCTGAAAGCTTTCTTCATATTTCCCAGTCCATGTGAACTTTTGGTGTTTGTAGGTCAAGTTGGTCAAGGGTGTGGCAATCTTTGAAAAACCCTCAACAAACTTTCGGTAATAACCCGCTAACCCTAAGAAGCTTCAAACCTCTAAGGCATTCTTTAGTTGGGGTCAGTCTCTAATGGCCTCAATCTTTGCTGGATCCACTACTATTCCATTCTTGGACACTATATGCCCTAGGAAAGTCACTTGTTCCAATCAAAACTCACACTTAGAGAACTTAGCATAAATTTGATGCTCTCGTAGTCTATTTAGTGTCAACCTCAAGTGCTCCTCATGCTCTTCCTTGGTCTTTGAGTAGATAAGGATATCATTTATAAACACTACTACAAACTTATCCAAGTAGTCCTTAAATACCCTATTCATCATGTCCATGAATGCTACTGGGGCGTTAGTGAGTCCAAAATACATCACTAGAAACTCGTAGTGCCCGTAGCGAGTTCTGAAAGCTGTTTTAGGAATGTCTCCCTCCTTTACCTTCAGCTGATGGTACCTGGATCGCAGATCAATCTTTGAGAACACTACTGCCCCTTGCAGTTGATCAAAAAGGTCATCTATTCTAGGCAAACGATACTTGTTCTTAATGGTGACCTTATTGAGTTCTCGGTAATCAATGCACATTCTCATGCTTCCATCCTTCTTTTTCACAAATAGGACTGGTGCCCCCATGGCGAATGACTAGGTCTTATGAACCCCATATCCAACAATTCCTATAGCTGGGTCTTGAGATCCTTCAACTCTACAGGTATCATTCGGTAAGGTGCTTTAGATATTGGTGTTGTTTCTAGTGCAAGTTCGATCATAAATTCAATTTCTCTCTCCAGGGTTAAACCTGGTAACTCCTCGGGAAACACTTATGGAAACTCACAAATGATGTGGACATTCTCTGGTTTAAACTCTATCTCCTTAGATTTATCCACCATACTAGCCAGATATGCTGAACACCCATGCTGCATCATATTCCGAGCTTTCAGTGCTAATATTATGGGTGTACGAAAACCCGCTACTTCTCCCTTAAAAGAAAAGAGTTCTCCTTCCTCTGGTCTGAATTCCACGGTCTTTTTTCCGGCAGTCAATCATCACTCCATGTTTGGATAACCAATCCATGCCAAGTATGGCGCCATATTCTGGTATGTTTAAATCTATAAGGTCTGACGGGAACTCTCTGCCCTCTACTATTAAAAATGTTGACTGTAACCACCTAGCTGACGACATTGTGTCTCCTGACAGTAACATTGTACTAAAACTACGCTCAAACAGTTTACAAGGCATACCCAATTTATCAATCACATTCCTAGCAACATAAGAGTGAGTCGCTCCATAATCAATAAGGACTCTACATATCATACCAGAAATTGGGAGCTGACCTGTGACCACGGTGTTACTATTGGCTGCTTCCTTTTGGGTAAATGCAAAAACCCTGCTTTCTAGTGTGGGAAATCCTTCTTTAGATGGCATGCCTGAAAGCACTTGTAACATTTGTTGGTGTCATCCTGACATTCTCCTAAGTGTCGTCTCGAGCATTTAGGGCAGCTAGGGTTCTCAACTCTATTGTTCTTGTGATTTCCGCAGTTACGATCATTGTTGTGACTGTTACGGTTGTTTTGGTGGTTATGATTGTTGTTATTTGTGGCCGGGGGTCTAGGCCTCTTGTCAGTGCCACTATTCTGGCCTTCATTAGCCTTCCTCTTATTGCCCTCATGGAAGCCCTTGTTTTTTTTGGCCTCCCTTGTTCCAGCACTGTCCTTCCATATACGGCCCTCCAAGTATTCTACTTCAAGTGCCTTATCCAATACCTCAGCATGACTGACCACCTCAGCACTGGTCATCTTGACATCTCTAGCAATCATTGGCTTAAGTTCCCTCATAAACCTTTGGACCCACATGGCTTCAGTTGGTACTACCTCAGGTGCAAACCTAGCTAACCTATCAAACTTCTATGCATAGTCGGTAACAAAAAGGCTCCCTTGAGCCAAAGTCACGAACTCGTCAACCCCGGTTGCCAATACAGTTGCACTATAGTACTTCTTGCCAAATGCCTAAACAAAGTTTGCCCAGGTCATAGTATTTAGGTCACGAGGCTGCTTTACCACATCCCACCATATTCTTGCAGCCAACTTGAGTAGGTGGGTTGCACATGAAATCCTCTGATGATCGGTCAACTCCATGTGATCAAAGATGGCTTCTACTAACTTCATCCAATCCTCTGGTGCCATAAGGTCAACATTCCCTTCGAAACTAGGTGGGGCTTGCTGTAATGCCCTGGATAGCCAAGACAGTTACACTGTGTGTTTACAAAAGTGCTAGACTTGCTAATCAAGTCGTTAAGTTGAAAACGTGTTATTGAAACTAATGTGGAACTAGGGTTAAAAGATTTTGGTCTTAAAAGTAGCATTTCTTATAAATAAAACATTCTCTGTTTACACGGGATCCCAAAATCAATAGAATTAAAACCATTTACAAAATATTCAAGATTTAATTACAATATTAGTCATACTAAGGCAAGATAGACAGTTAAGCAATCCCTGTCCTGATCCACTCCTCGGCCATGGCGACCGAACAGCTGACTATGTACATTCTGCCCCGCAGCCCTCCACCTCAAGGTTGGTCCAACTTGCCTTTGCCTTTACCTGCACCACGTAGCACCCGTGAGCCAAGGCCCAGCAAGAAAACACAATAACAGAGCATAAGCAATCAATAGACAATCCAATATCCCATATCACATAAGCATGATTTCAACCATATAAGCATTCATGATAACCAAGTATTCAGCATACCAAACATGCCAACTCATATCAATCACCAATTTACAAATGATAACTAGGGTTAATGCCCTTAGGCCGCACCCTCTGATTATCCCACTAACTCCGGCTCGCTTAAATCAAGCTCAGTGAATATAAAGTTGTCCTTGGCTACCAGTGGCCAAGCCGCGCCCTGTGCGCAATTATTGTGTACGGCACCCTTAGGCTGTTTATCACATGTCCCATGGCATAATACCATAATTGACATTATATAGATATTGGGAGCACTTAGTCCCATCACAAACATATAACCGGGTGCAGTTCTCTTACCTTTAAATTTACTAGCTTTGTTTACTTTGATCCTTGAGCACGATCCCTCTTGAACCCTAGTGTGCACCTAGTCACAACCACAGGTCAGAACCATCACCTAACCTCAAGTCCAAAACCTAACCTCGGGACCAATCCCGAGCCCTCGGAAAGCTCTAATTCCACCAAACGGGGTGGTGGAATCGAACCCCGAACCCCCGGGAAAAAACCCTTGAAAATAACTCAAAAACCTTTTTTTGGATGCAGGGTAGCACTACAACGCTCTTTGGAGGACGCTACAGCGCTACAAGAAGAACCAAAATCCCCCAGACAACCAAGCCTAGCGCTACAGTGCCCAAAGGCTAGCGCTGTAGCGCTAGTCACAGAACTAGCACCCCTGCATTTTTCCTTCTTGCGATTTCCCCGAGCCAACTCTTACCAAAACTTTTCCAAACTTCAACCAAACTTAAAAACAAGCTTATCAACACACTCCACTCATCCCAAGCATCCCAAATACATAAAACCCAATCACATGCACCCCTAATCTCAAAATCCACCATGGTTGAACCTCAAACTCATAAACTTCAGCACAGCAGTCAAAACCTTAGAATTTCATACCTTCAATGGGGATTCGACCTTAAGTTAGCTTCTACACCTCCTTGGCTTACTCCTCCTCAAACCCCTGGCTTGAATTCCCTAGAGTTCCCACCAATTCAGCTTAGACACCATAGTTCAATACCGAAACCAAAAACTGAAGAAACTTTAAAGTCTTACCTCAACTAAATGGATTATTCTTGCTAAACCCTTGCCAAATCTTCAAGCCAGACTAAGAACTCTTGCCTCAAGCTTACCCTGGGTTTCTGCTCCAAAATACCTCAAGAACTGATGAAGAAAACCTACACCGACCTTGACAAAATGACCTGCTTTTCTTTCCCTTCTTTTCTTTCTTTTCTCAGACTTCTACTTCATTCTACAAACTCCACTAAGCATAAAGCCTCAGTTATGCCTATCTTTATATGCCAAATGACCACAATACCCTCCCCTTTAATTCTAAATCCTTTAATCCACTTAGGGCATTTTGGTCATTTTACCCAATTCCCGCTAATTCCTCAAGTGTCTCTAATATTTTTTGCTTACTTCCCGATACCTAATTAATTACCAATTATATTCCTCAATATCAAAATAGACCCCAATATACTCTCTAAATTCCCATTTATACCCCCAGGCTCGCCCCGAGCCGGGTATAAATCCCCGCCGTGACTTTTTCGCTAACATGCTCACTAGGATCGTCTCGAATCACAGATCACAAATATATATCCACATAATAATGTGGTCTCAACAATAATCACATATATATACAGTTATGCCCTCAACGGGCCAAAATTACAATTATGCCATTTCTAACCTAATCAGGGCCTACATGCATACTAATACACATAGTCATGCAATCTCAGATATTCAAATAGTCATATAACATACTTTAAATCATTAAATCACATATATTCCAATTATGCCCTCCCGGCACACTAATCAAGGCCCTTAAGCCTCATTAGTAAATTTGGGTTGTTACAACTATCCCCTCCTAATGAAAATTTCGTCCTCGAAATTTACCTGAATAACTCGGGATATAGATCCCGCATTGCTGTCTCAAGCTCCTAGGTCGCCTCCTTGACCTTAATATTGCTCCACAACACCTTGACCAGAGGAATCGTCTTATTCCCAATACTTTATCTTTTCAATCCAAGATCTGAACTGGTTGCTCTTCATAAGCCAAATCCGTCTGTAACTCCAAGTCTTCATATCTCAACACATGAGTCACATCTGAGATGTACTTCCAGAGCATAGAAACATGGAAGACGTCATGAACTCCAGACAATGATGGTGGCAAGGCTAATCTATAAGCCACCTAACCAATCCTTTCCAGGATCTCAAATGGTCCAATGAATCTAGGGCTTAGCTTGCCCTTCTTTCCAAACCTCCTCATCCCTCGCAGAGGTGAAACTCGAAGAAACACGTGGTCCCCAACCTGGAACTCCACATCCCTACACTTAGGATCAGCATAGCTTTTTTGTCTACTCTGAGAAGTGAGCATTCTAGCTCAGATCTTCTCTATAGCTTCACTTGTTCTCTGTACCATGTCTGGTCCCAAATATCTCCTCTCACCCATCTCATCCCAATGAATGGGTGATCTACACTTCCTCCCGTACAACATCTCATAGGGAGCCACTCCAATCGTTGACTGATAACTATTGTTATATGAAAATTCAATCAACGGAAGATACTTACTCCATGAACCTTCAAAGTCAATCACACATGCTCTGAGCATATCCTCCAATACCTAAATCATACTTTCAGACTGTCTGTCAGTCTGAGGATAAAAAGTTGTGCTGAACTTCAACTGAGTTCCCAAAGCTTTCTGCAAACCACTCCAAAACTTGGAGGTGAAGATGGGATCCCGATCTTACACTATAGACTTAGGAACCCCATGGAGACGTACAATCTCCCTCACATACAGCTTAGCATACTGATCCACAGTATATGTCGATCTCACCGGAAGAAAATGGGCTGACTTGGTGTACCTGTCTACTATCACCCACACCAAGTCATGAAGCCCCACCGCCCTGGGTAAACCTCCCACAAAGTCCATAGTAATGTCCTCTCATTTCCACTCGGGAATACCCAAAGGCTGAAGCAACCCTGCTGGTCGCTGATGCTCAGCTTTCACTTGCTGACAGGTTAAACATCTGGCTACGTACTCCACCACATCCTTCTTCATCCCGGGCCACCAATTTAACGTCCGTAAATCCTGGTACATCTTCGTGGTACCCGGATGAAGTGAGTACGGCGTCGTATGAGACTCATCTAGTATCTCACGTCTAATCCCCTCATCAGCTGGAACACATATCCGTCCCTGGTACCGAAGTAAACCAACCTCAGAAACATAATGGTCCTTAGCTACTCCCGCTAAGACATTCTCCCTAATCCCCTGTAACTGAGCATCTGCCAACTGTCCTTCTCTGATCCGCTCTAGCAGGGTCGACTGCAGAGTAATATTGGCCAACCGGCCTACCACTAACTCTATCCCTGCTCTGACCATCTCATCAGCTAACTCCCTTAAGATTTGAATAGAACTATATAACTGACCTGGACCTCTCCAGCTCAATGCATCTACCACCACATTGGCTTTCCCCGAATGGTAAAGAATGTCACAATCATAGTCCTTTACCAACTCCAGCCAATGCCTATGTCTCATGTTCAGGTCCTTTTGTGTAAAGAAATACTTCAGACTCTTATGGTCAGTGTATACCTCGCACTTCTCCCCATACAAATAATGCTGCCAAATCTTCAGTGCGAATACCACTGCCGCTAACTCCAAGTCATGGGTAGGATACCGCTGCTCATACTCCTTCAGCTATCATGATGCATATGCTATAACCTTCTCATTCTACATCAACCCACAGCCTAATCTCAACCTCGATGCATCACAGTAAACAGCAAACTTCCCTTCCCCCTAAGGAAGACTCAACACTGGCGCTGTAATAAGTCGTCGCTTCAGCTCTTGAAAACTATCTTCGCACTTTTCTGACCAGATAAACTTCAAATTCTTCCGTGTCAATTCTGTCATCGGTGATGCTGTCTTCGAGAAGCCCTCTACAAACCGTCTGTAGTAACCTGCCAAACCAAGAAAACTCCGCACCTCCGAGGCATTCCTTGGCCTCGGCCAATCCCTAACTGCCTCTACCTTAGATGGATCCACCTTAATCCCATTTGCACCCACTATATGTCCGAGGAATGTCACTTCTGGTAACCAAAATTCACACTTCTTAAACTTGGCATACAACTGATGCTCCCTCAATCTCTGAAGAACCTGTCGAAGATGAAGCTCGTGCTCTGCCTCTGAACTGGAGTACACTAAGATGTCATCGATGAAAACAATAACGAACTGATCCAGAAAATCCTCGAACACCCTATTCATTAGATCCATAAAAGCTACCGGGGCATTGGTCAAACCAAATGACATGACCAAAAACTCATAGTGCCCATACCTTGTTCGGAAGGCCGTCTTCGGTATGTCCTCATCCTTGATCCTCAGTTGCTGATAACCAGATCGAAGATCAATCTTTGAGAACACTGTCTTACCCTGCAGCTGGTCGAACAAGTCATCAATCCTTGGTAGGGGATCCTTATTCTTAATAGTAAACTTATTCAATTCCTGGTAGTCTATACACATTCTCAAAGTCACGTCCTTCTTCTTCACAAATAAGACTGGAGCACCCCATGGCGAGTAACTAGGCCTGATAAACCCCAAATCCAGAAGCTCCTGCAGCTGTATCTTCAATTCTTTCAGTTCTGCCGGTGCCATCCTATACAATGCCCTCGACACTGGCTCTGTCCCTTGTGCCAACTCAATGACAAATTGAATTTCTCTACGCGGCGGAAACCCTGGAAAGTCCTCAGGAAACATATCTAAGAACTCACAAACCAATCTAGTCTCTCCCGGTCCTACTGGTGAAACCCTGGTGGTATCCACCACATTAGCCAGAAAGCCTATACATCCACCCTGTAACAAGTCTCTGGCTCTCAACGCTGATATCCTGGGTACACGGGGTCCATGCACCGCTCCCACAAAAACAAAGGGATCCTCGCCCTCTGGCTCAAAAGTCACCATCTTCTTCCTGCAGTCAATGGTAGCTCCATATCTAACTAACCAATCCATACCTAGAATCATATAAAAGTCCTCCATACCCAACTCAATTAAGTCTACTGATAACTCCCTACCATCAACTATCACTTGCAGAGCTCTAATCCATCTCCTAGATACTACCAGTTCCCCTGTAGGCAAAATAGTCCCAAACCCTGAAACACAATACTCACTAGGTCTACACAGTCTATCAATCACCTTACTAGAAACAAACGAGTGTGTAGCACCTGAGTCAATCAATACAGTAAAAGGAGTGCCAGCACTAGAAAGCTGACCTATCACTACCGAGGGACTAGCCTCGACCTCCGCCTGCGTTAGGGTGAACACTCGAGCTGGAGTCAAGCTGTCCACCTTCCCCGCATCTCCCTTCTTCATTGTCGGGCAATCTTTCTTGAGGTGTCCCACCACCCCGCACACATAACAGGCCTTAGCCTGACATTCACCTGGATGGCGTCTTCTGCACCTCGTGCACTCAGGATAAGTCCTCCATGTATCACCACCTCCCTGACGACCACCCTGAGTACCCCGACCTCTCCTATCAGGACCAGGAGAGATCGAAGCCTCAAGGGTCTTCCTCTTCAAATCACTGGGGCCTCCGCCCCTACCAGAACAAAAATATGGAGGCACCGCCCTGCGGCCCTCCCTCCTCACTACACTCTCTCTCCATATCTTATTCTCCGCTTCCTCAGTGGTAAGAGCCTTTTCTACAACCTGGGCATAAGTTGTCCCTCCAGGAACTGTTGTAATTCTCACATCTCGGGCTATCATAGCATTAAGCTCTCTAATGAATCTGTCCTGCCTAGCTGCATCAGTGGGCACAAGATCTGGTGCGAATTTCGCAAGTCTGTCAAACTTCAGGGCATACTCTGTAACTCTCATGCTGCCCTGAACCAGCCCCACGAACTCATTTATCTTCGCTGCCCTGATGGCAACATTATAATACTTCTGACTGAATAGATCCTTAAATCCTTCCCAAGTCAAAGCAGTAACATCCATGGTCTATGATGCCACCTCCCACCAGATTCGGGCATCTTCTCTCAGCATATATGTGGCACAGGCCACTCTGTCATGTCCCTCTACTCTCATAAAATCAAGAATTGTAGTAATCATGGTCATCCACTGTTTAGCCTTCAGTGGATCAGGTACTCCCTCAAAGATCGGGGGTTGCTGCTTCCTGAACCGCTCATATAACAGCTCCCATCTATTCCAACCTCATTTGTCTGTGCAACAGGTACCACCGCAGGTGGCACAATAGGGGCAACACTCCCAGACGGAGCCTGCTACCGCAGAATTCGAATCTGTTCATCTTGGCTCTGTAGCCGAGCCTGCATATCTGCCATCAGTTGCTGCCAGTTCTCAGGGACTGGCGGAGGGGTCTGGCCCTGATCATCATCTCTAGCCTCAGACCTGCCGGCTAGTCGCGTAGATTTTCTTGGATGCATAATTATCCAAGTCAATCTGCAATCAATGACTCGACAATCACACTATGATGACAGGGTAATAATCATTTCATGATCCGTCACTGGAACTCCAACCATTCACAAGCAATCAATTTATAACAATTTATCCAAATATTCATCCATACATTCATTCACATGCATAGCAGTGCTGATAAGCACGCCTCAATAACATCATGCAATAGTTAAGGGCCAGGCCCTATCAGTATCTCATGCTCCATATTAAACAAACAGATATCAACAGTCATATCTCATTCAAATCATTTAAGCATATAATCATGTGTACACAATTACCAAACCTTGAGTCAAGCTTGTCTCTCGTAGCGAATGTACATGTCCAGCTAGTCTTCAGGAACCCATAAACCTAGGACGCTCTGATACCAAGTTGTAACGCCCTAGATAGCCAAGACCATTACACTGTGTGTTTACAAAAGTGCTAGACTTGTTAATCAAGTCGTTAAGTTGAAAACGTGTTATTGAAACTAATGTGGAACTAGGGTTAAAAGATTTTGGTCTTTAAAGCAGCATTTCTTATAAATAAAACATTCTCTGTTTACACGGGATCCCAAAATCAATACAATTAAAACCATTTACAAAAGATTCAAGATTTAATTACAATATTAGCCATACTAAGGCAAGATAGACAGTTAAGCAATCCCTGTCTTGATCCACTCCTCGGCCATGGCGACCGAACAGCTGACTATGTACATTCTGCCCTCCACCTCAGGGTTGGTTCAACTTGCCTTTGCCTTTACCTACACCACGTAGCACCTGTGAGCTAAGGCCCAGCAAGAAAACACAATAACAGAGCATAAGCAATCAATAGACAATCCAATATCCCATATCACATAAGCATGATTTCAACCATATAAGCATTCATGATAACCAAGTATTCAGCATACCAAACATGTCAACTCATATCAATCACCAATTTACAAATGATAACTAGGGTTAATGCCCTTAGGCCACACCCTCTGATTATCCCACTGACTCTGGCCCACTTAAACCTAGCTCAGTGAATATAAAGCTGTCCTTGGCTACCAGTGGCCAAGCCGCGCCCTGTGCGCAATTATTGTGTACGGAACCCTTAGGTCGTTTATCACTTGTCCCATGGCATAATACCATCATTGACATTATATAGATATCGAGAGCACTTAGTCCTATCACAAACATATAACCGGGTGCAGTTCTCTTACCTTTAAATTTACTAGCTTTGTTTACTTTGATCCTTGAGCACGATCCCTCTTGAACCCTAGTGCGTACCTAGTCACAACCACAGGTCAGAACCATCACCAAATCTCAAGTCCAAAACCTAACCTCGGGATCAATCCTGAGCCCTCGGAAAGCTCTAATTCCACCAAACGGGGTGGTGGAATCGAACCCCGAACCCCTGGGGAAAAACCCTTGAAAATAACTCAAAAACCTATTTCTGGATGCAGGGTAGCGCTACAGCGCTCTTTAGAGGGCGCTACAGTGCTACAAGCAGAACCAAAATCCCCTAGACAACCAAGCCTAACGCTAGTCACAGAACCAGCACCCCTGCATTTTTCCTTCCTGCGATTTCCCCAAGCCAACCCTTACCAAAGCTTTTCCAATCTTCAACCAAACTTAAAAACAAGCTTATCAACACACTCCACTCATCCTAAGCATCTCAAATACATAAAACCCAATCACATGCACCCATAATCTCAAAATTCACCATGGTTGAACCTCAAACTCATAAACTTCAGCACAGCAGTCAAAACCTCATAATTTCATACCTTCAATGAGGATTCGACCTTAAGTCAGCTTCTACACCTCCTTGTCTTACTTCTCCTCAAACCCTTGGCTTGAATTCCCTCAACTAAATGGCTTATTCCTGCTAAACTATTGCCAAATCTTCAAGCCAGACTAAGAACTCTTGCCTCAAGCTTACCCTGGCTTCCCCTGGGTTTCTGCTCCAAAATACCTCAAGAACTGATGAAGAAAACCTAGACCGACCTTGACAAAATGGCCTGCTTTTCTTTACCTTATTTTCTTTCTTTTCTCAGACTTCTACTTCATTCTACAAACTCCACTAAGCATAAAGCCTCAGTTATGCCTATCTTTATATGCCAAATGACCACAATACCCTCCCCTTTAATTCTAAATCCTTTAATCCACTTAGGGCATTTTGGTCATTTTACCCAATTCCCGCTAATTCCTCAAGTGTCTCTAATATTTTCCGCTTACTTCCCGATACCTAATTAATCACCAATTATACTCCTCAATATCAAAATAGACCCCAATATACTCTCTAAATTCCCATTTATACCCCCAGGCTCGCCCCGAGCCGGGTATAAATCCCCGCCGTGACTTTTTCGCTAACCTGCTCACTAGGATCGTCTCGAATCACATATCACTAATATATATTCACATAATAATGTGGTCTCAACAATAATCACATATATATACAGTTATGCCCTCAACAGGCAAAAATTACAACTATGCCCTTTCTAACCTAATCAGGGCCTACATGCATACTTATACACATAGTCATGCAATCTCAGATATTCAAATAGTCATATAACATACTTTAAATCATTAAATCACATATATTCCAATTATGCCCTCCCGATACACTAATCAAGGCCCTTAAGCCTCATTAGTAAATTTGGGTCGTTACATTTGCTTTCTGAAGCACTCTTAAACTGGCTCAAATCCATAAGCCATAGGAAGTGGTGCTGGTGGTGGTACTGGAGGCTCAGGTTGTGCCACCGGTACTTGGGGCACTTGGGGTACTTGCCTGGCTTGAGCCAACTCCTCATTCCTCTATCTCAGTTGTTCCCTCAACCTCACTATTTCTATGGCCAAATCCACGGTCAGTGCACGGTCGGTGCAGCTGGGGCTACTGGTTGGGCTAGTGGCATTCCCATATCAGGAATTTTTGTAGTGTTAGAACTTGTAGAGGCACCTCTTCCTTGCCTCTCCCTTTTCCCTACCTCCTCTTGCTTCTATTCCCCTCATTGACATTATGAGATTCTAAGGCACCACAATAAAGTCAAAAGAGAGGATAAATCGCATAATGGTTTGGTTTTTATAGATATTCACAAAAGTTGTCATACATTCCATGTTCACACCATTTAGAGTTTGCAAGAGAAAAAAATTAAACCATCACATTCAAAGTTTGTTAAAAAATTATTCCAAAATTCAAACATCCCATAAAGTGTATAATATTCATAATGAAAGCCATAAGTTCTTAACGGTTCTTAAGAAAAGTCTCATTTTATTCATTAACATTCATTGAAAGGAAATTCGAGACGGACTTTAGTCCTCAATCGTGGACTCGTCCCCTGAGTTGTAGCGGAAAACATCCTCCGAAATGTGGAAGTAATCAGGAGTGCTAGCCAATGTTCTCATCCTAGCACTCACTTTTGGTATGGCGTGAACTACTTCTTGACACGCCATCTCTCCTTCCAAATCATGCACTATCTCGTATCATTCCTCCATCTCTCCATCTTCCTTCTTTACCATGACCAGCTCCAAACGACTAAAATCATAATTGTCTATGAGGTCGTAAATCGTGTATTCGATGGTGCTGAAATCCAACTCGTCCTGAACGACATCCTGCCATGCTATGGTCAAGTGGAGGAGGGCCTCAGGATATATAGACAATGATTCCCTTAACACCCAATATTGTTCTATGGGCCACAGCAACGCCCCTCTTTTGTTAATCAATCCTTGGATACGATCGCAAACCACTGTTGTCGTTTTCAGTACGGCAATCGTCCAATCGTTTTAATCCTCGTCGAGTTGAACCTTAGGTATCGCGCGAATCTCCTTGAGTAACTATTTCTTAGCGGTTCTAATAATAATAGGCATCTTTCTATACTGCAATTACAATACTAAGAGATTTAAAAGCAAGAAATAATATAGATAACATTTAGAGCAAGTACTTATGATGCGGTGAGGTCAAATTTTCTCGTCTTTAGCATGTATGGGGGGGGGGGGGGTCCTTGGAAACATGAACGACATGTCTTTGATACCACTTGTAAAATGCCTTATTCTATTACTTTGTACAAATGTCACTTATCTCATAGATACTTAAAAAAAAATACCACTTAAAAGATAAATTCAGTGGGGCCTTGATGTGTTCATATGCAATGTTTAAAGAAAATAAAATTTTAAGTCCCGCTGGTAAGTTTGAAAATTTAAGGTCCATAACATAGTTCTTAAAAATAAACTAGGCGCTTATGTTGATCGTTTATTCGTTCATAGGAAACTCTCATGCCATACACACTCAGAGGTCGGAACTCCCCACATCACAGCACGTGCTAGAGAGAAATCCTATTTAATTACCTAAAATGGGGAAAGTAAGGGGGTGAGCTAAAAGCCCAGTAAGGGAGTACAACAAAATCAAAGATAAGACAAGAAAGACATGTATAACATAACAGCACAATTCATAAAACCATCATACTCATATCTCATAATCAAAATGAAACATCGTCATACATCACATTCATTCAACAAAAGCATACTCTTTGTGATCATGGCACCTCTGTTGTCCATGTCACATCTTGAGGTAACCAATATAATTGGGCTAGTAAAACCTCCTCTATGAGGTCAACATGATCTTGTTAGAGAATATATATTTATACTCAATGGAAATATGAAAAAACCAAAAAACAACTCTATGCAAAAATACAATAGACAAGATAATATTGATTAAATTAATATTACAACTCAATTGTTCAAAATACAAGTAAATAGAATTAAGAGAAGGAAGAGAATTATAAGAACTAAAACCATAAAACAAAAGACACCAATAAATATACAAATAGAAATAGAAGTGGAGGATTACAAACTCAATACACTAATAATACAAGAAGAACAACAGAATGAAAAGATCAATGGAAAAAACAAACTCTCACACAACCAAAGTGTAGAGTAGTGGGGATCACCAACTTGAACAAGGTTCAAAACCTTTGTCCAAAAGTTTATTTCCCCCTATTCTCTAAGCACTGAGGAATCTCTCTAGGAAATAGCTCTCTAGAATTATCAAGTCTCTATGGTGTATTTTCCAGCCAAGTGCTTTGTGGATGGAAAATGGTGTGTCTTACAAGTGAGCATTAGGCTCCTATTTATAGAGTTTGAAATACCCCTTTGAATTTCAAATTCCACCAACCCCATGGCTGTTACCAATATTTAATTGGATGTTTATGGAATTAAAATGGAGATTTGGGAGTTATTTGGGATGTTAGAACCATTCAATTTGGAAAAAAAAATGGAAAATCATATAGGTTGTCAACCTCACTGCCGTGGCCAGGACTTTTCAGTGGTCGCAGCCACTGGCTTCTGTCCCCCAGGCCACTGCCACTGAAAGTTAGTGGCCGTGGCCACAGGCCATTTTCAGCACAAAAAAGTCATTTTTCCAAAACATTCCAAAACGTCCCAAATCCTTTCCCACATGATTTTGTAACCTCCAAACACCTATTGGGAGTTGAAAACATGTCTCTAACAACCATATTTCATCATGGCTTTGTGAAATCCAATCTCAAATGTGTAACATATAATATACACATTATTGGGTAATATTTTGGAGTTACAAATTTATAACTGATTTTGTAACTCCAAAATATGTCACATTTGGGCACACGCATGTGTCTAATTTTGTGACTCTCAATAATTTGTTACAAGGTGTGACAAATCACATTTTGTCACATTATTTAATCTATATGAAATAATATAACAGATCTCAGGTCCTTGAATAACCTTGGCGCGTCCGCCCTTTGAGTTACATAATATCCTTAGTAACTCATTTGTTGCATTGTGTTTAGCACGCTAGCAACCATCTCATTCATTCATCAATACAAAACACATTTATCCAATTCACATCAAGATAGAAGAAATACATGTTGCATCATACTTGTCATAACATTTCAAGATAGAATTCCATTTTCCTTATCACATGGTTTATCATCAAAACATAGCACATTATTCTATGTAACATACAAATCTTACCATTTCATAGCATAAACATAAAAATTTTATCTAACTTCCTTACCTCACGTCCGAGAAAAGAAAAAATGAGAAAAACTTCATAACAAACCTATAATCATAATCAAACGTCGTCCCTTAGAACCACATAAAAATACTCATGCCCAACATATTTACCCCACGTGTGCATCACGTGGTACAAGTTGCCCAATAATTATAAACATACACATTTTCACATGAAATCATAAAAGAATAATGCTAATTCTACCTATTAACTCTTCATGGTTACAAAGTAAAAGTCATGTGTTTGAACAATAGGCATATATTTGAACGTAAAAAATGCATTTGCATGTGACATGCATACGTGGGAGCGTTGTTAAAATTTAGCGTCTTATAACGATAATTCCTATATATTTATTCCTTGCCTCTTAAAATTAAAATTCAGCAACATTTAATTAACATTATTTGTTTCTCTAACTCCCGAAATTGTTAAACAAATTTTAATACATCATATTTACTTTATAAAATAATTTATTAAGCATTTTCTAATTTCTCATAAAATAATAATTCCATTTATTATTTGAATAGCATCAAGAAAATATGTGACAATTTTGTAGCTATTAGAAATACTTAATAAGTTTCTTGCTTCTTTTAGAAAATAATTTTACTAATCTAAAAAAAACTACATGTTTTTAAATGTGAAAATTTATAAATAAAGTGTAGAAAATCACATTTTCATATATATTATTTAAGACTTAAATTATTTTGGTGTAGGACTCAACAATCTCAAATAAAATAACTATTTTATCTTCATAACTCAAAGTTTCAACAACTATTTATTTCTTTTAAAAATTACAAGTGAATTTAAACCATAATATTTTTCACATTTAAATAAAAAAATACTGCACCTAAATAATAATGTGAAAATACATTTTTACATTTTTAAAATTCCACATTTATCATATATATTGCTTAGGGTTTTATTTATTTGATGCACTAGTATTATTTATCTCATTTTAAAGACCTTTCTTATTTTTAATAAAAAATCCCAGCAATTATTTATTCAATTAAATTACATACTTGGATTTTAACTTTATTTTTGTTTCATAAAATTCACAAACAATCTGCATGTATTATGTTGACAAAAACATCATTAACATATGAAAAAAATGTGTCATTTTATTTACTTAAAAATCAAATACCACTTGAGGCATCACATGTGCATTTCAAAACATTAATTTACTATTATCATCACAAATTAAAAAAAAATAACAAGAAAAATCAATTTTAATCATATTTAAACAATGATTAGACCAAATCTTCATATACCAACTAGATCATCATTTGTAAGGGACTTAATACCAATTTCCAAACTTAGCAAAATAACCTAACATGCTTCTATTGATTATATGTGACATCAAATACAATAAAAAAAATCAACATGCAATGAGATTCTCTATAGGCCAAAATCCACATGTACAACAACACATGAAAATACCATTAACCCCATCTACACTCACATGAACCCTAGCATGCATCTACCATCTTTCTTGCATGCCTTTACATTGAACATTAAAATAAAATAACCCATAGCAACCCAAAACATAGGGCAAACCCTAGGTGTCATATCATCAAGATCATCATGCTCCAAAACTTTAAGATCTAGACAATCCAATAACAAGAGATTGACATAACACCATATATCATATATCATATATCATATTTAGGTATTCTAACAACATCAATCAACACATAGCAAAAATTTAAATAGGAACCAAAACATCAGCAATCCATTAAATATAATCACAAAACAAAAACAAAGATAGTGATCAACTACCTCCGTTGATAGAGTTCAAAACTCAAATTGGCCACCACCCTTGATCACTCCCCTTAGGGATTTTCGAACATCACAAGAACAAGAGAAGAGAAATCAAACACTAGAAATTAAGGAAAGGATCTAAACTTAAAAATCAAACAAAACAAGCAAATCCATACCTATAAAGAGATTCGAACCGCTCTATTTTCTTCTCCTCCTTCTCCTCTTCTTTCTTTCTTTCTTTCTGTCTATCTCACTCTCTCTTCTCTCTCTCTCTCTCTCTCTCTCTCTCTCTCTCTCTCTCTCTCTCTCTCTCTCTCTCTCTCTCTCTCTCTTATCTCCTCTAGCCAACGGCTCCCAAGAGCCAATATGGCTATTTTCTTTCTTTCTTCCCTTTTATCTAGCCCTAGAGAAAATAACTAGCCTAATGGGAATGGGAAGTTATCCCAAACCATTTCTTCTAATTTTAGGCCTAAAATAAATTTTAATAAAAATAATAATCAATAGAGAAATTTCAACAAATTCCCTTACCCAAAATAGCTATAGTCATCCAATTTTAATTTGATTGATTTAAAAAATAAATGGGAATCCCTTTCCCACTCCATTGTCGTCCACCACTCTCCCTTTTCTTCTCTTTTTATTTTTGAATTTCTTAACTAAATAAAATAAAAAGGAAATAAATGTGTAGGAAAAACTATTGCATGCTCACCATGCAACCATGCACATGCACACACCCAAATGCTCATGTGTATCACTACTTACCATGCACCTTGATGCATTCAAACAGAACTCATTTTACTCACAAATTAAATTAATAAATAAATAAAACAACTAACAATTAAATTCACATAATTCCTACCAAACTATTCAAACAATTAAAATAAATTTCTAACACTTAACAATTATTACTAAAACAAAGCACAAAATTTATTAAACTAAAAAAAAATTTGGTGCATTACAAAAGTACACACCTTTTGTTTCTTTGGAATATCCTACAAACATACACACCTCAGTGTGTGATTCCAACTTCCCAGTCTTTCCTTTAAGCACATGTGTAGGACAACCTCATCTACGGAAATGGCGTAATCTAGGTTTAGTACTATTCCATAATTCCAATGGTATTTTATGAATAGAATTAGATGGAACAACATTGAGTTTGTATAGAGCACATTTTATTGCATAACCCCAGAATGACAAAGGTGATGATGAGAAACTAATCATTGATCTAACCATATCCAACAAGTTTCTGTTTCGTCTTTCTGAAACACCATTTTGTTGTGGCATTCTAGGTGCAGTGAGTTGGGATTGAATATCATGCTCATGCAAATGGTCCTAAAATTATTAATCTAAGTACTATCCACCTCGATCTGATCTAAGCACTTTTAGTGATTTACCCAAAAAAAATTCAGCTACTGCTTGGAATTCTTTAAACTTACCAAAAGTTTTGGATTTCCTTTGCATTAAATTAGGTAACCATATCTCGAATAATCGTCAATGAAAGTGGTGAAATATTCATAACCTCCTCTAACTTGGACATTTAATGGACCACAAACGTTGGTATGTACAATTTGAAGTGGTTCTGTGGCTCTTGAAACTTTAGCAGAGAAAGGTCTCTTGGTCATTTTGCTTTCTAGGCAGGATTCAAAGACAAGGAGAGAACCAATAGATAGTTCTTTTAAAGGACCATCCTCTGTTAGTCTGTTAATTATGTCTAATTCAATATGTCCTAATCTCAAATGCCACAGATATGTTTCATTATCGGAATCTGTCTTCTGTCTTTTAATAAATCTGGGATTTACAGTTTTAAATAATTCAGAATTATAAACATGCTCAACATTGGACTCTAACTTGTAAAGTCCACCTTTAGACTTTGCAGAACACATGTCAAAACCATATTTCAAAATAACAATCGAATTATTATTAAAAGAAACATTAAAACCTTGTTCATGCAATTTTGATAATGAAATCAAATTTCTAGAAAATCTAGGAATAAAATAAACATTGTCCAACACAATAAATTTATTATCATCAAAAACTAGGCGAGCTTTTCCAACTACAGCTACAGAGATCTCTAGCCCACTTCCAACTCTCATGGTCACCTCTCCATGAGCCAGCTTCCTCGAAGTACTAAGAATCTGCGAAGAAAAATAAACATGATTAGTGGCTCTGAAATCAACTATCCAAGATGAAAAATCACTTTCCACTAAACAATTCTAAAACAAGTAAATCAAATTTAACCTTCTTTTTGTCTTTCAGTTCAGTCAGGCACTTAGGACAATTCCTTTTCCAATGACCATTAACTCCACAATGAAAGCATGTTCCTTTTGGTGCCTTCTTTTTGGAGTTCTTTGCAGCTTTGTTTTTCTTGGAAGACTTGTTGGTCTTCTCTGGTTGTTTGTCATTTTTCTTGTCCTTTCCTTGGCCACCCTTCCTTTTCTTCGAATTACCATTTGAAGTGGAAGGCTTGGTTTCAGCAACATTTGCCTCTTAGTGGAACTTTTGTTTAGAGACTCAAAAGTTTGAAACTCATTCAGCAGTTGGGTCATGTTGTAATGCCTCGAATTCCCTAATGCGGTTTAATGGCTGGATTAGTAGGTCGGGAGAGCCATAACTGTTTAATTATGCCATTAAATGAATATATGCATGTTTATGTGAATTATATTATAATATGATGTTATATGCATGCATGTGGGTCCACATTTGAATATTATGATGTTTTGATAATTTGGCCCATTCAGGGCAAATTTGTGTATTTTGGTGCATATTGTGATTTGTGAATGAGATCCCATTATTATGGAGATATATTCGAGCTATTCGGCATGAGACGGTCCTATATAATGGATTAGCGATTTTTTCATAACGGGGTCAATTATTGGGTAATAGGAATGTTTATTTGATGATAAATTAGGAGTTATTGCGATCAGGATGAAATTCTGGAAGTTTTGACTATAATGTCCCCGGGGAGGTTTTTGGGACCCCGAGAACTAGGTTTTATTTGAGGTTACTTAAGCTTCAAGTAGCTTGTCAGATAGAACGTACGTTAGAAAACCTCTTGTTCTTCCCCGTTAGCTCATTTTTACCGTTCGAAGAGTTTTCGAAGATATCTCGAGTTCTAGGAGTCGGAATCAAGCGAGGATCGAGGCATAGCGATCCTAGGAAAGATTAGAAGCTTGTTGATCGAAGGATTTGATGAGAAACAACCCAATCAAAGGTAATCTAAGTTTAAAGTTTTGAGTTTTAGAGTTTCTAAGCTTTGAATTGGCTTTTGTGAATTGTTGAGTTTTTGGTTTGATTGAACCTTGGGTTTTGATGGTTTTGGACCATTGGGAATCTTAGGAACTTTGATTTGATGATTTGGTAATGTTTAGGCATGATTTTGGAGGCTTTGGGATGCTGGAAAACGAGCTTGGGCGTGTTCTGGGTTGGGGTCGTGACCCTGTTCTTGGGGTGCCGCGGCCCTAGCTCGAAGAAACAGGTGGGAGGATTTGTGCTTGTTGGGCGCCGCGGCCCTTTCTTTTGGAGTGACTGGGATCCATGGCCCAAGGTGCCAGGGCCGCAGCCCTTGAGCAGGGTTCAGCCCGTTTGAGTGTTTTGGCCCCGAGAGCATGGTTTTAGGCCTCGGGATCGTTGCTACTACCCGGATTAGTGGGGATTGATGTCCCGAAGGCTAGATCTTGGTTTGGGAACCCTTGATTATCATTTTATTGATGGTGTCCCATATTTGGTTATGACTAGGTGACCGCTAAAGGACTAAAAGCTAGATCGTTCTCAAGGGTCGTTCTTCTATTCATTCTAGCTCGAATCAGAGGTAAGAAAACTGCACCCATATGTGACATGCATGGTTATTATTGAGGCATGTTGATTGTGTAAATGTGGACATGGATTGATTATTGAATGCTTAGCAAATCTTGCTCACTTGTGCATGGTACTGACTCATTAGTCAGAATTGGCAAAAGTGTCAGTATCAACTGTGAAGCTGTGACTCATTAGTTAGGTTCGGCAGTGGTACTGGGCATTGGTCACACAGTGCTGACTCATAAGTCAGGACGACCTTAGCGTGTTCAATGCAGGCCATTAAAGATTAGATCTGATCAATATCTGCATTAAATGACTCAGAAGAGCATTAATACCGGACCGACCTCAAGTTCGATGAATATTATAAGCGCTTGTGTGACTTACCCATCAGTCACTTATTTGTTAAGTTAGAGACTTACCCATTAGTCTCTCGTCTGTTTAAGGCTAGTGGCTTACCCAGCAGCCACTCTTCTGTTTAATTTAGTGACTTGCTTGCCAGTCACTCAGTATGGTTTACTAGAACCTCAAGTGATATTCACTCATCTGTTTATGAGCTATATGCTCTGTGTGATTATAATGATAATCATTTGATAATGTTTATATACAATACTGTGTTTTCTTGTTGGCCTTTGGCTCATGGGTGCTATGTGGTGCAGGTAAAGGGAAAGAAAAGCTCACCCAGCCTTGAGTGGAGAGCTTAGGTGGTGATGTGTACATATGCGGCCGCTTGACCACCACGGCCAAGGAGTTCTCAGAGGAACTAGAGGTTTACCCTTTTTTTTGCCGCTTAGGTCGGCGGGTTTGTAATTTTGAAACAGTAATGACCATTTTGAGTTGTAAATGTTCTTGTGGGCCCATGAACAGTTTTATGTACTTAATAAAATTCATCCTTTCCTTTTTATTGATTTTTTTCACCTTAGCCTGTTAATGACACTTAGAACACGTTTTTAACCAAAGGACTCGGGTAGCGGGTCAAATTTCTGGTTCACCGCTCACCGTAACGGTTCTGGGGTAACCAGGGCGTTACAACTTGGTATCAGAGCGTGCCAATGTTAAGGTTCCTGTAGACTGGCTGGGCATATACACACATCACTGAAGTCAAGCTCGACTCATGGTTTGGTAACTATTTATGTAGTTATATGTATAATTGCTTAAATATAGTATATATGCTTTACCTGTATGCATGAGACACCATGTTAAACCTGTGCCCTGAAATATTATATCCTCAGCAACCGTGTGCTAATTAGTACTGAAATTACTGGAACATACTCATCAGTATTGTTGATTATGAATCATTATGTGTACATGTTGAGTGCTAAATGTTATAAACATGTATCTGCCTATATAATTGAATGACTGTGGAATGTGATAATTGTCTGCTTGTTCTTGGACCGTAAGGCGGCAAGAGGTTTTGTTATTACTACCTGACTTGCCGTATTGATCAATGTTTCAGCAAGGTATATCAGAAATTAGAATGAATCCAAGGCAGACAGATACTTCAGCTGGCCAAAGTGATCAGGGCAAGAATAATAATAACAGTCAGGGTCAAGAGAATGACCGATCACAGTAATGACCATTTTGAGTTGTAAATAACTTGTAAATGCTCGTGTGGGCCCATGAATAGTTTTATGTACTTAATAAAATTTATCCTTTCCTTTTTATTGATTTTTTTCACCTTAGCCTGTTAATAACACTTAGAACATGTTTTTAACCAAAGGACTCGGGTAGCGGGTCAAATTTCCGGTTCACCGTTCACTGTAACGGTTCTGGGGTAACCAGGGCGTTACACATGTTGTACTCCAACTTGTTCATAACATAGTTGGTAATGAATGCTGCAAAATCTGGTGTGAAAGATTCAAGTATCACACTCACTTAAGTTCTCTCATCAATGGTTGCGCCATGAATTTCTGCATCCTGCAATATGTTGATCATGTCTAGGACATGTTCTCTGACAGAAATATTTTTCTTCATTTTCATATTCATGAAGCTTCTAGTAGCATCATGTCTGCACTTATCAAACTGTTGGCCAAACATGCCTTGTAGAGAATCCCAAATCTCATAAGTTGTTTCAACAACTTCAAACTTCTTTCTGAGCACATCGCCCATACTAGAAAGCATATAACATTTGGTCTTATTGTTAGATAAGATCCAATTGTCATACTTTTCTCTAGTAGTTTTGGCAGCAGTGGGAGCAGGAACCTCAAGACATTCCTCATTCAGGACAAACATGTGGCTTTCACATATCAAAAGAATGTTCATGCTCGATTTCCATTTCATGTAGTTATCACCAGTCAATTTCTCATTAGCAAGTAAAGCAGTTACAGGGTTTGGATTAGACATATTGCTGAAAAATAAATAAATAACATATAAAGAATTAATGCGTATAATAAATATCAGTTTATATTTGGAATAGTAAACATGATGCATGAATGCAACACATAAAAAAATAATTACTAATCCACGATAGATTAATTTGAAAATTAATGAACTAGCCTTGGGGTAGATCAGACTAATTACAAATTAACCTTGAGACAAGATCTCAACTCCATAAGTGAAAACTTAAAAACTCATTTTTCTCTTTTGACTTATGAATTACTGTTAGTTTGGTCAAGATGTACTAGCCATGCTCGAAAGCCTAGATACATCTTTGGAGTGTAACCCAATATTTTTTTATTAATGACTTAACTCAAGAGTATGCCTTAGGGTCAGTAAAACTTGAAATACATCACTGATCTTATTCTCATAGGAGAAGTCAACCTTGAGACAAAATAAACATATTCAGAAGTTTTTCCATAGGAAAGTCGCAGACGGAGGCGACACGAGGCCCTTCCTATGCTTCTTGGTGTTCAACCAATAATGGAGATCAAGAGACTTATTGTCATTATTCCCTCTCCCACTCACTATTTTAAACGAATGTGTTTTTCTCAAAATCAATATTTTTCAATTTAGTTGTAAAACTAATTAAATTAATTTTACCAAATGATATTCTAATAAATACCAATCCAATTATGCAAAATAAATAATCGTGCCCTAGATTAATTTTATTTTGTTTTTTTAATAAAAAGAATACCATTTTAATTTAATAAAATATTTTTATTAAATAAGAAAATAAACACCTTTTAAATTCTATTTACCATCTTAACTAATTAAGACTAAATTAATTATATGAGTTATCAAATAAAAACATATAATCAATCCTAAGCATGTTTCCACAAAAAAAAAAAGATGCATGCTTAATATGTATTGTGTGGGTAATACGTATGGCATGTTATAATGCATGATAAAGTATTAAACAATTTAATCATGTTCAAGCAAATAAATAAATGCGGGTTGGGTGCTTTAGATATTTCTAGAAAATTACGACACTTGCAAAAAAAAATACAAAAAAAAAATTATACTAACTAAGGCCTAATGAAGAGCAACTCCGTTGATCTTGGACCTTCTCTTTTAGTCTTTGGACCATTACCATTTTAATTATCCATTATGAATTAAGTAACTTTTAAATTATTTTAAACAATTTTTAAAATAATCAAACTTTAGGTTTTAATACTCAACAAGTTATTGAGGCCCAATTGGAATTTGGACTCACCACAATCAATTCAAAAAATTATAATTAAAACACTTTTAATTATATTGGGCTCAAAATGGCCCAAAAGG
This sequence comes from Humulus lupulus, assembly GCF_963169125.1. NCBI lineage: Eukaryota > Viridiplantae > Streptophyta > Magnoliopsida > Rosales > Cannabaceae > Humulus > Humulus lupulus. The sequence continues at coordinate 84,391,996 of NC_084794.1, read as the reverse complement.
ATAATTACACATCCATTAGGGTTTGCATGACACAAACCCTAATGGGTGTGTCATAGTGGGCGACGACAAGGGAACCCGATGGTGGAGGAGGGCATAGTCGTCCATTAGTGGCGAGCTCACGTTCCTTGGGGTGCGTGCAGCAAGAGTAGGCCGAGAGGTGGTCGAACCACCATGCGCACAAGGGGCGGATGGAGCACCAAGGCTGGTCGGCCTTGGGACTTGTGCATGGCCACAGACGACAGAGGAGGGGGAAAACCCGATAGGGGTGAAGTCTCCTCGGGGTGCGGGCCATTGATTACAATATTTTTATAATTTAAAATACAATAAAATAAATTACAAAAAAAAATTCTATGCCCCATAATGGCGTACAATTTTTATATATCTCGAAAATTTAAGAACTTTTCCCGATCCAAAAGCACCATGAAAACCAACCCTTAAGAACATCAACAATTCAAACATAAACATCCATCCATTCATATATTACACAAAATATAAAAAATGCATATGATACCCACACAGTAAATAACATACGCAGGGATTAAAATTTTCTCTGGTACCAATTGTAAGGAACTATTCCTAGTGCGCATCGGAAATTGTGGTAATGGTAGCATTGTATACAACAAAAAAATTTCATATAAATAACTTCATATGTGGATCCTTTAATATGCAATATACTAATCAACAAAATACGTATACATAAAATTGATATGAAATGATTTACCTCTTGTAGCCTATCAAGAGTCCTTGAATCTTTTCGTATATAGTTCGATCTTCCTATCCTCGCTAGAGTACTCACACCAAGATTTTCCAAGACGTTCTCTACACCTCAAGATGTGGGTGAGCACATAAAAAACAAGAATCAAATTTGTAAATCAAAAGTATTCTCAACACATGAGACTCTTGATTATAGGCTAGAGAGAAAGAGATGTTTTTCTTTTGTGAGAAAATGGTGGTCACTTTTACTGATACTTCAAAAACAACTACTTTAACCTATTTTTTATCATATAGAATATATAGGCATTATTATTATCATAATAATAATAATAATAAAATAATAGTGATCATTTTAAAAATAATAAAAATAAATTATAATTGAAGACAAAGTCTTGCATTCCATTTTAAAACTTTTTTCAAAGTATCTTATTAATTAATTAAATAATATAAAAAACCAATAACTGATCACCTTCAGCAGTGGTACACGCATAGGGAAGTCCAGGATACCCTATGCGTGTAACACTTCCTAAAATAAGGGGATTTGATTTTGTATCATACGTATTTATTTTAATTAATTAATAATTAGATATTCAAATAAGGTATCATCTTTTTAAGGAAAAGATAACAACTCAAATTTCAAAATTCAAAATTCAAAATTTGAATTTTCATAATCATCTTATTATTGATAAAGCAAATATAATAATCAAAACCAATTTTGACTTCCATATTTATCCTCTCTCACTTAAATAAAAAACTTGATTAAAATCAATTTCTTTTATTTCTATACAATTTCGAAAATTGCATTCATGCAATAGTTAATTGTGCAACTTCAATTATCACATAATTGTATATTTATCCCCAAGAATAAATATTCTCTCAAATAGATCATTCACAGTATTACACTTGTATCAACTCTTACCTTGAATAATGTTGATAGAGCCGCCCCGGGACCTATGGACCAATAATTCCAAGCTCCAATAAATATAGATTATTAACCAAAACTCTTTGATTCAATAATCATATTTATTAATCTCATGATTACTCCACTATAAATATGAGACTGCACTCTTGAGAATTAAGACATATATTTACTAAGTACTTTATTGTAACCATAAAATTTCCATTGATATAATCATTATATACAAATTAATCATCTATTGGTGATTCATAATTAAGTGGGAATAAAATTACCATTTTACCCTTTTAATTATATCTTGTTTCCTAGTATACCATTGACTTCACTAGTGAAGGTTAATTCATAATCTGATTATGAATTTGACGTCAATAACCTTTTCAGTTCCAAAACCCAACCCAATAGGGAACCATCATTCAATCTATAAGAAGGTATAGATTCCATATCTGTTAAGCTATGTCCCCATCCATATACATCATTGAGTCCCCAAAACAATAGTTCTTAGCCTGACCATTCTGACAAACTGTAACGCATGAATCAAAGGATCGAATGACATACATAGGAGTTCATAGTAACTTCAGGATTAAGATCAGTTTGTATATGATCATTAGTTTATGTGTTTTATAATACTATGAAACGATATTTAAACAAGTATTTTCAAATCACATATGGTCCAGTTCTACATACTCTCAGTATGCAAAGTACCTTCACTAAAGTGTCTTACTACACTAATAACCTGGATCTAGCTCACATGTATTCATAATACTAGTGGACCATACTAGCAGTAATTAATCTAAAGATTCCACAAATTTATTTTACTGCGAACTATTTAAGTCCATTATCTCAATCTCGATCATCTCATACCAATATGAGATTGAGACCACATAGATGAACTTGGAAATTTTATGATATTTACTTAATATTATTAATAATAATATAGTACATAAGCTACATATACATAATAATTCAATTCATTTATTCATTTCATTAAAATCATTGTCAACTACAATTGCTTTAAGGGCACTATTCCCAATAAGGACCTCCCTGAGATGGTGGAAGACTACAACAAAAACGTCTAGTACAACAACATAGAGGATGAGTATTATGAGGAGGAGTATCCTCTGCCCATGGACGTGGAAGAGATGCCAGAAATGGTGGCACTTTGCGATCAGGTGTCCACTTAGCAGCAGAAACTCGACACAGTCGAGGGTAATATCGCTGCCCTACAGGAGGTGGTTAACGCCATGAGAGCTACTTTGGCAGCCCAAAGGCTGCGAGTGGACCCCCATGGAGAAATACCAACTAGGCAGCCAGTTGGTGTGCCATCTACACACACAGCTAGAGTGCCACCTATCGACCCAACCGATGTGCCTCCCGAGCACCCGACTGATGTAGCGCAAGATCTGCCAGCTGGCGTGTCCCCCGTGCACCCAACTGGAGTTGGAGCCCCACCTATGCCACAAGATCGTGGCAAGGGTAAAGTCAACAAAAACTGTGCCCCCAACCAAAAGAGGGCTCTTCGGAACCTTGAAGATAACTAGGCCCCAAGGCTAGCTAGTTAGGGTAATGGCCAAGGTGGTCGAGGACACCGCCAGGCCGTCAACGCCCGTGGAGCCCAAGGCGTTCCGCCTAGGTTCACCAATACGGATCACGCAATGCTTGGAGGTGGTGTCCCCCCAACACCTCGCGAACACCACAGAAACATTGGACAAGAAGCCAACTGGAAAAACATCTCTGTTAGTTGAGAACGCGACATCAGTTTCTCGATTAACAATAAAAACATTATGTTCGACGAAGAAACAAAAGTAGCATATCCCAAGGGCAGTGGTGCATTCCGAGGCCAAGCTGACCTACGAGATGGTCTGAATGCTCATAGGTGTAACAAGGCTTTCGAGCGCAAACTGAGAGGAAATCCCACTCAGACATCTGAGACGGTCTCAATGCTCAAAAGAGGGATAACCCGGCACAAAGTGCCAACCAAGATCGCGACCCCCTCTGTGCGGATTTAAAGAGCTTGAGGAGGATAATGCTCAGAATGACCCGACAGCAAGGCCATGACTCTGACTCGGAGGACAAGGATGGGGAGCCATGTGCTCCTCACATTGTAGAAGCCCCATTACCGCAAGGCTTTAAGATGTTTGCCATCACATCCTATGATGGAATTACAGATCTTACTGACCACCTTTTGAAGTTCAATAGGTTGATGTCGGTGCATCGCATCTCCGAAGACGCCAAGTGCCATGTGTTCTCGATAACCTTGACGAGTCCAATAGGTGAATGATTCAAGAAGCACAGACTAGGATCCATTCATTTGTGGCACTAGTTGTTGTCTTCATTCCGAAGACAATTCATAGTTGCTCAGAAGGTGAGCTTTGAGGTAAATGTTTTGTCCAACATAAAGCAAGGACCCTTCGAGACCCTCAAAGCTTACATCAAGCGCTTCAAGGAGGAAGCTGTGAGGACCAAGACGGCCAGCAGCTAATAATCTTACAGGCCGATATCCATGCAGGCTCTCTGTTGTGGGATGACCTCCAGCAGAGATGATACCGAAGGCTCGATGACTTCATTCGTCGAGCACAAGAGTATATCGGCTGGGAAGACACCCAGATTGGAGCATTTGGGGGGCCCGTCGCCTTTCCCGTTTCGACAACGCCAAGCCCCGAGGCTTCGGGGACCTAGTATCCACCTTACACTCCTGTCCAACCAAGTGTGGCGGGAGCCCAGTCCAGTCCAATTGTCCTGCTAGTTGGCTTTAGTGTCATGCCATCTGTTCATTTCAATGCAGCTGAGTAGCGCCCACTAGATACAGTGCTTATCAGCATGCATTCAGTGCTGGAGTTGTTGCTCCATCCCAGTCCATCGCACCCAGCCGGACCCCCAGCAACAGTAGATGTGAGGGTAAAGGCAAGGGTAGAAAGCCCAAGGGAAACAGGACAGTGCAGTCAGGACAGGGAACTGCCCCCGACAAGAAGTACGTCTCGTAGTACTTCAAGTACACTTACTTAGTGGACTCTCGGGAGAACTTCTTCATTGCCACGGAACAACATGCCCATTACTGAAAGCCACAACCCATTCAGAAGGACAGGGAAAGGTGAGATTCTAATAAATTTTGTTGTTTTCATAACGATGTAGGGCACCACACCAATGAGTGCCTCCAACTCAAGGATGAGATCGAAAACCTCATCAAACTGGGGCATCTCCACCAGTATGCTCAAAATGGAGCACGCTAGGCTCAGGCCCCGGTTGGGGGAACACCCGCACAACCCGCTGCTCCCCAGGCTCTAGGTACGGTGCCCGCAGCCCCGCATGAGCAAATAGTCCACAAACCTCCCCCAGTGAATGGCCAAGTAGGGACCATCTTCGGAGGAGACCACTTGGGGGGTACCTCTCGAAGCTCACAGAATAGGTATGTGCGGGTCTTAAACCATGACGATGAAGCGTTTCCATTAGCTCAATTGGCAGCCCAAATGCCAAAGATGACCGACTAAGTCATCACATTCTCCGAGGATGATGCTCGAATAATGCACTTTCCACACCATGATCCTTTGCTGATTGAGAGCCAGATTTAATAAGATGGTGGATTGAATCCTGGTAGACACAGTGAACCTCCAGTTCAAGTCAGCCTATGAGAAGATAAGGTTGACCACAAGCGATTTGTCCCCGTGCACCTCAACTCTATATGGGTTCTCAAGGGAAGGTCTCATACCAATGGGCCAGATCAAGCTGTCTGTGACGCTTGGAGAGGTGCCTCGCCAAGCTTTTAAGTACTGCACCTTTGTAGTGGTGGATCGCTCCTCAACATATAATGCCATCTTGGGGCGTCCGACCTTAGTGGAGTTCGAGGCGGTCCCCTCCATTCGACATATGTGCATGAAGTTCCCCATGGAGTCGGGGATTGGCACAGTCCTAAGAGACCAAAAAGAGGCAAGGGAATTCTACAATGTGTCCCTTAAGCAACCCGTAATGGTAGTTGAGATGTTGGCCCCCGAGTAGCCTCTTCCCGAGGAGGTGGAGGTGCAGGTTGTTTGGGTTGATGAAACCAACGAGTTGGACCTACGGGTTCATGAAGAAAGGGCTATTGAGCCAATGGAGGAATTCGAGGAAGTGTCCCTCGATGCCTCCGTCCCCAAAAGGAAGACCAAGGTCGAGAAGAATTTGAAGGCAGAAGTTAGCGAAGCACTAGTGGGTTTTCTCCGGGGAAATCAGGACATTTTTGCCTAGTATCACTCCGACACGATTGGCATTAACCCAAATATCATTTGTCATGCCTTGAATGTCGATTCGAATGTCGCTCTGATTTAGTAAAAGCAGAGAACGTTTGACCAGACTAGGGAAAAATCCTTAAAAGTGGAGGTAGACAAGTTACTCGCAAACTGATTCATTCGGGACGCCCAATACCCCAAATGGGTATTCAATCCGGTCCTCATGCCCAAGCCAAATGGCACGTGAAGGACCTGCATAGACTTCTCTGACCTTAACAACGGGTGCCCTAAAGACTGTTTCCCGCTGCCAAAAATAGATCAAATGGTTGCCGCCACCTCCGGATACAAGCTCTTGTCCTTCATGGACACGTACTCAGGCTATAACCATATTTCCATGCATATCGTGGATCAAGAACACACCAGCTTCCGAACTGATAAAGGATTTTACTACTATAAAGTGATGCCCTTCGGGCTGAAGAATGTTGGTGCCACCTACCAAAGGCTCGTGAACCGTATGTTCAAGGAGTAGTTGGGACGGACACATGGAGGTTTATGTAGAAAACATGATGGTCAAGTCTAAAACAACCCCAGACCATGTAAGGGACCTAGCAGAAGTGTTTTCAGTACTTCGCGGGTTTGGGATGAAATTGAATCCCTAGAAGTGCACTTTTGGAGTTGCCTCCAGGAAGTTCCTATGCTTCATTGTCAGTGCTCTAGGGATAGAGGCCTGGTCAATATGCCATCTCCCTGAAAGCATAAGGAAGTTCAGAGCCTCACTGGGAGGATAGCTTCCATGAGTCACTTTATTTCCAACACAACTGATAAGTGCATCCCATTCTTCAACATACTTCGAGGAGGTCAGAGATTTGAATGGATGGAAGAATGTGAACAGGCGTGCCAACAGCTAAAGGCACACATGGAAAACACACCTATCTGGTCGAAGCCTGTAGACAGAGAGCCCCTCCTCCTCTACATGACTGTCTCAGAGAATGGCACCAGTGTCGCCTACGTGAGAAAGGGCGCATCCAACACCATGTGTACTATGTCAGCAAAAGACTCCTTAGTGTGGAGTCTAGATACCCGCTCATGGAGAAGTTGACCTTTTTCCTAATGGTAGCTTCTCGAAAGCTAAGGCTTTATTTCCAGGGGCATCCCATCAAGGTCCTCGTGAACCATCCCTTATGGCAGGTCCTCCAAAAGTCGGAGTCATTCGGGAGACTCCTAAAGTAGTCGGTTAAACTTAGTCAGTTTAACACCACTTACCACTCGAGGACTGTCATAAAGGGACAAACACTATTAGATTTCATCGCTGAGTGCACCGAAAACCACGAGAGACCTGGGGACACCCCAGTGGTTGGTCCCACGTGGAAGCTATACGTAGATGGATCGTCGAATGAAAATGCTACCAGAGCAGACCTCATTTTGGTATCCCCCGAGGGGCACTGGGTTCATAGCACCCTAAGATTTGGATTTGACGCCTCAAATAATGAAGCAAAGTTTGAGGCGCTTATTTCTAGGCTCCGAGTAGCACTTGAGATGACCGAGAGCCTAGAGATTTTCAGTGTTTCACAGCTAGTAGTTAATCAGGTACTTGGGGAGTACCAGGCCGGGGGGCAAAAATGGCCGCTTACTTGGCGAGGACCCAAAAAATGCTACATAGCTTCAAAAAATTCACCATTTGACATGTACCACGAGAACAAAACTCTAACGTTGATCCCTAGCCAAGCTCGCAACCACCAGGGATACTGAATTGATCAATGTAGTCCCCATTGACTACTTCGCTGCTCCAAGCATCTCAGCTCCCCAGGAAGTGGAAGCAATCCAATTCAGGGACATGGATGGAGCCCATAGTGAAATATCTTGTCTCCAAGGAATTACCGCAGGATAAGAAAGCAGCTTGGAAGCTGCTTTACCAGGCGCCACGGTATGTTGTCATGGACAACAAACTGTATTGGCAAGGATATCTGTTGCCCTTGCTCTGATGTGTGTCCAAACAAGAATCCAATCTGATACTCTAAGAAGTGCACGAGGGCTGTTGTGGAGACCGTGATGGGGGAAGAGCCTCGCCAAAAAGATCTTGAGACAAGGATACTTTTGGCCCACCATGAACGAAGACGAAATGGACTATGTCAAGAAGTGTGACAAGTGCCAGCGCTTCGCCAATATACCTCGAGCTCCTCCAAATAAGCTCACCTAGATGACCAGTCTTTGACCCTTTGCGGTCTGTGGCGTTGACCTTATCGACTCATCGCCCACGGGAAAAGGATGAGTGAAATATGCAATAGTGGTGGTCAATTACTTCATGAAGTGGGTCGAGGTAGAGCCACTCATTGCAATCACTTCTAAGATGGCACTGGACTTCGTCATCAAGAACATCGCTTGTCACTAGGGGCTCATGAGGAAAATAGTCTCCGACAACAGCTTGTATTTTGACAGCGAGGTGTTCATGGACTTCTGCCAGCAGCATGGAGTTATGAAAAGCTTTTCCTCTGCAGCCCACCCACAGGTAAACTGGCAGACAGAAGCAGTTAACAAAGAGCTCAAAGCCACCTTGAAGAAAAGGTTATTGGGAATAGTGCCCTTAAAGAAATTGTAGTTAACAAATGTTTTAAATGAAATAAATAAGTGAATTTAATTATACATATATATATACTATGTCCGATATTATATTGATAATATTAAGTAAATGTCAGAAAATTCCAAAGTTTATCTATGTGGTCTTAATCTCTCATATTAGTATGATAGGATCGAGATTAAGATAATAAACTTAAAACAGTTCGCAGTAAAATAAAGTTATGGAATCTTTAGATTAATTACTGTTAGTATGGTCCACTAGTATTATGAATACATGTGACCTAGATCCTGGTTACTAGTGAAGGTATTTTGCATGTTGAGAGTGTGTAGAATTGGACCAGATGTGATTTGTTAATACTTGTTTAAACATTGTTTCATAGTATTAATCGAACACATCAAACGATGATCATATACACGATGATCTTAATCCTAAGGTTGCGATGAACTCCTATATATGTCATACGATCTTTTGATTCATGCGTTAAGGTTTGTTAGAGTGATCAAGCCAAGAACAATTTTTTTGGGGACTCAATGATGTATATGGCTGGGGACGTAGTTTAAAAGATATGGAATCTATACCTTCATATAGATTGAATAATGGTTCCCTATTGGGTTGGCTTTTGGAACTGAAAAGGTTATGAGTGCTCACGTCGCAAACTTGTTGTGACACAACCTTCACTAGTAAAGTCAATGGTACTCTAGGAACAAGATATAGCTAAAAGGGTAAAACGATAGCTTTATTCCCTTTCAATTATGAACCATTAATAGAGGATTAACGTTGTATGTAATGATTATATCAATTGACACTTTATTCTTTAATAAAGTACTCAATAAATATATGTCTGTAATTATCAAGAGTTTAATCTCATATTTATAGTGGAGTAATCATGATATTAATAAATATGATTATTTAATCAAAGAGCATTGATTAATAATGTAATATTTATTGGAGCTTGATGTTATAGGTCCATAGGTCCCTAAGGTGGCTCTATCAACATCATATCAAGGTAAGAGTTGATACAATGGTATAATTGTAATTTGGGAATTTAAGAAGAATTTTATTCTTCGGGTCAAGTATGCAATTATATGATAATTGATGTTGAATAATAAATTTGGAATTAATTATTAATTTTCAAAAATATATTTATTAATTTAAGTATGTAAAATTTCGAAATTCATATATATAAATATATAAATAAAATTTTGAAATTAATTATTTTATTTGAGTGGGAGAAAATAAAATTGGTAAGTCAAAAATAGTTTTTGATTTATTGAATTTTAAAAGATGATGATAATGATGATCATCAATTTGAATTTTGAATTTTGAATTCAAAATTTAAATCTTGAAATATGGTTGTCATCTTCTCCTTAAAAAGATAAATACCTTAATTTGTGGAATATTGATTTTAATTAAATAAAAGAAAAATGCAATATCCCTTAAAAGGATATTGCAGTCCACGCATGACACAGTCCAAGGACCGTGCCATGTGTGTATGACTACACTGATATTGTATTAGTGTTATTTTTATTTTATTTATTTAATTATTTAATAATTTGAAAATAGTTTTTTCAAATTTGGTAAGTTAGATAGTTACCTAAATCAAATCATATCATCATTATGATATTATTATTAGGAATAATAAGATAATATAAATCTTTATATATATGATATAGAAGAAGGAGAGAATACACACAACAAAACAACACCATACACAATTTAGAATAGTTCTCTGAATTTTGTCAGACAAAAACTCTTTCTTCTTCTTCTTTATTCTAGTCATTCTCATACCATAATCCAAGTTCTCATGTGTTGAGAAATACTTATGATTCCTAAAGTACAAACTTATGTTCTCTATGTTCCCACACACATCTTGAGGTATAGAGAACACTCTGGAAGATCGTGGTTTGGGTGCTCAAAGCTTTGGATAGGAAGATTGAAAAATATACCAAAAGACTCAAGGACACTTGATAGGCTTCAAGAGGTAATTGCTTATGATCTTGAATTTTTTTTGTTTATATGTTATATATAAATATATTGTATATTTATATATATGTTACATGATTAATAATATTGTATGTTAATATTTCTGGATATTTTCTTGTCCATATAAACTGTTTATATGAGTGATAATTTTTTTTTTATTGTTGTTGTTCCTAAAACACTGGGCCCACCATGCAAATTTTGTTGCATGCTCTGAATCTTTTTTCAACAAAGGCTTGAACAGGCGAAAGGCGCTTGGCCCGAGGAGCTGCCTAGGGCATTGTGGATGTAACGACCCAAAAATGCTAATAGGGTTCAGTACCTGGATTAGCGTGTCGGGAGGGCATAATTTGATATATGTGTGTGTGTTTAATTGGTTAAATGCGTGACTATGTGGCATGCATAATTAATATGATTATGTGAATATATATTATATGCATGTGTTATGAGTATTAGATATGCATGTGGACCCTTTATTATTTATAAGGGCATATTTGTAATTTTGGCCCATTAAAGGCATAAATGTGATGATATGTGATAAATGGTTGAGACCCCATTATTGTGTTGATATATTTGTAGTATATGGCTCGAGACGATCCTAGTGAGCGGATTATCGGGGTTTTATACCCGGCTCGGGGGAGAGCCTAAGGGTATTTTGGGAATTCAGAGAATATTCTGGGATTTATTGAATAATGAATAAGTATTCAATAATTAATTGGATACGATGGGATTAATTAGCAAATGCTAGAAACACTTGAGGAATTAGCAAGAATTGGGAAAATGATTGTTTTACCCTTAGGAATCATTAAAGGGCTTAGTAAGTTTAAGGGGCAAATTAATCATTTTGGAGTTAAGGGATAAACTCAGAGGGAAGTTAGACTTAGCCAGAAACCACCAAATACCACTCAAATCTTATCTTTCTCACTCTCCCTCTCACAAAACATTTTTCTTTCCCTCACTAGAACTCAGGGGAAAATTCTGAAAGTTGAAGGAGAAACAGCCAGGGATTCAAGCTGGGAATTTAATTGAAGGTAGCTGAGAAAATTTAAGGTGGGCAACTGAGTAACCTTTGAGGATCCAAGTTGCGAATTCAAGTAAGATCACAGGTCCTAATCTGCTGAATTTTTGCTGAATCATTATTGAGTATAGAGCTTGCATAAGTTATGGGTTTTGGCTAATTTTGGGTGTTTAATAGGTGTAAGAATTAGTTTAAAGACTAGTTATGATATCTAGGTTGTAAGGATTAAATTCTATGTTCAATTCTGAGTTTGGCTGAAGGTTTGGGTTTGATTTTAAAGTTTAGGCCCGAGGGAAATGTTGAGAAAAAGAAGGAATTTCTAGGTTTGGGCCTCGGGCCACGACCCTATTCTTTAGGGGTCACGACCCGCGTGCTTAAAGAGGCTAGATGCCTCTGGTTCTTAAGGCACGCCGCGACCTGGAGGGGTGCAAGTCACAGCCCGTGCCCTCCAGCAAGGAGGGTTAGGCCTCTGTCTAAGGGGCGCGCCACTTCCCTAAATAGGAATTAATGGGCAGCCAAGGTTTTAGGCTTGGGGATTCAAACCTAAGCGCTCAGGATGAATTCTACTACCCGGTTTAGTAGAATTCGAGGTCTTGGGGGCTAGTTTTTGTTTCCTAAACATTTATTTGAATTAGAGATTGATAATTATCCATTTTTTGTGACTAAGATTATCGTTAGGGCTCGGGACTGAGGATTGTGCTCGAAACTGCTCTTAATTTATTGCTCGGGATTCGAGGTAAGAAAATTGCACCCATGTGGTTGTGAAAGGGACTGAGGTTCCCAGTAATTGAATATATGTACTATGTGACATTATGGTTGCTATGCATTGTATGAACGTACGACCTAAGGGTGTTAGGGCTGATGATAAGCATACTGAACGAAGCTTAGCCTAAGCGAGCCAGGGTCAGCTAGATAAACAGAGGGCTCGGCCTAAGGGCGCCAACCCTGAACATTTGTATTGCTCATTGAAATGTATGCTAAAAAATACATGTTTAGCGTTGTTTAGCTTAATGCTTGTACTCTGCTGAGTTATTGAATTAATTGGATTAAGGTTGATTGGTTGCTACTACTGCTATACATGTTTGTTGTTTATGGTTTTCTTGCTGGGCCTTGGCTCACGAGTGCTACGTGTTGTAGGTAAAGGCAAAGGGAAACCGGGCAAACCATGAGTTGGAGAGCTCTAAGGGCGGAGTGTACATCGTCTGCTGCTCGACCGCCACGGCCGAGAAAAAGTTATATGAATAGAGCTCTAAATTTGTATTTTTCCATTAGACTAGTTTTTGTTGTATCAGTTTTGGGAGTTGTATTTTACCACTTTTACCCTTTTTTTTGGGATCCCATGTATCAAACATTTGTTTTAATGAAAATTAACCATTTATGATCAAAATCTGTTAACTCTAATCTGTTAGTTGATTTTAGGATCACATTTATGTCCAAATGACTTGATTAGCAAGTCTTGCACTATTTTAAAATACACAGTGTAACGGTCTTGGTTATCCAAGACGTTACAGTGGAGTTACTGCACCACTGCCAGGAACTCCACTGGCCACTCGCCATTCTCTATGACCTGTGGGTATGAGGCCATGCTCCCGATTGATGCAGCAATCTCCATGCACCGACAGGATACGTATGATTTGACCACAAACCACGCTTTACTCCGAGAGTCCCTGAACCTTGTGGAGGAGCTCCGTGAAGCTTCTCAGCTTCAAGTAGCGTCCTACCAACAGAAAGTAGCCAGGTATTTCAACTCTAAAGTGATGGATCAAAAGTTTGGGGTCAGAGATATGGTGTTGCAAAGAGTCTTCTTAGCCATCCGAGACCCCAGTGCAGGAGTCCTATGACCTAATTGGGAGGGCCCGTACCAATTTGAGAGTGTTTTAAGTTCGAGGACATACAAATTAGCCCGACTGAATGGGGAATTGACACCCCACACCTGGAATGTTAAGCATCTTTGCCGGTATTACCAATGATATGAGCAGTAAATTTATTAATTTTTGTAATTTCCTTGTAGCCTCTGGGCACAATAAATGGAAACTGTGTAGACAAAACACGGTAAATTGTTTTTGAGATTCTGCTTATATTTGTTAGTTTCCTTTATTTTGTATGTACTACTCGTAGAGCAGCCGCTCACTGGACTGGACAAGTGAACACAAACTAATCTCTGATCACTTAGGGGGCATGGAGTTAGGGCAGTCTCGCAGAGTACCACGCCTCGCGGAGGATGATCTAGGAAACTAAGCTTGCCAAAAGCATAGTAAGCCTATCATCAATGCCTTGAGAATAGAAAAATCTAGGAAACTAAGAAGTTTTGAGTCTGCAACCTAAGAAACTAAACTTGTTCAAAGCGGAGTAGGCTTAGCGTCTAGAGACTGAAGACTGAGAATCCTGGTAGCGCGAGAACGGACCTAGGTCACCTCCTGTGGATGTTGCACCCGAGGAGCACTAACCAAGTCTCTAGATCTCGAGAGGTGAATGGAAGACTGAGTCCTTTGTACTCGGTCCTGAGGCATTGACTTAGGTCACCTCCCGTGGACACTGGGCCCAAGGAGTATTGAACAAGTCCCCAGTAAGCCGCAAACAAAAGTAACATCGGGAAGTCGATGACCTGGGAAGTTAGGCTAGTCAACAAGTGTAGCGTCCTTAACTTCGTAAGACCCCATAACTAAGTGGCCTGGGAAAAACCTAGTGCGAAGGAGATCCAAATAACATGATATTTGATTTGGCATATTCTTCAGAGTACAGCGCGCGCCCGAGGAGTAATAACAAAATCCCAATCCTCGAGATGTGAATGGAAGTTTGAGTTGTTCGTACTCGGGCACAAGCCTAAGTTACCTGACTTAAAAACCCAAGTAGCGCGAGTACGGATTGAGGTTACCTCCCAAGGACACCATGCCCGGGGAGTAATGGCCTAGTCCTATGATCTAAAGATGCGAACGGAAGTTCGAGTCATTGGAACTCGGAGCTGGACCTCGAGTGCTAAAACTCGAGTATCAAGAAAACCTAGTATAAGGGTGTGAACTCGATTACCTGAACCTAGGATGATGAGTTCACGACTTCCACATGATTAGGTCCTGAGTTGTGCACTCGAGGGGAAAATTAAAAGGCCCCAAGCCGACCCACCAGTGACCACGTACCTGGGGGTAGGTAGCTTAGTGCGAATGACCTTGTAAGGGCCAGAGACATTAAGACTCAAGGACACAGGACGACATTAAAGTTACTTTCAAGGACATCTAGCTTGGAATAAAACACTAAATGTCCTAAGTGTCGAGCACTAAGGCAAAAAACCCTATAGTGCAACAGACCTCTTAAAAGCCCGAGTCGTTGAAACTCGAAGGCGTAGGATGGCCAAATGCCCTCACTTGACACCGCATCAAAGTAACTTTTAGGACCACGAGCCTAAGAAGAAACACTAAATGCACCAGCGTCTAGACACTGGCAGGAAGATCCTCAAGCTCTAAGTACCGGAGGCTGGCCCCATCTGGAGTCGTTGTAACTCAAGGATGTAGGGTCGCGTCAATTGTATCACTTGACCGCACGTTAAAGTTACTCTCGAGGATTACAAGCCTACAGAGCAACACTAAATTCCTAAAAATTGTCCAAGTACTAAGAGAAGTCGATAAAGACTCGAGTCTTCAAGACTTAAGCATAAGACCTAAGTCAACGACTTGGGACTCTCATGAGTTACATTACGTTGAGCTGAATTAACAAAGCCCAAGTTGCCTATTTACAAAGTGTAAATTCGATGATAATAGTGTAATCATGGTAATAAAGTAAAGTTGCATATGTTTAAATGGAAAAATATTTACAATAGTGCTCGGGGGTCTCGAGCGTTGATTGTCTATACCCCAATAAACTATGGCACACATGCCTACTTAGCTAAAAATATACATGAAAAGAACAAAATTATTGGGGCCCTTGTCCAGGAGGAACCTCTACCACTAGCTCGATCATAGGATCGGCCTTAGGGATTTGACCCGTCGTTGCAACTTCCCTCTCCTGGGCCACTCTGGCCTCCTCCGCCTCAAGGCGCGCCTTGAGCATAGTCCTCATGTTGGGCTCCTCGGTGAAGGAGAGATCCATATCTCTGTTGCTCTGCCATGCAACAAAGAGTGTATCGTTAGCTATCACATCAAGGTCCTTTCCCAGTACTTTCGCTTGGAGACAAAGATCTTCGACCTCCTTAGCGGTAACTTTGGCACGAGTAGCCGCCTATGCAATGTCCTCTTTGGCCTTTATCAGCTCCTCAGTGCAGACCAAAGACTCCGCCCGACTCAACCGAAGTTGTTTGTGAGCCATAGCCAGCTTCTTCCCCACCACACGGGTGCAACCCATGACATCTTCTAATAACTTGGAGGAAGTGTCCTCTAGAGTGGACAGCTTTGACCGCCCACTGGCCAACATAGTCTTCATCTCGCAGACACGAGCCCTCGTGTCCTCCACTTCCTTTTGGAGTCACGAGTGCTCCTCCAGCGGGACCACGATTTCCCAGAACTACTCTAGCTCTTCCCGAGCCTGCACCAGCTCTTCCTGAGCCTCCTTCAGCTCAAAGGACCGCATTGTCATGATGTCCCTAAGCCGTTGGTTGAAAGCTGCAGTTTATGCTAAGTTTAGAGTATCAAATCAGTAAAAATAAGTTGATGAAATAAATAGACTGAGATAAACGCTCGAAGACTTACGCTTACGAAGGAGTGGCGGCTGGCAGCGATCAGTGAAACCACGTTGTTGCTGCCACAACGAGTGAAGATGTGAGAAGGCATCTCGCACAGGGACCCCGCTATCCCTTGGGGAGCTCTGCAGCGAGCAGAGCAGTCTTCCCTTCTACTCTCCCCACGAGGAAAGGTTCCAACTCCTCGTGGCTGGGAGAAGCGACAGAATAGTGCGGTCGGTCCTCACTCAGGAACTCGGCAGGGAGTCTAAAGTCTTCGCTGCCCTCATAAATATGTGGGTTGTAGCACTCAATGACCCATTTGTGCTTCTCGAAGTCTTCCACATCATACTGCTCTGAGAAAACTATCAAGCGAGGTGCCCTGATTGGAGAAGAGTGTGGCACCTTTGAAGGGATTTCCTTGCCCTTCATAGAGGATCCCCTATCTTGAGAGGGGAAACCTCGAGGTCAATGACCTCACCAAGAGAAACTGTTGTAACGCCCCACATCATTATGGCTGCTTCCTGGAATGACTACTAGTCCTACAAACCAACACAAGTCTTTCCAGCATGCTTTGTCCTCACTCGCACGCTTCCTGGAAAAACTTCCCAGGAGGTCACCCATCATGAGACTACTCTAGGCCAAGCATGCTTAACTTTGGAGTTCACAAGTGATGGGTTACCGAAAATAAGATGCATCTTGTTGGCATAAGTAGTACCCATCAATCCATTTAAGCCCTCTTCAACTGTGTAGTCCCATACCTACACAGTCTTAAAATCATCACACTTGACCTTCCCCTGGAAATGTGGGATTGCACAGCTTTTACCCGGTCTTTCCCCCTGCAGATCACGGGATTCTGATTGTCACAACCATCCCCTTAGAGGTCTGACGTCCTCATCCGCCACACTTTCGGCTAGGTCAAGGCTCTGATACCATTTGTAATTCCCCACGTCACTATTGATGCTTCTTGGAATGACGACTCGCCCTACAAACCAACACGAATCTTTCCAACGTGCTTTGTCCCCACTCGAACGCTTCCTGGGAAAACTTCCCAAGAGGTCACCCATCATGAGACTACTCCAGGTCAAGCACGCTTAACTTTGGAGTTCTCAAGTAACGGGCTACCGAAAAGAAGATGTATTTTGTTGGCATATGTAGTACCCATCAATCCATTTAAGCCATCTTCAATTGTGTAGTCCCATACCTTCACAGTCTTAGAATTATCACACTTGACCTTCCCCAGGCAATGCGGATCACGAGATTCTGACTGTCACAACTGTCCTCGGGGTAGGGAGCAATGGAGCAACTACAAGAGCTCCTGGGGCCACCGGGGTTGGAGGCTCGTCACCGGGAAGTTTATTTGAGAGGGTCCTGACACCAAATGATGCTTCGACCTAACCAATCCAGATAGACCCATGTTTTCTACACAAAGAAAACAAAATAGTTAAGTCCTCAGAAGGAAAGAAAGCAGTAAGACTAAAAAATGCATGCAAGACTGAAAATACAAATCTCCTCGGAAGCCCCGCCACGATCAGGCTCCTCTGGGTGGAGGACGGAATGGGCAAACTCATGGATGAGTCGACCCATCTTCTATCTCAAATTGGTCTCGTATTTCCAAAACCAGATGGCGTGCATAGACATCACCTCGTCTAGAGGCACGAAACCTTGGGGATGTCTCATTCTTCTCGGGTTGCAAAGGAATATGTCAATGAGGTCTTGGTAGTCTTGGTACTCCTTCTTAGACCAGCGACATCCTGAAACTTGCCCACACTCGAGAAGTGAGGGCAAAAATAAAGAATGGTCGGGACTAGTTCCCCCCCCCCCCTCCCTACGTGCTTGTCATAATGGATAATGATTGGGGATTTACCTTGAGGCATGGAGGATGACTCGATCCTCGCCTGGAGCTCTGCCTCAAGCTCTTCATCTTCCTTCGCCTCCGTGGCGGCCTTGATGGTGAGGACGCTCTTTGCATGCTCCTCGCGAAGGCGCTACGTATATTCGAATTGTGCCTTAGCCGCCACGTATTCCGTGTGGAGCCTCGCCTCACCTCGTGTCATTATTGCAATGAGTCTCGAAAGCTAGTGAGAACCACCAGACTTATACTCTGCCCCTATCACAGTAGCCCATACTCTTGGAGGTAGGCATCAGTCACGAGGAAGGTGAGATCTAACTCCTCATCACAGATGGTGTTCATTATTGTGTATCCTAATTTTAGCACAGGTCTTTCCCTCAGGTCGTATACAGCTAGCAAATAAATGCGTGGAAGAAATAGCCAAGGAGTCCATGTACGTTCCACATAGACAACACGATTTTCATGGTGGTTGTATGACCTAGGGATGCATAAATTGATAAGCGCGAGCTTATAGCATTTATAAGGCATGGCCTCCATGATACGAGCTCGGCGATGTGTTCAGCTCGGGGTGAATTTAACATATGGCATGTCCGCGGATCCCCGAAGACCTGGATAATTTATACGATCGTTTATTAGGAGTCTATTTATTTCATGATCAAATCATATCCTAGTACAAATGGGAATATTCCCTAATAAATGTAATAAATACGCAAATCCGTGATTGACTCACGGAGTTACCCAAACCTGTCCAAGGAATTTCTCTATAAATACTGAGAATATTGGATAGGAAAGGGGACGGTTATTCTGTAATACCGAAACTCTGTCAAAATAGAGAGAGAAAAGCAGTAATAATATAGACTCGTGGACTAGGTGGATTTTAACCACTGAACCACGTATAAAGACTAGTGTTCTTGAGAGTTATTTTCTTACTTCGGTTTACCATCAAGCACTAATTCAACCTTGTTATTTTCTTAATTCACTGTTGGCGAAAAATCGCGTCAACAATTTGGTGCTTTCATTGAG
Source organism: Humulus lupulus (assembly GCF_963169125.1). NCBI lineage: Eukaryota > Viridiplantae > Streptophyta > Magnoliopsida > Rosales > Cannabaceae > Humulus > Humulus lupulus. The sequence goes on along the minus strand of NC_084794.1, from coordinate 84,373,074 downwards.
AGGAAAATTAGTGCTTTCATCAAAATCCCAATCAAATCTCATCATGGCAGTCACTCGCTCGATGGACGATAATGAGATGGAATAGCCTGGTGGACAGGGGGCCCACCATACCACTGTTTCAAATGAGCATGGCCCTGAAGTTCAACAACGACCGGGAAAGCAACCAGTGGGCCATGACGATACTGGGAGTTCGGCGTCATTGCCGCTAAATCTAAACCTAGACTACTTAACTGCAGTTGAACTGGAAAACATGCAGTTAAGGAGCCATCTTGCTAAGGCAAACAGGCAGATTTAGGAGGTTTTGGCTCAGTTGCCCCCACTTGCAACCGACGTTAATGTCGGAAAGAGGCAAAGTGGGTCTCATAAGTCCCACAGGAATAACCGATCCAAGCCAAGTCGGTCGGTCAGAACTGCCACCCCAAGTTTTGTGCCCACAACGCGAGATCGCCAAAATGCTCAGCCTGGTGGCCCTCCTAGGGGTCATTGAAAAATTAGTTGATCGGTCCAAACTGCGACCCCAAGTTCAGTACCACCATCGCACGCTCATGAGAATACCCATGACAACCCACGAGGAGGAGTCGGAGCAAGCTCACAGAGACAAAATGTTCTGACCAATCCTCCTGCGCCACGATCGGATGTCAGGCGCAAAGAGCTAGAAATGGTGGGGAAGAGCGACCGCGGGCTAATTTAGTTCGCCCTGATGGTACAAGAATTGCCTCGCCAGTCAGGCATCCCCCATCACCCATAAGACATCCGACACCGCCTCGCTCTGCACGAGACATTCCGGCTCATGGGAATAGCAGGAGAAGTCCTCCTCCGTCTACTCAGGACATTCCTGCAACAGGAGAAATCCTCCTCCGTCTACCCCTACTTATGTCCCACGGACCCGAGTCAATAGTCCGGATCCTTAGCCTCAACAACGAGCAGTAAGCTTCACTAATGGAAGTTATTGGACTGAGAGCCACTGAAGTGGCAGGTCCGAAGGCGATCTGAGAAATTGCCTGAGTTCGGCTGAGAGTCCTCGATTCCATCCACAGCCTGATCTGCGAGATCGATTAAACTCGCAGAGAAGAAATTCAACTCGAAATGAAGGAGTTAGTTACACTCATCACAGGGAGGTCCTTCCGAGGTACGTGATAACGGGAATGTCCCACAAAACCAAGCCCAAACTTGGAGGGACAACAACCCGCAAAATGCGTACAATAGGACGGGAGTTGTTGAACAGCCCCAGAATAACCAAGGAACTAGGGACCAAACCCTCGAAAGGTTAGCCCAGATGGAGGAGCTGATGAAAAGGCTCTTATCGGAAAAAGAGAAAGATGAGTGTGATTTAGAGGATGAGCTCGAGCTTTTCGCCCCGAATATTGTGGTGGGTGCATATCCACAGGGTTTCAGGATGCCACATTTGTCAAAGTTTGATGGAGATGGAGATCCGTCTAACCACTTGGGGATGTTCAACACCATGATGATGGCCCACAACATCGGGCCCGAGCTAAGATGCTTAATATTCCCCTCGACTCTGATTGGGCCAACTAGGCAATGGTTCAAATAGTACAAGAGGCATTCAATCAGCTCGTGGAAGAGCTTTTCCGCTGATTTCAAGAGAGCATTCAGGGCTTCTCAAGCAGCGAGGATTAAATCTGACTCTTTGGCAAACACAAAGCAACAGCCCGGTGAACCATTGAAAGCATACCTAAGTAGGTTTGCCAATGTTTCTGCACGAGCTAGAGACGCAAACGAGAGTTTTAAGCTCATGGGAATGAGAACGGGAATCCTTGTTGGAGGCGACCTGTGGCAAGAGCTACAGAGGAAAGGAGTTAGTACTGTTGATGAGTTCTTGAACCGAGCTCAAAGGTGGGTTAACCTAGAAGAGGCACGAGCTTCCGTCGTAGGAACCAGCCAAGTCCCTGTCCAGCCCGTTAGAGCGGTAGCGGATGTTGCAGCTACGGCTCAAACCATTGCCCAGAATAACCAAGGGGGAAATAATAAGAGGAAGGGAAATGGTGAGGGCGACCAGAGCGGAACAAAGAAAAACAAGTTTGTGGAGAAATTTAAACTGGTCTACACAACATATACTGATCTCACGGATACTAGAGAACGCATCTTCTTGGCAAATTCTGCTCGCCTTCCGTGGAAGAAACCAGAACCGTTAAAGAATCAAAGGGCAAAGAGAGACCCTTCAAAATTCTGTCGATTCCACAATGATATCGGTCATAATACGGATGACTACATACACTTGAAGGATGAAATCGAGACTCTCATCAGGGCAGGATCTTTGGCTCAGTATGCTTGGAGTAGAATAACTCCTAGTTAGCCCGCTGGACAAAACACTCTGTCAGCTTCGGAAGCTCCAATGAATCAAACCGGAGCTCATGTGAATCAGGACAATCCTCCTCCGATAACAAGAGGGGATATAGCCACCATTTCGAGAGGACCTCATTTGGCAGGCACGAGCAGAGGTACCCAAAAGAGGTATATCAATGAGCTAAAATCCCATAACGAAATCGAGTTTGTCCCGGAGTAGCGGTTGTTAAAGCAGCAGCGATTGGAAAAACAACCAATCAATTTTACAGAGGAAGATGCCAGCCATGTCCAGTTCCCATATAACGATCCTCTGGTGATAACCGTTCAGCTCGCCAACTGGAGATTTAGGAGGACGCTAGTAGATAATGGAAGTTTCGTGAATCTACTCTTTAGGTCCACCTTAGAAAAAATGGGATTGTCTGTAACCGAGCTGAAGGCCGCCTCCGTGATTCTATATGGGTTTTTTGGTGAAGGGTCGGCAGTTGTAGGAACAATCGAGTTAGTGGTAACATTGGGTGAAGGTCCACGAACTATCTCCAAGCTTCTCGAGTTCGTAGTCATCGATTGTCCAGCCGCATACAATGCAATTTTGGGTCGACCTGCGTTGATGGCGTTCAAAGCCATAACCTTTATCCGCCACATGACAATCAAATTCCCCTCATCCACAGGAATATGCACTGCCAGAGGCGATCAGCTCGCTGCCAAGGAATGCTATAGCATTTCCATGAAGGGAAAATCACAACCCGGGCAGCAAGCAATGGCCATAAGTGATGGAGTTGAGGAGTCCCTGGAAGTGGAAGTTGCCTCCGGGATGGAAGAACCTCAAGGAATAAAGGATAGAGACGTCGCCCCAAATGATGACATCGATCCACAAATAGGCGAAGACATGTCAGAGCTCCAAGCTATTGAGGAGCTTGATGAGGTAAAAATAGATCCCACAGATGCTTCAAGAGTCATTAAGATTGGAAAAAATCTTGGCAATGATAGGAGAAAGGAGCTGGTTAAATTTCTGCAAGGGAATCTAGATGTTTTCGCCTGGTCTCATGAAGACATGGTGGGAATAAGCTTGAGTGTGATCATGCACACCCTAAACTTGGATAAAAGTGTGCCTACGAAATCCCAAAAACAGAGACGTTTGGGAACAGTTTGAGCTGAGGCATTGGAAGAAGAAGTAGCTCAGTTATCAAAGTGCGGGTTAATTCGTGAAGCAAAATACCCGATCTGGGTCATGAATTCTGTCCTGATACCAAATTCGAACGGAAAATGGCGGACTTGCATTGATTTCTCCGACCTGAACAAAGCTTGTCCTAAGGATTGCTTCCCATTGCCGAGAATTGATCAGTTGGTAGACGCCACCGCGGGACACGAACTCATGTCTTTTATGGAAGCGTACTTTGGATATAACCAGATTGCCATGAAGCCTACGGACCAGGAGCATACTAGCTTTATGACTCCAACGAATGTATACTGTTATAAAGTTATGCCCTTCGAGCAGAAGAATGCCAGGGCTACCTACCAACGGTTAGTTAATAGAATGTTCGTTGATCAGATCAGGAAAAATATGGAAGTGTATGTCGACGATATGTTAGTCAAATCCAAGACTGTCGATAACCATGTTTTCGATCTAAAACAATGAGGCTAAATCCCCATAAATGTACTTTTGGAGTAGCGTCGGGAAAGTTTCTGGGATTCATAGTCAATACAAGGGGGACAAAGGCAAACCCAGAAAAAATCAAGTCATTATTGGAAATTCCTTCGCCCAGCTCGCGTAAAGAAGTTCAGAGCTTGACTAGAAAAGTGGCGGCGTTAAACTGATTTATTTCAAAGTCCATTGACAAGTGTTTGCCCTTTTACAACTTGCTCAAAGGAAATAAGAAATTTTAATGGACTGAAGAGTGTGAGCTGGCATTCCTCACCCTAAAGACGCATTTGGCTGAACCCCCAATATTGCCTAAGCCTATATCTGGAGAGCCCCTGTTCCTATATTTGATCGTAACAGAAAATGCAGCCAGCGCCATGTTAGTTTGGGAAGAAGATAATGCTAAAAAACCGGTGTACTATATAAGCAAAAGACTTCTCGGGGCTGAATCACGGTATCCGCTGATAGAAAAGATAGCATTCTGCTTGATATTAGCTTCCAGGAAGCTTAGACCATACTTCCAGTCCCATTCAATCCACGTCATGGCCAACCAACCTCTAAGGCAGGTTTTGCAAAAACTTGAAGCGTCGGGACGTCTTTTAAAATGGGTAATAGAACTCAGCCAGTTCGAGATACAGTACACACCACGGACCTCGATCAAAAGCTAGGCCCTTGCTGACTTTGTAGCTGAATGCACCGGATTTCAGGATGAGTTTTTTAAGGAGCCGGTACAGGAGTTATGGAAAATATTCATGGATGGCTCATCTAACGAGAATAGATATGGAGCAGGGATCATATTGATTTCTCTAGAGGGGCACCGGTTCCATACATCGCTGAGTTTCGGATTCGAAGCATCAAACAATGAAACCGAGTACGAGGCTTATTAGTCAGGTTCAGAGTGGCAAGAGAATTGAAAGCAGGGTTGTCCGGTGTTATAGTGATTCCTAGCTCGTGGTTAATTAGGTGTTGGGGGAATATCAAGTGCATGGTACCAAGATGGCAGCTTACCTAACTAAGGTGAAAAAAGAGCTGTCAGAATTTGAATATGGTACTGTCGAATAGATCCCTCGAGAGCAGAACACTAATGCTGACGCTTTGGCAAGTCTTGTCACCACCAATGAAGCTGAGACTTTGAACGTAGTACCAATGGAATTCTTGGAAAGTCCAAGCGTGGCGGAAAAAGTGAAAGAGATCGAGATAATTGACACAAGGTCGACCTGGATGACCTCCATAGTGGAATATCTTACAACAGGAAGACTACCTGAGGAAAGAAAGGACGCGAGAAAGATACTCTATCAAGCTCCGAGATATGTGATAGTAGATGGAACATTATATCAACGTGGTCATTCACTACCGCTTCTACGATGTGTTCTGCTTGAGGAGGCTAAAACCATTCTGCAAGAGGTGCATGAAGGATTTTGTGGAGATCATGCTGAGGGCAAAACCTAGCCTTGAAAATATTAAGGCAGGGTTATTTTTGGCCCACTTTAACAAAATATTCCATCTCCCATGTTCGGAAATGCGACAAATGCTAGTGTTTCGCCATAGTCGCACGAGCTACTCCAGTTGAGCTGACGATGATCTCATCCTCGTGGCCATTTGCAATATGGGGCATTGACTTAATAGGATCCTTGCCTATGGGAAAGGGAGGAGTTCGCTATGCGGTGGTAACAATTGATTATTCTATGAAGTGGGTAGAGGTCGAGCCTTTAACAACCATCACTTCAAAGAGAGTCCTCAGCTTCGTGGTTAAAAACATTGTGTGTCAGTTTTGGCTTCCTAAAAATATCGTGTCAGATAATGGAACCCAGTTTGACAGTGATCTCTTTATTGATTTCTGTGAAAGGCACGACATGATTAAAAGTTTTTCTTTGGTTGCATATCCACAGGCCAATGGACAGGTCGAAGCTATGAATAAGACCTTAAAGGAGAGCCTCAAGAAAAGGTTAGATGAGGCCAAAGGAGTCTGGCCCGAGCAGCTCCCACGGGTACTCTGAGCATACCGAACTTCCCACAGGACCTCCACAGGGCACACTCTTGTCTCCCTGACTTTCGGAAGTGAGGTCGTCCTTCCCGTTGAAGCAAAGGTAGCCACACACAGGTTAAGGACATTCATCCATGAGCGGAATGATGAGTTGCTTAACGCATCTCTCAACCTGATTGATGAAAAATGAGAGGATTCACAACTACAGCTCACACATTACCAACAGAAAATCACTCGTTATTTTAATTCCAAGGTCAAAAGACGTAGTTTCGGTTTGGGCAATCTAGTTCTCCGAAGGGTCTTTTTCGCAAACAAGGATCCAAAAGACGGCGCTTTAGGTCCGAACTGGGAAGGCCCCTATCAGATCGTGAAAATTTTGCGTGAGGGAACTTTCAAGTTAGCTCGGCTTAGTGGAGAAGCAGTCCCACGGACCTGGAACGTGATGTACTTAAAGAAATATTATCAATAGTATTATTGAGTATCTATGTAAGGCTTAGTTATAAAAGCCATTTAGTTAAATAATGGGGATTGTTATATAGTTCTTCTTGTTTGTATGTTTTTAAATATTTTTCCTTTATAAGGTTATTTATAAATTAGTTCCTGTATTAATATTTGTAAAAGCAACCAAGAAAGTCTTCACATTCTAGTTACTTGGGGGGCATATAGCCCGAGGTGAGTCGGAACAAGGTTGTAAATTACTTAAAATCCTGGATACAACCAGGTACAAAAATATCATGGATATAACCAGGTCGGAAACTTAGAAGCTTGGAAAATTGATTATCCGACGGCTCTTTAAGAGCACAAGGTGTCAATAAATCTAGCGCGAACTAAGTTCAAATTATTTAAAGCCCTGGGTACAACCAGGCCTAAAACTTAGAAGTTAGCAAAATTGAATATTTGATGACTTTCCTAAAAGCTCGAGATGTCAATAAACCTAACGCGAACTAAGTTTGAAATATTTAAAACCCTAGATATAACCGGGTCCAAGGCCTGACACATAACGAGTACGATATAAATCAACACATTAAATTTGGAAATAACCAAACTTGAAATATCTATCTCGATCTAATGATCGATTCCTAAAATCCCGAATGTGCAAGTATAAGAAAGCATAAACATGAGGGATAATCAAGGAAAAGACAAATATATTAAAAGTTAGATATATGAATTAAAATTCAAGTTGTCCTGAGGAGAAAAACCTCAAACTAAGCCCAAGGGCAAATTGTTTATAAACACATACAAAAAAAAAAAAAAAGTAAAGAAGGCTTCATCAAGCCCCTCCAGGGCGTTCTGAGGACGTGACCTCCTCAATCTCCTGCTCGCCCGTAGTGGAAGCATCCCCTGTCTCTGACTGCTCTTGCAGGATTCGGGCTTTGAATTTCTCGAGGTATGGATCCCACAGTTCGGGAGCCATGAAAGAGAAATTACTGTCCTGGTTAAATGCCCAGCAATGGTACATCATGCCTTCCATGGAGGATAGTGAGGTCGCTCTCTCCTCCTTAACAGTGACCTCGACCTCTAGCTGCTTGGCTTTGGCCTCAGCAACCTCGGCCTGAAGAGCATCCAAGGCAACCTTTGAGGCCTGCTCATTTTCTTGAGACGATGCAAGGACAGCCTTGGCATCGTGCTTGCCTTTTTAAGCAATTGCAAGGGCAGCTTTGGCAGTTCGCTCGCCCTCTTGAGCAGCGGCCAGGGCTATCTTGGAAGCCTGGAGCTCATCATTCCTAGCCTTGGCCCGGGCTATACTGCAGTACTGAGCCAGAACAGACTGCAAAAATAAAGAAACAAGTTAGACGCATACTGGGGCAAAATGAAAAGAAGAAATTCACTAAGGAACAATATCTTACTGTGAGGGTCATCCCAAGGCGGACTCCAGGACATTCTCTGGGCTCCTCTCTTCTATCATCCTCAGATCCCTCGGGTTGGCTTTATATATGTGCTCCACCACATGGTTCGCTGTCTCATAGAGGGTCCCTCAAAAAGTATCAAGGATCTTCTCCAAATCCTGAGGATTAACTGCGATGCGCACAGTAGCGGTGGGGACAATCAGAGTTGGGGGATCAGCTTGTATAACTTGATCCCGAGCAGGAGCAGGTGGAAATCGAGGAAGAGGTGGAGGAGGAACCCTTTTCTCCATCACGATGGAATTCGGAGCTGCTGAGCTCGTACCTTTCCCCTTAGCAAGAGATTTGGAGGTATTTCCTGCCACAGGAGGCATTTTCTTTGTGTACCGGGGCTTCTTTATGACAGGACCCGAGATGGTTTTTTCCTCTTAGAAAGCTGTGCGGAGTTTGGGAGCTCCTGGTCGTTCCATCTCTTCGCCTGAAAAGAATAAGAAGGGAGTTAATATACAAGTAAAAGTCATAAATTTACATAAAAGAAATAAATGAAAGTCCTACCCTCCGGGTTGGGGGAGGAGTCTATTATCAAGACCTCCAACCTTGGACTACTGGAGGAGATGGAGAGTCTAAGTCTACAATTTCTTGGATTATAGGAGGTTCAGGCTCAAGTTCTACCTCGGAGCTAGACTCATCTACATATTGCCTAAATCTAGGAGCACAGGCGCCCTGGAGCAATGAAAGCCATGACCTACGATTGGTCCCATATTCCTAAAAAATGGCTGACCTAAAAGCCGAGGTGTTATCTACAACAACAGTACCCTTAGGATAACCCATATCATGGCACAACACTAGATGGTCTACGCACTGGAGAAGGGTTATATTACGGTATGGATTTCTAGGGTGGCGGTGGACAAACAAGTTTGGGTTAAATCTAACTAGCCTAAAATCGGCAACATCCCTATCTAATTCCCTATAAAGGTATGGGTTACCTTGGCCGGAGGAGCCGGCTACTGCCCCCGATGCAACTCGTTCTAGGTCAGGGCCCCGAGTAGCCTCAGGGGCCCACCTCTTCCGCACAAGAGGGACCTCGTCTTCTTCTTGTTCCTCGCCTTCAGCGGCCTCAGGGTTTCCTTCTTGGGGAGGCGGGAGCTCGTGGACTACCGGAAGGGTAGCCCGTGTCCTTAAGCCCAAAGTCTGGCCTTCACCGATCAATGGGCACGCCAACATCGTGACGTCAGTCACGAGCTGGCGGTAATCCTTCTTATGGGCCAGAAGCCCAGACAAGGTGACATACTGACCCCCGAGGGTCGCAGACTTCTCCGTCCTCGCGAATATGGCTGCACAAAAAATGGTAAACTCTATTAGTATAAACACAAGAAGTATGTCTACTAAAAAGAGAGAATGACTTTGCGAGCTGAGAAAAGAAAGAAGACTTACGAGGATGGTTAAAATATCGATGCTCACAGTTGCGGAACCCGTTCGACATAAAGAATTGATCCTTATAGTCGTTGGGGTGGCTGGGGAGCTCGATAACCGAGGCTGAGTTTGGGAATCTGGTGAGGTAGTAGAATCTGTCACCTCACACTCTTTGCTCCGGGTTGGCCTTAAGGCAGAAGAAGTAGAGGATATCCGCCGGAGTGGGGACCTCCCACTGGTGTTTTTACAAGAGATATTTCAGCCCCACCAGAAGTCGGTTTGAGTTTGTGGGGAGCTGAAATGGTGCCAACTTCATGTAGTTGAGGAAGTCAGCAAAATATTGGTCAAGGGGAAGGAAGGCCCCCGCCTTTAAGTGCTCGTCACTCCAGGCCGCGAATTCTTCATGGAGGGGTGCACAGCTCTGTTCCCCTTTGAACGGAGGTCGGGCAATGGCGACCCCAGACCCGACCTCTATGTTGTGGCTTAGCATTATTTTATTGACCCTTCCTTGGGTCGTGATCTTGGAGCAATTGTCTCTGCCTCGAAGAACGCATTAGGGTCAATCACGATCTCCTTCTCCACCATAGGGCCGAAATGAGGAAGGGGAGATTCAGAGGCGATCTCTTTTCCCTTGTTGGTTTGTTGAGACGAAGAGCCAGGTGCATTTTTCTTGGGTACGTTCTTCTGGGGTACGCTCTTCTTGGGTGTCATTAGATTGCCTAACGAACAAGAATGACGAGTCACTTAGTAGGCGACCTAAGATTTTGTATAGGTTATGACATGGATGTATGGGGGAGAATGATATCTATGATATACGAGTTGAGTTAGTCTCAGCTGTTGCGTGATCCCACACACTACCCTACACTACGCACCTCGGTTTCCCAACAGATCCCTGACGTTTAGGGATCCGTGTGTCAGAAAATCCGACCACTTCTATCCTTGGGGGGCGGTTTAAAAAAAAACACCCAAGAAACGTGTTCCCTAAGCAATCTGATTTTTGAACCCTAACCTTTCATCTTCTATAACCCGAATGGGTATTTCCTAAACTTGTCATAAATTACCCAAATCTACCCAGAAAATACCTAGCTTCATTAATGTCATAGTTTTAAAATATATTCTAAACCTTCTCAGTAAACCTAAAGTTGAAACCTATGTGCTAAAAACATCGAGAAAACACCCTAATATCCACTACGGCAAAGCATGGATGAACATGGTAAATAAAAGGCAGAAATCAGTAAAGAAAGAGTTTATTTGAAACGACAATACTTACAGTGTGTTCGTCGGTTGAAGAAGCATGTTTCGCAAAGCCTGGGAGATTCACTCCTGAGTAATTGAACAACCGAATGTCGGAGAGATCTTGCAACAAAGAGTTTTTGTGTTTTTCTTTTCTCTGGGAAGGAAGAAGGTTTGAAAAGCACAGAAGAGAGAAGATAGAGGAAGTTTTCGAATAAAAGGTGATGAACTGTGGAAATTGTCTACCCTATTTATACGTAAACGACATAAATCAATTTGAGCCATCCGATTAGGTCAATACAAGATCCAAGGGCTGTGTTTCAAAGGACAAAATGGCGGCAAAAAGTTGACAAGACAATTATTGCAGTCCTCGAAACCCGAACAGACGCCAATTGTAGTGTCCATGTGTCCGATACTCAAGTAGTGGGCATGCATGGTTTATTGCTATAGAAGTCTAAAAGTCCCTACTGTGTAGGTCAAAAGATGACATGATAAACCACGAACAGGGACTTAGGGGGGACAAATGTGTATCCTAATTTCAGCACAGGTCTTTTCCTCAGGTCGTATGTAGTTGGCAAATAAATGCATGGAAGAAATAGCCAAGGAGTCTATGTACGTTCCACATAGACAACACGATTTTCATGATAGTTGTACGAGCTAGGGATGCATAAATTGATAAGCGCGAGCTTATAGTATTTATAAGGCATGACCTCCATGATACGAGCTCAGTGGTGTGTTCTGCTCGGGGTGAATTGAACATATGGCATGTCTGCGGATCCCCGAAGACCCGGATACCTTATACGATCGTTTATGGCCAGCCTGTGATAGTTAATGTCCTAGATATTAGGAGTCTATTTATTTCATAATCAGATCATATCCTAGTATAAATGAGAATATTCCCTAATAAATGTAATAAATACACAAATCCGTGATTGACTCACGGGGTTACCCAAACCTGTCCAAGGAATTTCTCTATAAATATTGAGAATATTAGATAGGAAAGGGGACGATTATTCTATAATACTGAAACTCTGTCAAAATAGAGAGAGAAAAACAGTAATAATATAGACTCGTGGACTATGTGGATTTTAACCACTAAACCACGTAAAAAGACCAATGTTCTTGAGAGTTATTTTCTTACTTCGGTTTACCATCAAGCACTAATTCAACCTTGTTATTTTCTTAATTCACTGTTGGCGAAAAACCGTGTCAACAAAAAGTTTACAATATTATATTTTCATAATAAATACATGTTTTTCATTAGGTAATCCTTCCAAAAATTTAAAAAAAATCAAAATTTATTTTTAAAAATATTAATTAACAACTATAAATATGAACAATTAATCTTAATCTAATGCTTAATATTAAAGTAACTATCCATGGGTAGTAACAATTAAGAGTGCACCCATATATATATAATATAATGAATTATAGTTTTATCGTATATATAAATATTGATATCAATAATCTCTACATATATGACATCTAAATACAACATTGACATATATATATATATTCTTGGCAAAATGGCCTATTTTTAAAGTCATTTTGCACTCTAGCCTAGTTTTAATAATTCTTTGCAAAATGACATCTCATAATTTAGACAGCTAGTCAAAAATTTAGACAGGTGGTCGAAAAATTTAGACAGCTGGTCGAAAAATTTAGACAATTGGTCGAAAAATTTAGACAACTAGTCGAATTTTAGACAGAGGCCATTTTGCAAAAAATTATCAAAAGTAGGTCAGAGTGCAAAATCACTTAAAAAAAGAGGCTATTTTTACCAATTTCTCATTTACATGACTACATGACATATATATAAATTATAATAATATTTAAAAAGAAATTAATAATATAAATAAAATAAGAATAGAAAAAAGCATAGTATAAAATAGTATACATGCATCAACTATTTAATTAGTTAATTAATTTTTGTTTAAGTTTATGTTTGTTCTAATATTTTAATTTAGTAGTGACAAAAGAGATTATATATTATATGTTTAATATAATATTAGTATTATACATGGATTTTAAATTTAAGTTTGTTGCTAGTTGATAGTAGATTATATTATATTATATGTTTAATATGATCTAATTCTAATATGTGAAGTTTAAATTTAAGTTTAACTAAATTTTATTTAAGTTATAAAATGATAAATAATTATCATTGTAAAATATGTCAAAAATATCATATTTTAATTTGTTTCATTATTTATTTATTTTATTTTATTTAAGTTTAAGTCAATATCTCAAAACACATTCTATTTTAATTTTGTTTAATTAATTATTTATTTAATTTTATTTAAGTTTAAGTCATGTTTACAATGTACGGTTAAATATAAGTATATTCTGTTAAATATAAGAATATTTCGTTAAGGTTAACGGAAAAAAATGAAAAAGTGTTAAAATAAAAAAATTTCGTTATCTACACACTTTTTTTTTTATACAGAAGAGATCAAAGAGATATAAATATATATATATATATATATAAATTTATATATTTTTGGACCCTGTGTTTTTTCCTATTACTTGTTTGGACCCTGTGTTTTGACAAATTACTTTTTGGACCCTATGTTTTGTAAAATAGTTAAAATAGAACGCTAAACTCAATTTTGATGAAGAAAAAATTGAATATAACTACACAGTTTTTAAGCAGAATGATTTTATTTTTGTTCTGAATTGTTAGTGTGGTAAATTATTTGTGATTTTAGTTGAGAAAACATTGACCAGAATCGGGTTTAGGGTTCTATTTTAACCATTTTACAAAACATAGGGTCCAAAAAGTAATTTGTCAAAACACAGGGTCCAAACAGGTAATGAAAAAAAACACAGGATCCAAAAAAGGTATAAACCCATATATAAAAGAAAATAGAAAAAACTGAAAAAGTTTTATCTTGGTTACACAAAAAAATTAAATATAGTTAACATTTTAAAATTATTCTGTTACTTTACTTTATGGTTAGACATTAAATTCTGCTTATATTTTATTAAAAAAAATTAGACATAATAATGAAAGCAAAGATTACACTTGTTGAATTATAATAGGGTAGACACCAATTTAAGACATAATATTTGAGAGGAAATTTGAGCCTGCCATATAATATAAAAATATATAGGGTTTATACTTTTTTGAACCCTGTGTTTTATCCCATTATTTGTTTGTACTTTGTGTTTTGACAAATTACTTTTTAAACCCTATGTTTTGTAAAATTGTTAAAATAGAACCCTAAACTCAATTTTGATGAAGAAAAAATTAAATATAACAACACAGTTTTTAAGCAGAATGATTTTATTTTTGTTCTGAATTGTTAGTTTGGTAAATTATTTGTGATTTTAGTTGAAAAAACATTGACCAAAATCGGGTTTAGGGTTCTATTTTAACCATTTTACAAAATATAGGATCCAAAAAATAATTTGTCAAAACACAGGGTCCAAAAATGTATAAACTCATTTTTATATTTTGCTTGTTAAGTTTTATATTTTCGTATATCCATCCATATTTTATAAAGTTATATAATTTACCCTTTCGGGACTAATACCATAGATCCATCCTTATAGGGGTGCTCTTCTGATCTAATTCAAATTTTTTGTCTCTAACCAATCCAATGTTGGATGTTGAAAATAAGCATCTAATCCAATCTAATTTGGCTTCAAAATCTAATCCGATCCAACTATAATTAGATTGGATCGATTTTTTTAATCATATATTTTTTTTATCTCTTAACTTAAATTTTAATGTTAAAAATATTAACAAGTAAAAAAGTATAAAAAAATCATACAAAAAACTAACGATATTTAGTAATAATAATACATTAAGACCTTAAAATTATCACATAAATCCTTAACATGATGCATTTACAAGTGAAATATTAAGCTTACACCACAACTATTAAAATTTAAAACTAGTAAATCTCAAACTAATTACTAAAGTACTAATATAACATGAAAATAACAACAATAATATCTCCAAAGTGTTAACATAACATCAAAACAACAACAATAATAACATCTACTAAATGACAACCAATATAAACTAACATAATTAAATATATTTATATTGGATTAGATCGGTTCCTAATTAGATTTTGAGAATGTCATCCAACAACCGATCCAATCCAATTAACATCAAACTTTTCAAATTCAATCAAATCCAATTGTAATTGGATATCCAATTTTTTGTAATTGGATTGATTCAGGGTAATTGAATTAGTTTGGATTCTTAACACCCCTACACCATAGTGTTGTCACAGCATAATATTTATTATTATTATTTTAAAAAAAAAAAAAAAATAAAGAATAAGATTATGTTTAAATGAGAAGAGTATAGGGTTTGGTAAGAAATTAAATATCTAATCTGTTCACTTATAATATAACAATATAATATATTCAATTTTAGTACAGTATATACTGTATATATTTTTTATTACAAATATATTCTATCCTATTCCTAACAGGGTGGGGGAAGAATTGAAGCTAAATTAAGATTCAGAGGTTAAATTAATAAAAATACTATACAATTGATGGTAGCCATTTTAAAAACAATAAAACGACATCACATATCCTAAAACGACAAGAGTGCTCCAAAACGACAGCACTTGGAGATTGACATCAGATGCATACGTGTGTTCATCTCTCTCCCCGCAGTGCTTGCTCATCTCCATTCCATACACAGTAGCTCTCTCTTTATTCCATTCCATTCCAAAAATAAAAAAACAAAAAGAATAATCCCTAAATTTTTGGAGAAAAAAATCAAATATTCATGCACAAAAAAGGAAGGTTCTACTCATTTATAAATATATATACGTATGCACGTTTCCCTCTTGGAGAAAAGCGGCACCATAGTTGAAAGTAAAGTCCAGAGCTTTTTGACTTCATCCACATCCACTGTTTGGCGTTCTCTGTCTCAAAGTGACTCTTGAGTCTGAAGCAGAATGGGAGCCCGTCGAAACGGCGACGTTGCGTTCTCTCCCTTTTGCACTTTCTCATCCTCTAACACCACCAGACTCGGCAAACACGTTCACGATAACGTTCATGGCAACATTTACCTTGATCCTGTCTGTACTCCCTTCTTTTTCCAATTTTTTTTTTTTTGTTTAAATGTTCGGCTTATTTGATTATATATATATATATATATGTGTGTGTGTGTGTGTGTGTGTGTGTTTCGAGATTTTGTACAATTTTGAAGAATGAGAATCACAGGAGTGTTAATTTCTTTCAATTTGAATTGGTTGCAGCTCATTTTGAAGTTTATTGATACTGAGCATTTCCAAAGGCAAGTACTTGTAGCGCCCATTAATGGGAAAATGGTCAAATGGGTGTCTTTCATTGTATAAATATATATATATATATTTACTAAATTTGAGGGCAATTAATTATTTTTTTATTTCATTTCCAATTGCAGGCTTAGGGACCTCAAACAACTTGGTGAGTATTATGATTATCGTTGTTTGAACTATATTTAAGAATAGAGTAGCACAAATTGCCAAAATTATAGAGCCGGGTTGAGTGGGGAAATTCGAAGAAGAAATGGGAATACTCTTAAAAAGAAATGAAGGGTATTCCCATCCATTTGTTCTTTAACAAATGGCATTTGAATTTTGACCTGGCTTGAATATTGCTTGTTAAGCACTCCTAAGTAGGGAGTTTGGTTGTTTTTTAGTATTGTGTTCTTTTTGTATAATGTAGGCCTCAAGGCTTCAAAGCTCTGTGGCTCCAATACTCATAAGACTTAAGAGTGCTTATTTTTGCCTTTGACTTGATTTAGGCATGACACACATGGTTTATCCTGGGGCTATGCATTCCCGGTTTGAACACTCTCTTGGGGTGTATTGGCTTGCTGGGGAATCTGTTCAGAAGCTGAAAAATTATCAGGTTTTTCTTACTTACTTATCATTTAAGACTTGCGCAGTTGAGTCAGGTTCTTAATTTTACTGCACTATACAATGTAGTCACCAGAAGGCATTTTTTCAGGGTTTGGAGCTTGGTATTGACAATTTTGATGTTCAAACGGTGAAGCTTGCTGGTATTAACTTTTTGTTTCTTTAGATTGTTTATCACATTTTAGCTACAAAGGGCAAAAAATGCTGTTTCATTTTTTCTTCTTCTCCTTATTCATATTTTCCTGGAATTAAAGGACTTCTCCATGATGTGGGTCATGGACCTTTCAGTCACTTGTTCGAACGTGATTTTCTTCCTCAAGTTGATAGTGGTTGTACTTGGTACGTCCCTTGAATATAATATCAATCTCTTATCCTTTTGTAAGGAACTTGTTCTTTTTTCGTTTCAAATCTTTTTCCTTTACTTTTATAAGAGAGATTATTTAATTTGACTGTAATGCTTTAGCTATTTTTATCACTGCAATTCTCTATAACTTTTGCTCGTCTAGGTCTCATGAACAAATGTCTGTGAAGATGATTGACTACATTGTTGATGAGCATTGTATTGATGTTGACCATGAAATGATCAAAAGAGTGAAGGTAACCCCATGCACTTCTGTCTCCAATGTGCTTATTTGACCTTTTTATACACTCTAATTCAAATAATCAGCGTGGTCATTTTGCCTCTTATATGTTTCTAAATTATTTTTTGAAAAATAAATTGGAGGAAGTCTGTGAACCAATAAATTTTTAAGCTACAACAGACAACAAAGAAGTAAAGTGAAAATTGTCTTGCTGCTGGTTCAAGTGAGAGGATGGGCAATTTCCATGTTTTCTTTTAAGTAGGATCTGTTTCCTGATGAAATGTATTGAGAAGGATATTAGATAATCTCTTAATTTCTAATGGTTGATATTTATGCTTTTTCCTTTTTGCAGGAGATGATACTAGCTAGCTCTGAATTTAAACTTCCCCAAGTAAGTTATTTTTTCCCCTTTCTGATTCTTCATTTTGTAGACATGTAAACAATGTTTTCTGTTAAAATACAATTTTAATACACACAATTTATTTACTTCTCAACATTCTCATCAATCATTGAGACCCAATGAGTTTTCTCTTATGTGTTAAATGCTTTTTTTTTTTTTCCAAATACATGCAGGGGACAAGAGAAAAGAACTTTTTGTATGATATTGTTGCTAATGGCCGTAATGGAATTGATGTTGACAAGTAAGTCTTTTTATCTTTTATTTTGCTTTTCCACTTGTACATTGTAGTATTTGTTTTAACTGGGTAGTTTCATTTAAACTCCATTTTGTTATTTGGATCTGTAACACCTTAGTGTTGCTTTGTAGTACTGATATGAAATTGATTTTTGTATTTAGGTTTGATTATATCGTTCGTGACTCACGGGCCTGTGCTCTGGGATGCAATTTCGAGTTTCAAAGGTATTATTTAGATCTTTTATGCAATTGTTAGGTTCACTAATACTTACCTTTTCAAGTAAAAAGTAACATTATACATCATGACTTGAAGGTTAATGGAGACTATGCGTGTTTTGGATGATGAGATATGCTATCGTGCCAAGGACTGTTAGTATTTTGTTAAATTCATCTACTAGTTTGCATTTTTCTTTTCCTCTTGATCATCTCTTCTTAACATTTTGATAATTCTACTAGACCTTACTGTCCACAAATTATTTGCCACTCGAGCTGATCTTTACCGAACAGTATATACACATCCAAAAGTAAAGGTATCACTCAAATGATTGTTTAGTACCTTAGTGTTAATTCTCTATGTTCAGCTTTAGATATTTCCTCTGCCTTTGCCTTTGCCTTTTCATTTTTATTTCTCTTTTATTTTATTTATTTATTTATAAACTTCACTTCCCAAATTCCATTTCCTTCTAACAATTTTATTATATACAGGCTATGGAGCTTATGGTAGCGGATGTCTTAGTGAAAGCAAATGATTATCTGAATATTTCTTCCCTCATTAACGAACCCTCAGAATATTGGAAGGTTTCATGATCTCGATTCTTTAAAGATTTATGGCCACTGTTCATGAATGTTGTATTGACTTTTTTCACTTTTTACTCTTGGAAATGCAGTTAGATGACACGATAATTAAAACCATTGAGATTGCTCCTCAGCAAGAATTGAAAGAATCTAGAGATTTAGTCCAACGCATACGAAGGCGAAATCTGTACCAGGTAGAAAACCTTTTGGTGATTATTGCTATATATCTTTGAGTAATAAATGATGTAATTTGGCAAAACTCTTTGCGTACTGATAATGCTGATTGTGTTTGTGCATTTTTTTATTTTTATTTGTATGCATTGTTACTATTGTGGGTTATACTTTTTATTTATTATCATCATTTTTTTATGGTAGTTCTGCAACGAGTATGCTGTGCCGAAGGACAAGCTAGACAACTACAAAAATGTCACTGCACAAGATATTATTTGTTCTCAGGTCCTTTTTCAAACTATGTATCCGTCCACTGTCAAAGCATCTTTTCAAGTTAGTAAATTTGAATCTCTACATCAAATATTTTGTGTTATACATTTTCCAGATAAATGGTGGAGTCATACTTCGGGAGGAGGATCTTGTCGTTTGCAATATTAAGATTGATTTGACTCGTGGAAGGCACAATCCTTTTGAAAAGTAAGGTCCTTGGGAAAAATGATCCCACCTATGCCACAACTAAAATTTTGTACAGCACATATTCTTCTGATACTAACTATTTTCAACCTCTTTTTTACATGTCTGTTCCAGCATCCATTTTTTCCAGGTACGCATCCATTTTCTGAATTATGAATATAATATACTTCTACCTCATTGGAACTTGGTTAAAACCTTTTTTTATTGGCTGAAGAAACTCGGTTAAGTCTTGGTGCTGGGGATCATATTTTATCTAATCTTTGGACATACATGGTGATATTTATGCTGCATGGCAGTGGTGATGCATAATTTCTTGATTAGAGAATATCAAATTAGAAAATGCATAAATAAGTAATAAAAAATTTAACACAAATTGGAGAAACTATTTTTCGGTCTGTGTTGTCAATGTAACCTATGTATATATATTAAAGCTGCCGTGTTTAATGATTTGTTATTTATTCAGGACTATGAAAGTGAGGAGAAATTATCTATAGCTAATGAGCGTATTAGTCACTTGCTGCCCACATCTTACCAAGATCTGATAGTGAGGGTGTATGCCAAAAAGCCTGAACTGGTCTGTCTCAATCAAGCTTCCCCAGCCAATATGAACACAATCTTTCATTCTCTAACTATTTTAATTCTTTTGTATAGGTGGGAGCTATCTCGGATGCTTTTGAAAATTTCCAATTAAGAACATATGGAATCAAAACGCAAGTGCATGCGACTCCAGAGAAGAAGAAACGGCGCGCATGAGGATGCTTAGAAAAGTACATAAAAAAAGAAAGACCATAAGCTATGCTACACCACAAATTAATTGAGCCAAAACACCTTGGACCACACAGAGGCGTATGATATTTTCTCAACTGGGATTATCCCAAATTTTTGTATAGACCTGTGATTTTGTGAACTTTACAGTTTTACTATAATATTGTTTTTAAAAAAGCTTTGCTTCTGACTTTCTTCTGTGTAAGTGTTATGTTCTGAGGCTGATAGTTGGGTTACTTGGTCACTTCCTCTTCCTGTATGCTTCTACAATGCTTTGTAAAGTTGGATAATTATGTTATTGTCGGCTGCCAGCTTCAATGGATAATGCATTAAACACCCTTTTAAACTTTTTAAGTATAGATAGATTTTTTTCCTTCTACTCTATATATTTTCTTATAAGAGAGAGAGAGAGAGAGAGAGAGAGAGAATATTTTGATTTCAGTAGTAAAAAGATAAATCTGGACTCTTGGGAAGGAACCATATAAGATTGGCAGGCTGCTAAAAAATCACGGGAATTACAAGCTGCTCTCTAATCTCTATCATCACTGCTTTGACAAAAACCGGTGGAACTCTGGCTCCCGTGACCACACTCAGTCATTGTTATAGAACCTCTTCTTTTGATGCTTCATTAAGTCAAAAAGGTTAGGTTTCACGTGCAAGTTGATGTTGGGAGAAGCCAAAATATTGCTATGATTTTTTAAGTACATTTCCCCCCCAAAAAAATAACTGCTACAGTTTCTTACTTGTCATAACCTGTATTAACTGTCGGCAAAAAGATCACTATATGCTCAATCGATTCCATCTTATTATTTATTCAGCCACCTGTAGGGTTACACAGGAGAATATCAAACAGTTTTTTCAGCAAAAAAAAGCACCCATTTTTGCTTTGAATCAATCATACTCCTATGTTGCTTGTGACACTATGATATAGAAAGAATTAGATTCCACGTTTTGAAATACTTGTTTTAATGTAAATGTATATATATATATATATATATATATATATTCTACAAACTGCGCGGCTGCATTCTCTTTAAGCATCTAATTTGGTTTGCATAGTCTGCTTCTTGATTAATTTATTTAGATTTGCATATTAACACATGAGAAGAATCCAACTTCATATGTTTTCAATTGATCAATATAAGGTCTTTTGGTGTTGAAATTTCTAAAAAGGCAGCTAAGCATTTTCTTTAAACAGCTAAGTGACATTATTGCATTTGCCATATCACACACTTTGAGGTCCCATGTGGCTCTCTACTGCTTTAGGAAGGTACAAGCTTGCTTTTTTTATGTTGGTTTTTGTCTTACACGTAGCAGAGTCTAAAGATGCTTAAAGACATTGTTTACATTATTGGGTATGCTTTTATTTTTGTCAATATAAATTTTTTAATTGTTATTTGTATTATTTGTAGGGAGCTTAAAGTACTTGTAAATCTAACCTTCCCCATATGAACCAACCACATATTTGCTTTTGTGTTAGATCTCTTTATGTGTGTCTGTGTATTAAAATTTGCAAAATCAAGTACTTTATAACTCAATTTGTATAAACATGGAGAAACCTTGGCCATATATATGTTCTCTCTTCTCCCCTCCAATCAAATGCCAACAATTATTTAAACAACAAAATCTTGGCCATGCCCATCAAATTTGGGAAGGTAGAAAGCATTTTTCAAGTAGGGTTTTCTCAGTGGAAACCTTTCTTTATAAATGGAGGAAGGATTAATTTTTATTTTTTATTTTTTTATGTATATATAAATATTAGTTGGATGGAGTGAATGATTGGCTACTTTTTTAAACTTGTTCTTAAAATAAGATAAAGGATCATAACATATGAGTACTTCCAATCCCCAAGGTCAAATCAAAGCCCCTTTGCGAATTACCAGGTTGGATTAAATACACCATGTGGAGGCAACATGTTTCTGTATGATTGGATAGCAAGAAAAACATTAAAGAATTAAGCAATGCAATCAAAGAAATGACATAAATATTATATTTTTGATGTTTGATGAGTTGTTGTCTTAGATATGCTTCTTGCTGAAATCTTTATTAATGGGGGGTAACATCTATTTATTTATAAATTACATTAATAAGAAAAAGAATTGAATGACATAAAAGGATCATTGAAATGAATATTGTCAATGGGATAGGTCATGATTTTCCCTTTTGGTGAGGTAAATGGAGCATGACTCTTGTTGTGTATATCCAAATATTAGCATGGATGAGCTAAATACAAAAGCACTTATTTTGGGTTGTTGGCTGTTCCATGCAGCACTAAGTGGCTTCTTGATTTAGTGGCAAAGAATATCTTCAAAAGAAAAAGAAAAATTGATTATATTGTTGGTTTAGATGAGTCCTTTATTTATTATATACATATTATATATTTAATATTCTCAAGAATATTATATTATTATTTTTCAGTGTCTTAAAAGTACGACATTTCACTAGTAGGATGCGCAAGTTGTGTGAGAAATTTGTGTTTAATTTAATTTTGATAAGGGAAGAGAATCAAGTTGTAAGAAACTTAAACCAATGAAATAAAGTATTTGCAAGATGATGGACTTAGTTTTCTGACTAAATAGAAGATAGTGTATAGTCCATACATTATCTTAGATAATATGTCCTTTTTCATGGTGATGGAACTTAGTCAAAGTATGAAAGTCAACAAATTCAATCCTAATCACGTTTACATGTTTGTAAACATCAACAGCATTGGTTTCATTTAGCCTTAGCCTTGTTCGAAAGTGAGCCCACAAAAACTAAAAAAAAAAAAGAAAAACAAAAAGAAAATAAAAGGTACATTGACCGTGAATCCCATAAAATATTAACACAGAGAGGAGAGAGAGTAGAGAGAGAGACCAAGGTGGGTCAGAAACACACGTCGTGTTCAGGCAAAATCCATGTGCCCACATGGATGATTGTGAAGGGGAAACGCAGTAGTAATGCGTTGGGGACACCATTATAACAATAGTCATCGTCTTCGTTTTGAGCCACTACCAAGGGAAGGAGAAGAAGACGAAGAGTGAGCGTGTGTGTGTGAGAGAGAGAGGGAGGGAGGGAGGAGAGAGGGAGAAGTACAACACAAGTGTTTTCAGAGCTTTGTATTGTAAAACCCAGAACCCAAAACTCAAGCTGGAGGCTTTTTCACTGTGACTTAGTAGTTTTTCTCACTTGGGTGCTAACTGGGGTTTACTTGTTTTCTGAAAAAGTAATCGGAAAATGAAGGAGAAAAGCGAAAGTGGAGGTGGGTATGTGAGAGCGGATCAGATAGATCTGAAAAGCTTGGATGAACAACTTCAGAGGCATCTGAGCAGAGCATGGACTATGGAAAAGAACAAGAAGAAAGAAGAGGAAGAAGAGCTAGCGAGGACTACTGCCACCTCCAGGCAAGAATGGGAGATTGACCCTGCGAAACTCATCATCAAGAGCATACTCGCTCGTGGAACTTTCGGAACTGTTCACCGGGGACTTTATGACGGCCAAGACGTTGCCGGTATTGCTTCTTGTTTTCTCTTTTTCATGGTTTTTTTTACCTTTATAACTCTACTTCTTGGGGTATTCACATTACCCATTTGACCCAAACAAGAACAAAAACCCATTTCTCAAAGCTCGTTCTTTCTTTAAAAGATTCGACCTTTTTGATTCGTAAATACGTTTTCTATTTATGTTCTTTTTTGGGTTTGTTATTCTTTAGAAGTGTTTAAGATTTTGGTCCTTGTTAAATTGTCAGAAAACACAGTTGCACTTTCAGGTGGTTTTTGGTTGAATGTGCCTTTTCTTTGTATTATTTTCCTTCTTCCGGATATGGACAGTGGAAATTGAAATTTCTATGGCAATGTTTTAAGTGTGTTTCGTAGTACGTTTTCAGTGGTCGTTGTTGCAAGATTTTATTTTTATTTTGGACTTGACTGAACAAAAAAGTACCTAATGCTGCTGGGCGTAATAAGTCTTCTTTCTTAGCGCTTTGATTGAAGCTGGCTTTTACTCGAGTCAGTAGAATTTTCAAGTCTCATTTTACTGGCTGAAAATTACTGATGGTCCTTTTTAACTGAGTGTATGCCGGAGATTATTAGAACAATGTTTATACAGATGTGTTTTTTTGGCCTAAGATAGCAACTTTTTCTCATCTGAGCAGAAAATAGTTAGTACTTTGTAGTATAGTTTTAATTGAGTTTTGAACTATGTTCATTTCTTGAAGAAAAACACTTACAAACAACACAAGTTACTCTTTTCTTTCTTTCTTTCTTTCACATATCTTTTCTTATGACAATTTGTCTGACTTTTTATTTTTATTTTTCAATCATGGGCTTCTTTGTGATAGACCCTTGCTTGAAGATCCCACCATTGAATATCCGTGATTCACGGTTTGGGATAAGTTGGTAGTTAACTGCATTAACTTCAGTGTCGTTTTTATTCTCTTTTTCTTGAGAAAAATTTGAGTTTCTCAACTTATTATGTATGCATGCACTTATTTCTTTCTCACCTTGTGGCGACAAAAAGCTGGAAAATTTAAAGCAAATAGATGGAATCAATTTCTTACGTGTACTGGCTAGCTATTAAACTGCCAGATGGATGCTCATCTTAACAGCTCTTGACAGTTCCTTTCTAACTATTTCAGGTCTGCACAAGAATTTAATAGCCCACATGAATATTTAATTTGAGACATTAAATTTTGGGTCTGTACAGGAGTTTGTTTATGGTCATCATAACATTTTTATTGGATTAAAGTTGCTAATTTATAAATATATGGATTTAATAGATTTTTTTTTAGATTAATGTGTATCTGAAAATAATATTTAAGACTTATGAAGAGTTTGCTAACATTCATCTTTGTTTTCTAATGCTCAGTTAAACTTCTTGATTGGGGGGAAGAGGGCCATAGATCAGAGGCTGAAATAGCTTCTCTAAGAGCTGCTTTCACTCAGGAAGTTGCCGTATGGCATAAACTTGACCACCCTAATGTTACCAAGGTAATATATGATATCTTCTATTTTCTTTTTACAACTAGTAAAATATATAATTATTTATATATATATATTTATATATTTCGTTTATTATGCTCACTTAACTCAAGCTAGTATAAAGTTTTAGTGGAAAGTTCAGCTTCGAGACTAGCCGCTTCAAAATGACATTGTCACAATATAGATTCACTACTTAATCACATAATGAACTCTGGTTTGTAACTCTTAGGGTGACATTGTTTAGCCTATTCATGCCTAAATGTTTCTTTCTTTTTTGTTGTCGTCATTGTTTTGGGGAGAGTTGGTGCTCTGGTAGATATCTCTTTTGCTTATATAGCCATATCCTTTTTCCTTTCTTTGGCAGTTCATAGGGGCGACAATTGGCTCGTCAGACTTACAAATACAAACTGATAATGGTCAAATTGGTATGCCTAGTAACATTGGTTGTGTGGTTGTCGAATACTGTCCGGGAGGGGCTCTGAAATCTTACCTCATAAAGAACCGGAGAAAGAAGCTGGCTTTCAAAGTAGTTGTGCAGCTTGCACTAGATCTTGCAAGAGGGTTGGATTTGCTTTCTTCATCTGCATTTATTAAGTTCTTCAGTTTTTTATTAAATCATTTGTTTCCATGCATGTTTGAAGACATTGCAGGTTTTGATAGTTTAAACTCAGTTACTGAATATTAAAGAATTAAGCTGCCCCTCTTTTTGTGCAGGCTGAGCTATCTTCATTCGAAGAAGATTGTACATAGAGATGTTAAAACGGAAAATATGCTTCTGGACAAGACCCGTACGCTTAAAATAGCTGATTTTGGTGTTGCTCGTATCGAGGCTTCTAATCCCAACGACATGACTGGCGAGACTGGAACTCTTGGTTATATGGCCCCTGAGGTATTAGCTCTAACTGAACTCTTGGTTAGACATAATCTCTCTTTCTCACTGAACTCTTTATTAGCTCTAATTGAACTGTTTATGATTTATTGAATTGATGGAAATATGTTTCTGGGTTTCGCCTTGGAATCCTTGAAGATGAGGTTATTTGTTATCATATCACTTAAAGGGATTATAATCCTTGCATTAAGAAGATTGTGCTATATTCTTTATCTTGGAATATTTCCAGCACTGACATCAACCTTCAAACTGCAGTGATTTGGTTCATTGTTTCCAAGTTTCCATCACTTGGTTTGGTACATACATGGATCGCTATTGCTTTCTATAAATGTTAAGATTTTGGTTTATTTCAATTCAAAGGAATGAAGTTGGCCTTGCTTAAAGTCGTATGTACTTTGTATATAATTGATTTGAATTGGAATGGAGCAGGTTCTTAATGGTAACCCATACAACAGAAAATGTGATGTGTACAGTTTTGGAATCTGCTTGTGGGAGATATACTGCTGTGACATGCCGTATCCCGACCTTAGTTTCTCGGAAGTGACTTCCGCCGTTGTCCGCCAGGTATGTAGAGTTCATCAGAATCTTGTTGAAGTTGCAAATTTTATCTGAAAGAAACTTATGTTCATATGAAAATACAGAATCTAAGGCCTGAAATACCAAGATGTTGCCCGAGCTCCCTTGCGAACGTGATGAAGCGGTGCTGGGATGCAAATCCTGACAAGCGGCCGGAGATGGATGAAGTGGTGTCGCTGATGGAGGCGATCGACACAACAAAGGGAGGAGGAATGATTCCTCATGATCAGCCTCAGGGTTGTCTGTGTTTCCGCAGGTACAGAGGGCCTTAATGAAAGTAGTGTTTGATGAAAATGTGAGAGAGAAAGAGAGAGAGTGAGGACAATAGGTGACAACACAGTGAACCAAGAAATGAAATTCAATTTGTACTTTATTCAATTCAAACAGATTGGTAATTGTTATAATTATCAAGTCAAGGAAATACAAAAAAATCTATGGAGGCCATAATTGTCTTACTCAGTTTATGATTTTGATTTTGTAAAGCTTTTTCTTGTGGATTTTTCTTCTAGTTTTAAAATATCTATAAAAGTTCACTAGCTGAACAATCATAGAATTGACTCCAAAGGTACTTTCTCTTGCTCGCAGCCAATAATGATAATAAAAAAAATCAAATAACTCTTGCTACCGATTCGCCAAAAATAAGTTGAAGCAAATGTGTGCTTATTCTGTTACAAAATTTAAAGCAAGTGAATAGTATTTATTATTTTTGAGGCATCCATATTTATTGGTTCACTATTTTTTCTGAATATATAACAGAATAAATTATATTTATATCAATAATCTTTATAATATCTAAACACAATATTGACATAAATATATATTTATATGATATATATATAATACAATAATATTTAAAAAAAATTAATAATAGAAATAAAATAATAATAGAAAAAGTCATTGTGTATGTAGATAATAATGTACTTTACGGATGATCTAGTTCTGTTTTGCAAGGGGAACAACACTTCAGTTCAGGTTATTCAAGCTTGCTTTAAATCTTTTAGTGTTGTTTCTGGTTTAACAGCAAATTTGGAGAAGTCGAAAATTTATTTCGGGGGTCTTTCTATGAATGAAACCAGCGGGATTTTGAAGGAGATTCAGATTGCTGAAGGTGATTTTCCTCTCAAATATCTTGGGGTGCCTCTAAGACCTAGAAAGTGGCAAGCTGGGGACTGTGATAGTATATTAAAGAAGATAAGGCTGAAGCTTTTTCACTGGTCTAACAGACATTTATCCTTTGCTGGAAAAACTCAGTTGATTCACTCAGTGCTTTTGGGGATAAGAGCTTTTTGGATGAGTATCTTCATGCTCCCTAAGAAAGTCATTGCTGAGATTGACCATCTCTGCAGGAAATTTTTGTGGGGTTCTAGTGGGAGGAATGATAACAGGAGCAAGTTACATCTCACAAATTGGGACCAAGTCTGTCTTCCTAAACAGATGGGGGGTGTGGATTTAAGGATAGTGTTAAATGGAATATGGTTTTGCTTGCCAAATATATATGGATTGTTTCTACTAAACAGGATGTCCTTTGGGTCAAATGGATAGATGCCATTTACCTTAAAGGACAGTCAATTTGGGATTATAAGCTTCAAGTGGATGTAAGTTGGTATTGGCGTAAACTCATTAAACTGTCTACTGTTATCAATGCAGGATTTTTGGCTGAGGCTTCTGTGAAGAACAAGTTACATACCAGCAAATTATATGAACTGTTGGTTCACAAGGACAGAGTTCCTTTTTATCATGTTGTCTGGTGCAATTTATCTATGCCCAAGCATAGGTTTATTCTTTGGCAAGCTACTTTGGGGCATTTACTAACTAGAGACAACTTAATAAAGTGTCATTTACAGATTTCTTCAGAGTTATGCCCTGTGTGTGAGTTGCAGCAAGAATGTCATGGTCATCTCTTCTTTCAGTGTCCTTTCTCACAAATGGTGAGACAGAGAGTGGCTTCTTGGCTGATCTGTGATGTTTGGCCTATCCATTACCAGGGATGGCTTAAGTGGATGAAGGGGAAGCCCAAAGGTCTCCAGCAAAAGCTACTTGCTGCTGGTCTAGCTGCTGTGGTGTACTTGGTTTGGTGGAATAGGAATCACTGCTTATATAATCAGTGTTCTTTCTCTGTGAACTCAGTGTTTGCTGTGCTGCAAAATAGTTTATTTGCTAGAGTTAAAAACTTGCCTAGATCTAAGCTTTTCTAGTAAGGATGTAAGGTTTCTTGAGAGTGTTAATCTTTTGTAATACTCGGTTGGAGGGGCTCGTTTTGTACTGTTGTTTTTGTGGTTCAATATAATTCTCCTTTCATAAAAAAAAATAAAATAATGTGCATGCATTAATTATTTTTAGTTTCTAATGTATCTCACAATGTCCTTTGATGAATTTGATAAAGAAAAAGAGCTTCAATCATTTGATAAAAAACAAACTATTACACAAATTTATAAGATAAAAAAAATGATGTATGCTTTTATTATTTTTAAATAAATATATTTAATTATTTAAATTATCATAAAATATATTAAAATATCAATTTTCAATTAATTAATTAATTTTTTTAAGTTGATATTTTTTCTAGTTTTTGAATTTGACAGTACAATAAAATATTATAAATTATATGTTTAATATAATATTAAGTTTAGGTATAATTAAATTTTATTTAAGTTATAAAATATATGATTTTATTGTTTTTAAATAATTATCATTATAAAATATCTCAAAAATATCATATTTTAATTTATTTAATTATCTATTTATTTAAGTTTAAGTCAAATTTATAATCTACCGTTAAATATAAGAATATTTTGTTAAATATAAAAATATTCTGTTAAAGTTAACGAAAAAAATAAAAAAACAGTTAAAATCAAGAATTTCCATTATCTACACATTTATTATAGAGAATATATTTATTAATATCTATCAGAGTGTATGTTTAATGAATTTAATTATGTTTGTAATGTAGAAATTAGTTTTGAAATTAAAAATAACAATGGAATATTACAAACATACTGCCAAATTAAATAAGTGGAAATAACAATAAAATAAACTAATATAATACAAAAATAATTTAGTATTATAGTATATAATAAAAGTAGTTCGAGGTTTTTTTTCTTTCCATATATCAATTTTTTGTTCTTTGAAGAAATCTTTTTTTCCCTTCAAAATAAAATATAATAGTAAAACGTTGATGCAAATTGATGGGATGTTAGTGTGATATTCTCCTCTTACTCAAAATTAGATAAACTATTTCACACAAGAATATATAATAAGGTGAAGCGATTAGTTGATAAGATTTATCGATATTGCATGCTATCATATTTTCGCAAAATAAATAGAGCAATCTTTCCTCAGAATTTTCTATTAGTTAAAATAAAACAAAGTTATCTAAGATGACAAATAATAATAGCAAGCTGAAGCCATTGATTGATAAAACTTGTCATTATTGCATAAAGTATAGCTATTATCATCACTTGGCAATGTGAGAAAGGTGAGAATAGTAGTTATGTCAAAGCACAAAGTGACTTCTCACCATTTATTTGTCTTGATTAAATTTGTTTGAAATGTTAATAAAAAAATTGACCCCATCTTAACTTACACAAGCAATAACACAAGCAGAAACACTTCTTTGGTTGCATATCGTACAAAAAATGCTATGCTAAACAATTTTTTTTCCAACAATAAGAATGTAATATCTCATATTTCTTATCATCTAAAATATTGTGGTCAATAAAAATATAAGCCTATATTGATGTAAGCAGAAATTCAATGAAATTACTTTTGCTACTTGTAATGTTGGAAGCATACACTACTTCCTTTTTAATTTTTAGAGTAAAAGTAATGATAAAAGTACAATGTAAGAATTATAGAAGTGACAATACAACTAACAATCAATCAGCCATCAAAACTCAATTTATGATCATCTATGGTGATTTATTGCGACCAAAAAAATGTTGACCATAATCTATTGATCATGTGTCATAACAATATATTTAATGTTTTGTCAGATTTTGAATGTTTCAAAGTTCTTTCATATTGTTAATATGGTGAACTATTTTATGCAACAAAATGATGGATTCAATAGAATTATGATGTCTAATTTTCAACTAAGTAACTATCGTGTTCCAAATGTTGGCGAATGATATACCAAGGAATATGATTGATGAGTATCTAAAATGGCCTAATATTCATGACATGAAAACATTATATAGTTTTTTTTTAACAATAATTCCATACAAATTTGTTTGCATACAAATTATGCATTTGATGAAAATTATCATATATTAAAATGATTTTTCTTTTCATTTTTGAAAGAAATAATTGGAATAATATTCTAATGACAAAAGAACATATTAAAAATGAATTCTTTTTTTCCATTCTTTTCTCCTAACCAAAAATTATTTATTTACAATTTACAATTATGACAAGAACATATTTAATAAAAACAAAAAACAAAAACAAATGTGTTTTACATTATATAATGATTGCAAGAATGGTTGTACACAACATAATAATTGAACATAGAAGTGATGTTAGTCCAGTAATTAAAAATTGGATGATAGTGTCAACCACTCGAAGTTAAAATTATAAAGTTTTTTTTTTGTTAGGGGAAAGACATTACCAACTTGATCTACTGCTATTAATAAAGCAGATCTACTAAGGCACCCACGACCCATTTTCATCCACTAAGGCAGTCTACTAAGGCACCCACGACCCACTGTCAAAGGCAGTCTCACCTGGGAGGACCCTTGCTTCGACTAGAGGCCTCGGACAGTAACATACCCTGATGATGTATATGAACGTTCAAGCCAATCACTGGGGGTTGCCATGTGTTGGAGGTGAAAATACGGACAACATTTGCCCCCCAAGTCTCTACTCACCCTAGGGCAGTGGAGACTTAACTTAAAGGTGATTTGAAAAAATGGAGGGAAAAACGTTTGGGCTTTCCTCTGACGTCACTCTGAAAAGAGAAACCCACGTGTCAACGCCCCATTGCTGGGCCCATCAGTCCGTGCATTTAATTAGGGATCAACTCCGAGATCCCAAACGTCCACTCTGCACCTGAGGCGTCTTTTCCCAAAGAAAAACAATGATTGCGATCCGCGCCTTTTGAACCCTGACCATTGGATCACTCTCATGATCTCACCAGGGCAAGCCATCTGATGGTCGTGGGGAAGTTGCTTCCTTCATAAGTTTTACTGGGTATAAAAGCTCAAGAAAACCATCTTCAGCCTCACACGATAACCATACTAAGATAAAAAAAACCCTCTCAGAACACTCTCTTCTCTCTCATCTGCCCCTCTCCTTCAATCCCTTTTTTCCAGGAGCTCTGGACGACTGGCGTGAATCATCGTATTTTTGGGCAAACAGCAAGCGATATTTCAAGGTTAGGACTCGCCTCAGCACCTACCTCTGTTTCATCTCGGGTAAGTACCTTCGACCCACCTTTCTATTTTTGTGTGTGCTTGAGGTTTTTTCGATATATGTTTAGGAATTCCAATGGTAGGGATTTTAGAGTCTGTTTCTAGTTTTCTCTAGTCATTTTAGGCACATTTTGACGTTAGGGACGTTCAAAATGACCCTCAAAAGTCTTTATGTCAACTTTGCGTTTCTGAGCCTGTGACCGGAATTTGGAAAATTCCCAGATCCTGATAGGTTCATCCCCTCCGACTTGTCTTTAGGCGTCGGGGATACCCCGCATTTCCAAAACTTTTCTCTTCTTCCTGAGTAGTATCCCTAGAGTCATTCGTGTTTTGGCCATCTTTCCTTCAATCAGAATTCTAATTGCTTGGTTTTTTGTCTCAGATGTCTGAGGAACTCCAAAAATTACACGAACACGGGTTTTATCTCTTCTACCAGAAGATCTCCGATATGACCCGAGCACAAGATGCCTCCGAAGGAAATATAAGGACGGGAACCCAAGATCCAGCTGGGGAGCTAGTCGTTCGTCCCGACATCCAAGTGGTGGTGAGACTCGAAATGCTCGAAGACAAGGGCCTAACTGTGGAGGAGGTTAACAAGGCCCCTCTTCCACACCCTACCCAAAAGTACGAGGGCGACGCATTCGAAGCAGAGGATTACCACACTCTGCTTTGACACCTCGACACCATCGAGGCGATCATGAGATATTACTCGGTCGAAGACAAGTGCCTCATTTGTCTCTGTCGAGAGTCTGAGAGGGCGCATCGTAGTGTCAACGGCCTGGACGCCTGGAGCCAAGCCCACCTAATGGCGGGGGCTACCCTACCCCTCAAATAGTACTTTGTGAACTTCCTGAAGTTCATGGGGGTAGCCCTTTTCCAACTTTCCCCCAACGGCTATAGAGTGTTCGCGGGGATGTACATTCTGTATTGGAAGCAGAAATAGCCCAAGCCTTTGCCAGTGGAGATCCTTTACTTCTGCATCTTCCGCACCACTCCTCAGAAGAAGAGCTCCAAGTGAGACGGGTATTATGCCCTGGAAAAGTACGTGGCCTCGTCACTCGACTATAAGGCTCTTCACCATAATGAGAATCACTCTCGGGACTACAAGGACGCCTTCTTCTTCACAAACGGCTTCCCAACCTATAGCAACCCGACTCTGATTCTTGACTTCGCTCGAGTTGGTGAGTATCTTCCCGAACGCGTTATCCTTTACCTTATTAGGACTTTTTTGTATGCGATACTCAGTCAATTCCTTTTGAATAGGTCCTTTCTGCCGAACCCACTATGTCCAACTCTTCGAGGATCATCTCTAGGCAATGAAGGATCTCCCCGACCGAGATTTGGACCTTAGCGTCCTGGTAACAGAAGAAAACCTCATTAGGTCGGGGCTTCTCAGCGTAGAACAATGAATCGGCAACCTCGAGCTAACCAAGTACCGCCAGTCCAAAAAGTCTCGGGAGTTGGCATCTTGTCACATCAGTTACATAGACAGGCTAGCCAAGAGGGCGTTATAGAAACGAATGGCGGGTGAGAGGCTGGTGAATGCGAGCGCTGCAGAGGAGGCCTGGGAGGCACAAGAGGATCGGGATCTCGAGGAAGAGCTTCAGGCAGGGATGGAAGCTTCCCACCTTGACTCAGGTAAATCACCTCTTGCTCTGACTTATGCTTCCCGAGTAGGTGATAGGATAAGTCCCGAGCACGTTTGGGCTTCTCCAGCTCTTCTCCATTGTGGTCAAATTTCACATAAGCACTGGACTAGGGAAGAATTCCAGGATTACCTAGATTTAATAGAGGTGTATCTCCACCGCCCGAGGAGGCAGTCAACTTCTCGGGGTTTCATACCCCTAGATCGAGTGACATCTTTCAACTCGAGTTGGTTTTGCCAATATGGTACCAACATTAGTTGTAAGGTCTGGAATAGGATAATACACCCTCACTGTTTGCACCGAGGCTCAACTCACGGTGGGCCTCCGAGTAGCTTATGTTATTGCATTATCCTTTTGTATAGAATGTACGCTAACTATTTAATTTGTTCCTGCAGCTCACATGGGATTGGCAGACATTGTCCAGTCTACGCTAAGGTTAGGAGCGCCCCCCAGCTCTTCGGTAGGAGAGGGGTCATCACGTCCTCGGGAGCAACCCAAACCCTCTCCTCTAGCCAAGAGGCAGAGAGTCTCCACTCCCCCTACGGAGGTCCTTGCAGTCGACTTGCCCCCGGTAGTGGAGATCCCTTCCTCGCCCGGGTCAGAAGAGGCGGTTCAAGAGCCAAGGTAGGAGGAGGCCCCAGAACCGAACCAAGGTTCGGTTCAAGACTCGGAGCAGGAGGCGGTGCCACCCCAAATCTGTCTCTTGGTGTACCCTGAGAAGTATGAGAGGACATTGCTGGAGCAGTACAAGAAGATGCTTCAACACTTTGAAGCAAGGCTAGAAGAAGGCAACAAAGCCTTGCATGAGACAACCAAGGCCCTTCGTCAACTCAAGCCACCCCGAGAGAGGCCCATCGTTCCTCTAATTGATCGGGTTGAGCTAGAGAGTTTGTTCTTCGCCAAGCTAGGGGAGGTAGTTGCTCCTCTCGCCGCATAGCTCCTCCAGGGGGTCAGCAACACCATGTGCGAGTTGACTGCCTGAAGCTTCTCCCAACTCAGCGATAGTAATGAGGCTTCTCTCGTGGCCTCGTGTAAGTACGCCACTGTCCGGGTAAGCTAATCATTCCAGTGCCTGAATTCAACTCAACAAGGTTTTATTAGGCTTACACTTTCCTTCCTTTGATTTTTTTCGTTTTGCAGTCCGCCTTGGCTTGCCAGCGCCTGGGAGACATCATGATGGAGAATTCGTACGCACTCCAGAATGACCAAGACAAAATTGTCTCCCTTAAGGAGAAAATGAAAGGCCCTCGGGAAGAACTTGCTCGGGCCAAGGCTGCCCTCGAAGCCAAGCGAAAATGCTTTCGAGAGCTTGAGGAAGATGTCCAGAAGGTCGTTGAGGACATGCAACAGGCCAAAGAGGAGATGAAGGCGACCATTGAGGGCATGCAGCGAGCCCAGGAGGAGGCTAAGAGGGCCACAACTGAGGTCGCCTCAGTGGTCCTGGAGAACTCCCAACTACAAGAGCAGGCTAAGGAGGCCATCGACCGGGTTGAGCTAGCAGAGAGGAAGGCCCTCCAAGCCATGGAGCTGAACAGATCTACTCGGTGTCAGGTGGAGAAGCGTGAAAGAGAAACCGAGACTATCGCTGAGGATGCCTTCTACGTGGCCTAGTACCACAACCAAGACATGAGCTTGGATTTCACTAGGGAGCCTGAGAAGTATAGAATCCTCTTTAATGAGGGCCTCCAAGCTGCCAAAGCAACCCAAGTGGCTCCAACGACCGAGGCGACTTTTTCTGCCGAGGCCGCTCAACCAATTGAGGAAACTCCAACTGCTGAAATGGCCCAGGCAGGGGCTGCCCCGAGTGGAGATCTGATCATTGACCTGGTGGAGGAGGTTCCCAAAGACTTATCATAATTTTAACACTTAGGCCTGCGTGCCATAAATTTTTTTGGGGTACAGACAAACAATCACTCGAGCCCCCGAGCATAGTTGTAATTATTTTCCCTTTTAAGAATTATGTAACTTTCCTTTCTTTTCATTTGGTTTGGTTCTATGAATTCGCTGTAACTTAAATCGCCATGAGAATAAGCACTCAAACTGTTTTAGACACTTAGTTCTATAAATTCAACGTAACATGAATGTCACGAGAACAAGAACTTGAACCATTTTAAACACTTGGTTCTATAAATTCAACGTAACACAAATGTCATGAGAACAAGAACTCAAACCGTTTTAAACACTTGGTTCTATAAATTCAATGTAACACGAATGTCACGAGAACTTTTTTGGGGTATAGACAAACCATCGCTCGAGCCCCTGAGCATAGTTGTAATTATTTTCCCTTTTAAGAATTATGTATCTTGCCTTTCTTTTCATTTGGTTTGGTTCTATGAATTCACTGTAACTTAAATTTCCACGAGAATAAGCACTCAAACCGTTTTAAACACTTGGTTCTATAAATTCAACGTAACACGAATGTCATGAGAACAAGAACTAAAACCGTTTTAATCACTTGGCTCTATAAATTCAACATAACACAAATGTCACGAGAATAAGAACTCAAACCATTTTAAACACTTGGTTCTATAAATTCAACGTAACATGAATGTCACGAGAACAAGAACTCAAATTATTTTAAACACTTGGTTCTATAAATTCAACGTAACACGAATGTCATGAGAACAAGAACTGAAACCATTTTAAACACTTGGTTCTATAAATTAAACATAACACAAATGTCACGAGAACAAGAACTAAAACCGTTTTATAGGTGGTTCCCGCGTTTAGTCCCTTGTAGGCTCATAGTCCTAGAAGTAACTTTGACGCAAAATTTATCGTTGGTCCTCACTTGGCGTCCTATGCCCCTGCAATCCAAAGATTCGGGCTTTCAGGGGTCCTAGCATGTGAAACCACCTGCCCCCCGAGTATGCACTACTCGGGAGGTCGGCCGGGGGTTTCAACACTACTTTCCGGGTGCATATCTCGTCAATTCCATTGTAACGCCCTAAACTCCAGGGACCGTTACTGTGCACCTTTTAAACAGTGTTAAACGCGCTAATCGATTCATTTGGACATAATTGTGTAACTAAGTATGATTAGCAGTTTAAGGATTAAAAATTTTGGTTAAGATATAACGTTTTACTAAAACGTTTACTGTATACATTGAGATCCCAAAAATATAATTTAAAGGTTCATTACAAGAAAATATTTACAACCAGCCGATCTAAGTGGCAAAATAGGGTTTAACCCTCGGCCGTGGCGGTCGAGCATCCGCATATGTACACATCGTCACCTAAGCTCTCCAACTCAAGGATGGTCCAGCTTTCTTTTGCTTTTACCTGCACCACATAGCACCCGTGAGCCGAAGCCCAGCAAGAAAACTCAATATTCTCATGAACAGTCATATCATGACATCAAATCACATCTGTCATGCCTAGCAAATATAGCTCTAATCAAGCATGCACATAAATTCAGATAATGCTGGGGAATCTAGGATAAGAAATCCTGCCCTCCTGATTGGACGACTATCAAGTCAATCCTAATCAGATGAGTGATTTAACATTGGTAGTTCCATTAACCATAATGAGTGACTGACAAGCAAGTCACCACGGGGGCTCAACACCCACAACCATGCAAATGATGATCATTATGATCATACAAAGCTTATAGCCCTGAACAGATGAGTGAATATCACTTTGAGGTTCTGTTAAACCATAATGAGTGACTGACGAACAAGTCACTACAGGGCTCGGCACCCACAGCCGTGTGACGAAACCGTCACCTGGGCTTTCTGGCAATGGCTCTAATCAGATGAGTGACTGATGAACAAGTCACTACGGGGCTCGGCACCCATAGCCATGTGAATAAAGAGCCATTGGGGCTCTCTAGCCCTGGCTCCAATCAAATGAGTGACTGATGGGTAAGTCACTCGGGCTCAACACCCATAGCCATGTGACTAAACAGTCACTAGGGCTCTCTAGCCCTGGCTCTAAGTGACTAGCCTTTGGCTAGACAAGCACTTATAATTTTCATCGAACTTGAGGTCGGTCCGGCATTAATGCTCATTTGAGTCATTCAATGCAGATGTCGATTAGATCTAATCTTTATCGGCTTTCGTTAAACACGCTAAGTCCGTTCTTGACTTTTTAGTCAATACCAGGTGACCAGTGCTCAATACTACTGCAAACTTGACAAGTAGGTCACAGCTTCACAATTAATACTAACACCATTGCCAATTCTGACTAGTTAGTCAGTGCCACACACAAGTAAGCAATGCTACCAGGCATATATCATATGTCAAATATCCAAATGTAGGGCATTCAACATGCTTACTTAATAGTTGCTAGCATAATTATGATCATGCACAAACACAGAGACTCAAGCTCTGATCAATCTCATATTCAATATTCATGGTATGCCCTAATCACATGTTTCTCATGCATCACCTTTAAACACTCGACATGCCTCACTAATAACCATGCATGTCACATATAGGGTGCAATTTTCTTACCTTTGGTCCAAGCATAGGTTACCAATAAACGAGCCACAAGCACGATCCTGATTCCAAGCCCCTAGTGATAACCTAGTCACAACCATAATATAAAACCTCATAAACATGAGTAAATAAATACTTCCAAACCCACCCCAAGCCTCCGGGACGTTGAATCCCACTCAACTAGGTAGTAGGATCGATCCCAGGCCCTTAGAGTTAAGTTCCCATGACAAAAACACAATTCTGGGCAAAAATTTCCTTAAGTGTCGCGGCCCTCCATGCACCATGCCGTGGCCCGCCCCCCTGACAGTGCCTTCCTCCTCCTTCTTCAAGCTTGGGCCACGGCGCCCTAGAACAGGACCGCGGCCCAACCTCGAACCAGCCATCTTTCCTCATTTTATCCTTTTTAAAACCTTCCAAAAACCTATCCAAACATCTCCAAACTCAAAAATCAAAGTTCCCAAACATCCCCATGATCCAAAACTAGCAAAACCCAAGCTTCAATTCAATCAGAAACTCATCAAAACACAAAGTCCAATTCAAGCTTAAAAACTTTAAAAAACTTAAAACTTGAATTACCTCCGATTGAGTTGTTTCCCAACTAAATCCTCTGGCTAATAAGCTTCTAATCTTCCCTAGTATCGCGATGCCTCGATCTTCACTTGAATCTGAGTCCTAAAACTCAAGTTTTCTTCGAAAATGCGATCGGGAGACGAAAATGGAACTTTTAGGAAGAGTGAACGTTCTTTTTATTTCTTCACAGTTACTTCAAGCTTAAGTAGCCTCAAACAAATCCTAACGCTTGGGGTTCCAAAAACGTCCTCGGGGACAAAATAGTCAAAACCTCCAAAATTTCTCCCTGATCTTACTAACTCCCAATTTATCATCAAATATTGATTCCCATTACCCAATAACCCGGCAATGTGCTAAATACCCCTTGACTCACTCCGAGTCAAGAATAAATCTTATTGTGACTATTCCACTAGCTTACCTCCTAGGATCGTCTTGTGTTGAGTAACCCTAGCATAACCAAATAATAATAAAGCACCACACACATATCTCATATATGCCAAATATGCGCGAAATGGCCAAAATATGAAAATCACCCAATTAATCAGTAATGGGTTCACATGCATATTTAATACACCTAAACATGTATATAATCATTTAATAACATAATAAATCAATTATGGCCCTCCCGACCTCCTAATCAAGGTCCTAAACCTTATTAGGAAATTTGGGGCATTACATCCATACCATCTCGCACCTCCTCGGGAGGTGATGGTAACGAGGTGTCCAAGCATGGGCTGCCTTGTATAACACGGATTAGGATTTGGTTATTACTCTCTGAGTGCGCGCTATCCTCAAGAGGTAACCTAAATTCTTAAGTTTGCATTATAATGGGTTTTCTAGTGACATTAGGGGTGCTTCGCTCGTTGACTAGCCAAGCTCCCCTTGTCATGGAATTCCCGAGGCCAAGTATGGGGTTCTCGGCCTTCCGTTCACATCTTGAGGTCAAGAGACTTGGTTAGAGCTCCTCGGGCTCGGTGTCCACGGAAGGTGACAATAGTCTATTCTCACGATACTTGGGTTATCTAGCTCTTAGGTGCTAAGCTTAGTTCTGCCTGGAACGAGCTGCCTTTTAGGCTAGACCTAACTAGTTTCCTATGATTTTCTATTCTCGGGATGATGATGCTAGGCTTACTCCTCTTGACAATTGACAAGTTTAGTTTCCTAGGTCGTTCCTTGTGAGGCGTAGTGCTGCCCTAACTCCATGCCCCCAAGTGATCAGAGACTAGTCTACGGTCACTTGTCCAGGCGAGTGGGTGCTCTTACATAGCATCAATAGAATATAAAGGAAACCAAAGAATATAAGCAGACAATAAATTTCTTATCGTGTTTTACATACACTGATTCCATTACATGTGCCCGAAGGCTACGGTGGTAATACAGAAATAGACAATGGTTGCTGCTCATATTACTGGTAATATCGGCGAAGATATTCGGCATTCCAGGCATGAGGAATCAGTTCCTGTAACGCCCTCCTAATCAAGGACCGTTACACTGTGTACTTTAAATTGTGTCAGACTTGCTAATCAAGTCATTTGGTTATAAACGTGTAACTAAGGTTAATGTCAAGGGTTAGGGTTAAAATTTATGGTCAAATGAACAGTTGACTTTTATTTAAAAAGTTTATACATACATGGGATCCCAAAATATTACAAAAAAACTTTTAAAAAGGTGTATATACATCAAAATTATAACCGGCCGACCTAAGCGGCAAAATCAGGGCTACAAACCTAGTTCCTCTAGGATATCCTCGGTCGTGATGGATGAGAAGCCGCATATGTACACGCCGCCACCGAAGCTCTCCAACTCATGGCTGGTCAAACTTTCCTTTTCCCTTACCTGCACCACAAAACACTTGTGAGCTAAGGCTCAGCAAGAAAACTTAAGCATATGCATGAACAGAAAATAAAGATTCCCAAATACTTATCTAGCATGTCTAGCAGTAATAACCTATTCGAACAGTCATTTAGTTACAAATAAATGGTCATTGGACCAATTTGGGGCCGCTGCCTTGAACAATTGACCATAGAGTCAACCCCGGGGCCCTATCCCCTAGCTATGTGACCATAGAGTCACCTGGGGCCCTCGCCCTTAGCTCTGGGTAACTAGCCATAGAGCTAGCCAAACACCTTTGATTTTCCAACTACCATAGGGTTAGCCAACGTAATAGTACGTTGGTGATTTAGGCCTAAGCCTTTCGACCAGCGCGTTGTTGCCGTCCTTGACTAATAAGTCAATCCTTGTACCAGGTATTCGAATATCAATATAGAAGCAGATATGGATAGGCATACCCTAACAAGATAAATACGCATACATGTTAATCACATAACATCATCAGGTAATCGTAATCATAGTAATAATCATGCTTATTTAACGGGGCCAAGCCTTAGCCACGTAAACCATGCAAGCAATCATAAAACACGTAAGCAGGTATAGAATATTCAAGTGCGTTTAACCAATAAACGAAACGAAAACTTAATCATAATTATTCTCAGGGGCCCAAGCCCTAATCATAATTATTATTAACAGTCGGGCTAAGCCCTGATCACATATAACACGTATTGGGTGCAGTTTTCTTACCTCAGGTCCGAGTATAGTGTAAAATAAGAACGACCCTCGAGCACAATCCTAGTTCTGAGCCCCTAGCGATAACCTAGTCACAACCATAATATAGGATACCATTAATAACGAGCAAATAAAGGCTTCCGGACTGAGTCCTAGCCTCTGGGACCTCGAACTCTACTAAAGTAATGTCTTTCAGTTTGAAAAACACTGGTGTGACTGGTCAACCATATGTTCAAAGAGTTGATCGGCGTTAACATGGAGGTATATGTCGATGACATGCTAGTCAAGTCGAAGAAGGCAGAAGAGCACATCGGGGACCTGCGAGAATGCTTTAGCATCTTGAACAAATATCAGATGAAGCTAAATCCCCTCAAGTGTTCATTCGGTGTTGGATCGGGAAAATTTTTGGGATTCATAGTAAACTCGCGAGGTATCGAAGCTAATCCCGAAAAGATCAAGGCCTTGATCAAGATGAAGTCGCCTGCCAAAATTAAAGATGTTCAAAGCCTAACCGGGAGGATTGCCACTTTGAGTAGATTCATTTCTAAATCAATGGACAAGTACGTTCCATTTTTTAATCTACTTAGGGGCAACAAGAAGTTTAAGTGGACAGAAGAGTACGAGCAGGCTTTTCCGGCGCTAAAGTCTCATATGTCACAACCACCAATCTTGTCCAAACTGGTCGAAAAAGAAACTTTGTACATCTACTTGGCAGTCACAGAATATGTTTCTAGCGTAGTTTTGATCAGAGAGGAGGACCATGTCCAAAAATTTGGGTATTACATAAGCAAGAGGCTAGTAGGAGCAGAGTTGCGGTATTCTCCCATTGAGAAATTAGCCTATTGCTTGATTTTGGCCTCCAGAAAGTTGTGACCGTACTTTCAAGCTCACCCCCTCGTGGTACTCACCGACCAGCCATTACGGCAAGTCCTGCAAAAACCAGAAGCCGTCAGTTGATTATTAAAATGGGCAGTCGAACTTGAGCAGTTCGATATTTCCTATTCTCCATGAGCAGCTGTGAAGGGACAGGCTCTAGCAGACTTTGTCGTGGAATTCACTGGAATCCAGGATACCGAACCGATAGAGGAGCCTGAACTCCAAAGTCAAGCTCCTTCGTGGAAATTGTTCGTAGATGGCTCTTCCAACGAGCGCAATGTTGGAGCAGGTTTGATCTTAGTCACGCCCGAGGGACATCGATTCCATTGTGCAATCAGATTCGACTTTGCAGCGTTGAATAACGAAGCCGAATACAAAGCTCTGCTCGCAGGATTAATATTAGCCAAGGACATGGATATAAAGTCGCTTGAGATCTGCAGTGACTCCCAACTAGTGGTTAATCAAATTATTGGAGAATATCAAGCCCGAGGTCTTCAGATGGTTTCCTATTAGAACAAAGTAAATGACTTATTGGCACAGTTCGAAAAGTATACTGTAATGCCCTAAACTCCAAGGACCGTTACGTGCCTTGTAAACAGTGCTAAACTCGCTAATCGATATTTGGCCAAAATCGTGTAACTAAGTATGATTAGCGGTTTAGGGATTAAAAATTTTGGTTAAGATATAACGTTTCATTAGAACATTTACTATATACATTGGGATCCCAAAAATATAATTTAAAGGTTTATTACAACAAAATATTTACAACCAGCCGATCTAAGCGGCAAAACAGGGTTAAACCCTAGTTCCTCTTCAAACCTCGGCCGTGGTGGTCGAGCAGCTGGATATGTACACATCGTCACCTAAGCTCTCCAACTCAAGGATGGTCCAGCTTTCTTTTGCCTTTACCTGCGCCATATAGCACCCGTGAGCTGAAGCCTAGCAAGAAAACTCAATATGCTCATGAATAGTCATATAATAATATCAAATCATAAGGCACACGCCTAGCAAATATAGCCCTATTCAAGCAGGCAAATGAGTTCACGTAATGTTGAGTATAACACATCAACCAATGATCATAATAATCATCTAGGGCTTTTAGCCCAAAATAGAAGAGTGACAGTTGTAATAGTCACTGAGGTGGGTTTATTCCCAATAGCCATGTGACGATAGGGTCACCGGGGCTTTATAGATAAGTGAACCTTTCACTAGCTTAAATAGAATAGGTGCAAGATGACTAGTCACCAACATAACCTTCCTCATGACCATAGAGTCATAACCATGGAACTCTGTTCCCTGGCCATGTGACAAGCAGTCACCTAGGCCTTAGGCCCTGGCTCTAAGTAACTAGCTTAGACTAGTCAAGCACTTATAAGATTCATCGACCTTAGGGTCGGTCTAGGATTAACGCCCTAGAGTCATTCAATGCTGATATCGATTAGATTTAATCTTTTAATCGGCCCTGCGTTCATGATGCTATGCCGTTCTCGGCTGTTAGGTCTGTGATACTCGACCAGTGCTGACCCTTACTAGTCAGTGCCATACACAAGTAAGCAATGCCACCAAACATATATCATATGTCAAATATCCGAATACAGGGCATTTAGCATGCTTACTCAATAATTACTGGCACAATTAGGATCATGCATAAACACAGAGGCTCAAGCTCTAAACAATCTCATATTCAATATACATAGCATGTCCTAATCACATGTTTCTCGTGCATTACATTTTAAACATTCAACATGCATCAAGAATAACCATGCATGTCACATATACATAGGGTGCATTTTTCTTACGTGGTGTTCGAGCAAGAATTAGTAAAAGAACGACCTTTGAGAACGATCAATCCTTTGATCCTTTAGCAGTCACCTAGTCATAACCAAATATGGAATCCCATCAATAAAATAAATCATAAAAAGGTTTACAATCTAAAACCTCACTCCCGAGATCCATCCCGCACTCTCAGGACTCCTAATCTACCTAAACGGGGTAAAGGAAAAGTCACCCCGAGCCCTAAAATAGGCTTGCTAGAAAATTCACTAGTGCTGGGGCGCTGCCCCAAAGTCAGAGAAGCCCAAAACCTGCCCTGCCTAGCGCTGGGGCGCCATAAGCAGACCAGAAACTTTTCTGGTCTTCTCCCCTGTTGATGCTCATAATCTCATCAAGAGAAAGTATGAGGCCGAGGCAAGGCCCTTAGGCCACCGTTGTCTCGGGAAGCCATCGTGCCATCACAACACGAGTCTGGGTTCGTTTCTCATGGAGTCGATGCCAAGTGGCCCACGTTGGCAAGGCATAGGTGCCAAGGCTCAGTAGCCTCGCGAGACCCATCTCGCCCATGCACTCAGCCCCACGGCCTCGCCCATGGCCTCTCCCCATGGCCTCGCCCATGGTCTCGCCCCATGGCCTCGCCCATGCACTCGGCCCCACGGCCTCGCCCATGGCCTCGCCCCATGGCCTCGCCCATGGCCTCGGCCCCATGGCCTCGCCCATGGCCTCTCCCCATGGCCTCGCCCATGGTCTCGCCCCAAGGCCTCGCCCATGCACTCGGCCCCACGGCCTCGCCCATGCACTCGGCCCCACGGCCTCGCCCATGGCCTCGCCCCATGGCCTCAGCCCCATGGCCTTGCCCCATGGCCTCGCCCCATGGCCTCGCCCATGGCCTCGGCCCCATGGCCTCGCCCCATGGCCTCGCCCCCATGGCCTCGCCCTATGGCCTCGCCCATGGCCTCGACCCCATGGCCTCGCCCATGGCCTCGCCCATGGCCTCGCCCCATGGCCTCTCCCATGCCCTCGGCCCCATGGCCTCGCCCCATGGCCTCGCCCCATGGCTTCACGCCCATGATCTCGGCCTCATGGTCCCGTGCCCATGGCCTTGGAGGTGAGAATACTCATAAGGGGCAAGGTACACGCATGAATATAATATGGAATGTACCTACAAACCTAAAGAAGTCAGAGTACGGATATGGTACCCCTACCAG
Organism: Humulus lupulus; assembly: GCF_963169125.1. Lineage (NCBI taxonomy): Eukaryota > Viridiplantae > Streptophyta > Magnoliopsida > Rosales > Cannabaceae > Humulus > Humulus lupulus. The sequence goes on along the minus strand of NC_084794.1, from coordinate 84,328,457 downwards.
ACAAGTAGTGGGAACGCCAGGAGTCAGAGTCGACACCACTACCACCTGCACCACTACGCCTGCCACCACGTATCAGACATGGGTACAGACAAGTAGTGGAGACATCCTCCTGACACCTGCTCCTGTATGGGATGTACGACCACAACCTCTGAAGCCACTCCCCTGACACAGTACATATGTACCACTTGGTCCCCTGGACCACTATGTACCTAAGGCCATTAGAGCCTACTATAAAATGAACTCTAAGACCACCTGAAAGGGGGTTGGAAATTTTACTTTAGCAGAGGCTTAAGTGTGAATGAAAGACTGAATTCTCCATTATTGTTTTATTATTGTTCTTGAGTTATTGTTCAAATTTTTACAGCTTTCCGATTAGTGATCTTGATTTGATAATTTTTCCAACTCAACTTAGTTGACGAGTTCTCATCGTCAACATCCCCTACGATCCCCCTTGAAAACCAAGCATCCAAATCAATCCCAAACATCAAATTCAATTCCTAAACTTCATCTACAACACACCCTCATCAAAAACTTACACCCAAGCAATCTTACACAAAAACTTCCATGAATTCTCACAACTAACACCTCAAATTCTCAACTGAAAACTTACTTGAAAAAAACAGAGTATAGCTTAAATTCATGGATGTAATCTTACCTCAAGCTTGATTTAGCCCCCTTCAATGGTTGAATCAAGGTTCTAAGCCCTCAAGCCTTGCTCTCCTAGCTTGGATCCTCAAATTGGCTCTCAAAAATCAAAAGGAATAAGGAGAGAAGAACATGTACGGGAGGGAGAGATGAGGATGATAATGATGCTTTGTTTTTACACTTTCACAGCCTTCTAATGGCTTAATACAACCTTAGGGTGAAAAGACCATATTGCCCCTAAGTCTAATTAAAACCCTTAACAGCCACCAAGGGCAAAATCGTCCTTTCCTGCCTATCTCGTTAATTATAATTAACACACTCCAATTCCCGCTATTCTCAATATTCTGAAATACCAATAATTCATATCCCATTACCCTTTAATTCTCGGTAACGTTCTAATCACCAAATTACCCCGAGACTCACTCTGAGCCCCGAACATAATCTTGTTATGACTAGACCGAAAACTTGCATTCCATTATCATCTCATGTTGAATGGCTCGAATAAATCCACATATCATGTGGTTTTGTTTATAATTCACCCCCATGTATGAAAATACACAATCACGCCCTCAACGGGCCAAATTACCAAAATGCCCTTATAATTAAAATGTGGACCCATATGCATGCATTTATCATCATATAATAATATAATTCACATAAACATGTATATAATCATTTAATAACATGATAAATCAATTATGGCCCTCTCGGCCTCCTAATCAAGGTCCTAAACCTTATTAGGAAATTTGAGGCATTACATATACCCTCCAGCAAGTACCTCGCGATCAGAATTCAAATGTCGATGCTTTGGCCAAGTTAGCAAGTACGAAGGATGTTGACACCTTAAACATAGTACCAGTTGAGCATTTTCCAACACCAAGCATTCAAGCAGAAGAGTCTTCAATGGTGATCCAAGCGGCACACATGGATGACGCCCTTCATTAGATACCTTGAGCAAGGAGTGTTGCCAGCGGAAAGAAACAAAGCAAGGACCCTCCAGAGGCAGTCGGATCGATTCATTCTGGTCGACGAAGTTTTATACAAAAGAGGGTACTCGAGGCCACTGTTAAGGTATGTTTCAAAGGAAAAGGCCAAGGAACTAATGCAAGAAGTCCATGAGGGTTTCTCGCGGAGATCATGCTGGGGGCAGAGTTTGTCAAAAAGATCCTAAGGCAAGGATACTTCTGGCCTACCATGAATGAGGACTCTATGGACTTTGTTCGGAAATGTGACAAGTGTCAAAGATTCTCTAAAATACCTCGAGCAGCCCCAAATGAGCTCAAACAGATGCAAAGCCCATGGTCGTTCACAGTATGAGGGATTGATTTGATCAGATCTTTGCCCACAGGAAAGGGGAATGTCAGGTATGCAGTAGTTGCTGTGGACTACTGTACGAAGTGGGTCGAAGTTGAGCCACTTGCGACGATAACGACCAAGAAGGTATTAGACTTTGTGGTCAAGAACATCGTATGTCGATATGGGTTGCCAAGGAAAATTGTCTCTGATAATGGCACACAATTCAACAATGATCTTTTCACTGATTTTTGCGAGAGGTACGGGATTATCAAAAGTTTTTCATCGGTACTCATCTGCAAGCAAACGGACAAGTTGAAGCTGTCAACAAAACCCTGAAGGACACCATGAAGAAAAGGTTTGAAGAAGCAAATGGGGCATGGCCAGAATCGCTACCAGAAACCCTTTGGTCGTATAGAACATCCTATCGAACAGCAACATGCCATACTCCATTTTCTTTGGCCTATGGATATGAAGTCATGTTGCCTTTTGAGTTAGACCCACCGTTGCATAAAAGGTTGGCATACAATCAGAGTACTAACGATCAGTTATTGATGGAGTCTTTGGATTTGGTCAATGAAAGATGTGAGCAAGCTCAACTTCGAGTGGCAGCTTATCAGCAAAAGGTGGCTCGATATTTTAACTCTAAAGTACGAGAGAGAAAGTTTAACATGGGAGATTTAGTACTCAGACGAGTTTTTCTTAGCACACGCGATCAAGCTGCCGGAGTGCTTGGACCTAACTGGGAGGGTCCGTATCAGATTGAGGAAGTCCTCCAACCAGGCACGTATAAACTTGCTCGCTTGAATGGAGATCTCATTCCTCACCATTGGAATGGAGAACACCTGTGCAAGTATTATCAATAAAAATTTCTTTTTAAAGAACTGGCTTGTATTAATTTCACTTTTTACAAGTTTATGAATAAGGGCTGGTCAATTATATGACTGGTTACTTACAAGTGTAAGATCAATTTTTGATCACTCGTACAGACACGATTTTGTCCATTTATTACGAGAAATAAAAGGAATTGTGTGCAGCCAGTTATTCTTGCCAATTATTGTATTTATTACAAGTATTTGCTCATTACGTGTGTTGTTTTGCTATATTATCATTTTTTATAAGTATTTATTATGAGCAGTAATGTTCGAACAGGTCTTGGTCATGGCAAGTGACCGAGGACCTTAAGCTCCTCAATCACTTGGGGGGCATATAAGGTGCTAAGCAAACAAAGCATATCAACAAGCATATGGAAGCACACGAGAAAAATAAGCGAAAGCATACTACGACACTTAAAAGTATTTTTCAGAATTTTCGGATTTTGTGAAATCAAAACAAAGTGCTATGCTAAGTTCGGTCATGCGAGTAGATGTTATAATAAATAGCAAATATTATAATGTCAAAATTGAAATGTGTTACACCGCAAGCAGTTTCTGCTCGGATGTAACTAGTAATTAAATGAAAGCTGCCCTACGCAGCGAAAATTGTCTTGACATCACGAACCGTGGTTCGTATGTCCTGGTTACATATAAAAATAAATAAATAAAATTATTGAGCGGCATGAGCAGCTGGAGGTTCTTGCTAGGATTGCTGGTTGACTGTGGTCCCAACATCCTCTTTGGCGCCTTCAATGCCCGTCGCCAAAGAGATCTTAGGAGATTCCTGAGTTTTGTTCTCTTCTTCCAGGTGAGTAACATACTTGGCCAGTTCAACTTGCTTCATATGCTCTGGGAGGTAGTCAAAGTTAGCCCTTGTGTTGCTCTTCCAGAACAGATTGAAGCATTTGAACGCTGCTCCTTTATATTTCTCCAAGTTGCGAGCATTGGTTTCCTCGAGTCGGTTAGCACGCTTCTCCTACTCGGAGGTTTCTTTCCAGCTGATCACCAGGTCATCCTGAAGTTTGGAGGCCTCTTTAAAATTCAGCACCGAAGCCTCCTTATACTTCTCCTTGGCCTTAGTAATTTTAACCAATGCATTATGGTGATTCCTCAGCTCCTTGCCTAGTTTAGCATTTTTCTCCTCGGCCGCTTTCAGCCGCTCGGCATATTTCTCCTCAACCGCTTTCAATTGCTCAACACTTTTCTCCTCGGCCGCTTTTAGCTGCTCGACATATCTGGCCTCGACCGCCTTGACCTCCTCAACAAATTTAGCCTCGAACTCCTCAGCTCGACGCCAGTCATGCCCCATTGTGAGGATACCCTGTGAACAGAAAAAGAACAGTAAACCAGTTAGAGGCAATGAAAGAAAATGTTGTTTAATTAAATAAAGAAGGAAAACTTACGCTGAGAATTTCAGACAGTCCGCGGCTGATGACTTGGTTGTGCGGTAGCAGAGGAAGGTGCGAGAAGGCCTCCTGGCTACGACAGTGCCGTGAAAGCCTTTGTATCCTCTCTTGAGTGGCGCTGGCGACACTCAGTAAGTCGTTTGTTGAAGGTTGCCTTGCCTGCTCAGGAGGAAGGCTATTGCGAGGAGGGGGAGGAGGTGTCATATTCCTAGAAGGAGTGGGTGCAGCAGGAGGTGCTGGAGGATCCTCTGCTCGAGCCTTCTTCCTGGCAGGATCGTTGCTGCCTTCCCTAGGATGCCTTCTGCTCACTTTCTTTTTGCTCGGAGGAGCGTCATCGTCAGCGTACAGATCAAAGGCTTCTTCGGAAGGAATGACTGCAGGATGGAAACAAACGATCAGACAATATAATTTGAAATATTCAAAAGAGCAAGGGAAGTAGGAGAAAGGAAATTCTAAGTGATATACCCGAACTATTATTACTGGTTGATACATTATTTATAGAATTACTGCTACACTCACTCTCTGCCTCGAAGAAGTCTGAATCTAAATTACTGATCACAAATCTAAATTTGTCGTCCCCGTCAAATAAATGACAGGGAATAGGCAAGTTATCTAAAAGTGAGAAGTCAGTACCGTTCTCGTCGGAAGACTTGAGTACAGGGTCGGTGTACTCAGGAAGTTTTTGCTTGCCCTTCCCATGTTGGGAAGGGCAGCGGTAGCCTGGGGGTTGCCGGAGGGTTCCTGGATGGCACTCCTGTTGCCCGTTGTCTCAAGGGTTGTGACACATCCTGTTACGACTCGGGGACTGCCTCTCCATTAGCACTCCTAGCGGTGGACTCCCTCACTTCCTGGTGAGGAGCCAAGAGGCCGACCAGCCTCAGATTGCTTTCTATGACTAGTTCCTTGACGCTATTCTCGATATTCGTCAAGCAGGCTAGGGCTGCAGCCTTTATCTCCATCTCTGGAGTGGGGTGTGGTCGATACCATGGACCTAGACGTAACATTAAGGTTCTAAGGACGGAGAAGAAAAACAAACTACTAGAAAATAAATGACCAGTAATTAAGAAATTTACCTCCTCGAGTGAAGGCCAGATTATCGACGACCAGGTCCGTCGTAAGGAAATACTCTTGGAAGTACTCTCCTACGTTGGATTTCTAGGTGATGTCGCTCCGAAAGATACGAGTAGACTCTTGATGGTAGAAATGGAAAAATCCTGTGTTGTTGTGGTACGAGCAGATCGAACAAGTAGTTGATCTCGTGTGGTGTAGGCACATGCCATTTTTTATGGTTGTAAAGGATATAGAGTGTTGATAGTACTCTATAGGGGTAATTTGGAAAGGAGCGACCTCGAAGTAATTGGCTACCCCTTGAAAAAATCTATGCAGGGGCAAGATTGCCCCTGCCTCAATATGGTACCTCGACCAGGCGCTGAAGGCGCCTCCAGACACGTTTTCCCTCTGGTCGAGTGAAGGTTTGACTAGGGTGATCCCATGAAGACCGTACTTCTTGAGATAATTATTCACCATCCTGGCCGATATGAGACTAGGAGGCGCAACATACCAGTCAGTGTCTGGCCTAAGGCCGTCGCGAGGTTGGGCTTTAGGTTGGATTTCTGGTGGTGCAATATTTATGGCTGAGGGTTAGTAGAAAGGTCCTCGTTGCGAGAGGCAAACTGGTTAAAAGGAGAGCTGGTTGTTTTCTTTTTTCTACGGGCAGTATATTTCACGCGACCAATGTTTGGTTGACTAGTCGGAGGGCTGGTCGGTGGGTTTTGTTGTGAAAATGGGACTTCCAAAAACAACAGTGACGGTTGTTCTTGATCCTCGAACAGCAGCGCTAGAAGATCATCATCGATTGGCCTCTCACCTCCCCAAGGATCGTGCATGAATATCTGAGAACAGAAAAGGGGAGATGAGAATCTACGACCAACAGATAGAAGAAGAGGAAACGTTGGGATAACGTTGCTCGTGTATACAAGTTAAGCTTTTATACGACTAGCAACATTCTAATGAAAATAATAAAAGCATGCGAGCAGTTTGGAAAAACATATCAAAAAGTGGTAGTGAAATTTTTTTTCAGAAAAACTTTTCGACTCCGAAAACAGGCGAGAAAAGCCCAGATTTTTACAAAAGCATAAAAATCGAATTTTTACTTCGATTTTGGGTCCTAAAACAGTATTCTTAATTCCTACACCGATTTCTAAGCCTCACTTAATGCTTTTACAACTTAAAACTCCTATCCTATCATGTTTCTGCCTACGAACCCGATTAACCCAAAAAAATTTCTCAAGAACATTCAAAAACTCATATCTAAATACCAGAAAACTCGTGAAATTTATTTTGCATGGTATAACAGAGATCAAGGAGATCAAGAAACTTACTTGGATTGCAGATTATGTAGAATTCACAGGTGTTGCTCCTCAAGGTTGGTTGGACACGCCTCAGATCACTGAAATTTTCTGGGCTTCTCTTGAGGATTTTTCTTCTGAGTTCTTGAGAGAGGTTGGTTTGGTAAAAAGTAAAAAATGAGGCAAGTGATTTATTTATACTGATCATGGCACAGTAATAGAGGTAATAATGAGGGAAAGTTTTTTATATGTGGGGAATCGTGTTAGCCGTTAAGAAGTCTTTGGGAAACTGCAACAGTCATGATTATTTACTTTTTCGAAAAGGCGTTGACAGATGTGACAGGTTAGACGGCAAGTTGGTCGATTAAGTTTATTATATGCTAGTCGCAATAAAATAAACTTGGGGGCAAATGTTTACCCAAAAAAGATTTACCTGATGATGTGGCAAAATTAACAAGCACTTAGGATACATGTGACCATTTAAGTGAGTACGATCTGTTCGACCATCGACTAGAAGAGAGTTCACTCAGCAGACGACATATTTCATGGGCGACCAGTCTGGTCGCAGTATTTTAGATATGTAATTTTGCATTTATGTAATAATTGTGATTTCTATTATTGTTTAGATATGCCTGTATTAAATGTAATTAAGGCCCATCGGCCCATGTAGAACTCCTTGAGCCTATAAATAAGACTCAAAGGGCTCAAGAGATGGGACTTTTGGACTGGGGAATTCTGAGAGAGAATTATAGTGTTTTTATCCACCAAAATTGTATTCAGCCCAAGGCTTGTGAAACTCATGAACCCTAGTTCATTGATGACAATGTTTGGGATTCTACATCAATAAGAACACTAAGTGGACATAGGTTATTACCATTTTCTAGGGCCGAACCACTATAAATCTTTGGTGTCGTTTATCTTTTTGTCTTGATTTCATATCGTTTTTATCATTTTACTTGATTCCGTGTTGTTGACCAAATCAAGGGTCAACAAAACTTTCTAGATGATTTTATCCAAGGTACAATGGGGACCATGGGCCTATTAAATCAAGCTCCAATAAGTTATCATAAATTTAACAAATAAATTTACTAACTTATTAATTCCTCGTGACTCCACTAAAGACTCAGAATTGCACTATTGAATTCATAGAACACTCTATAAGCAATATAGATACATTATTAATTATTTATTGTTACATCCATAATTGCCACTCAATCATCTATAGACAGTCTACAATGAGATGAGACTAAAATATCGGTTTACCCTTTATTGTATTTTATCCTTAAAACACTTAGTTCCTTGTAAACGATATTTCAGTAAACTAATCTTAATTACTGAAATGAGATCTCTATCATTTAGCACCTTGAACCAAACTAAAAGGAAACCATCGTTTCACTTATTCATCAGAAGTTATAGATGTTCATATCTATGATTAACACTTCCACTCAATTATACTACTGAGTTCCCAAGATGTAAGTATGGGCTAGTCCGTAGGGTAAGCTGGTAACGAACAAGTCAAAGAACTCAAATAATACAATCAGTTAGAATACTAACCACTCAGAATTGAGATTGAATTGACTTATGATCAACTATATGATATAACTAGAATATATAATAACGGTATGTTTACTTATCCTGCCTACTGTCAATATCGGTCCTGTCCGATGTTATAAATACATCCGATCTTATTTATTTTGCTAATGTTCTGGAAAGAACATAACACTACAATGTGTAAGTAGATCATATCGTAGATTGGCAAGTCGGTGTAAATCCCATGCACTGACCAATCTTAGGACTAACTTTTATTTGAACATATAATCATATTTATATTCTACTATGATTACGTCACTATAAATACGATAAGTTATATGTTCGGAATTTAATAGAAGTTTATATTAAACAAATAATCGTGAAAATAAAACATGTGAGAAAAGTGATTGACTAAGTCAAAAAATGGTTTCTATTAATAAATGAAATTACAAAAAATTAAGTTTTAATTAGAGCATAAAACCCCATCACCACCATCTTCAATCTTCCCTCCATGCTTGTCTCTTCCATTCTTTCATCTTCTTTAGTCTTTTGGCCTTCCATATTCTTCCAACAGTCACCCTGAAGATTCCTCGCCAGCACTGCACTTTCCGATTGGATCCTGTGTTCATTTGACGAGTTTAAGAATTCCAGCACATCAAAACAAGTTTTTAACTTGCTGTTCTATTTTAACCAGTTTCCACAACGAAGTCTTGTTCCCTGAAACATGTTCTATCAGCATTATCTCCTTCTTGCAATCTTTCTGCTCATGCCTTATTATACCACAGTTAAAGCATAAGAGAGGCAAAGCATCAAACTTGAATTGAATCCACCATTTTTTACCCTCACTTGGAATATATCTGCCCACAAAAACATGTTTTTGGGAAGGAAATTTGATCTTCACACACACAACATCTCTGAGAAGCATCAAGCTTGGATTGATCCATTTTACCACCTCCACTTCCCCTGCTATTCCTGCTATTCTTTCCGCGTTATTCTTTGTCAGTGCTTTCGGGGGGAACCCTTTTATTCTGACTCAACATTCTACCACATCTAAAGCAAACATATCCCATGAACCATGGACTGGCCATTTTTCACCAATAAGAATACCACTATTGAACACCCACGACAACTTGTTGAACACCATTTCAGAAAGAGCATTGTCCTTAAAGTGCAGGTCGATGATAGTGCTTCCTTCTTCCTTGGACAACACCTCAACTTCCCAACTATTTATATTGTCCCAAAATCCTTCCAAAGACTATTTTGATATACTTACCATTGCAGTGGCGTTTGGAAATGATTCTACCAACCATTGTAGCATTCTGAAACCTTCAGCAATTGCTTCATTTGAGTCCCAACAATCCTCATCTTCAACGTTAAGATTCCCAGTTAAAGAAATAATCTCATCCACTACATCCCCCATGGAAACATAGTGCAGAAAATGCAGACCACACAGAGAACTTTAGCCTAAACCTCGACACACAAATGCACCCTAAACTAACACTCACTCACTTGCCAAAGAACTCACCACACTCACACTCACTAGAGCAACCTCACACCGAAGAGTCACACAGATCAGGATCACTCTCTAGAGAGGACCAAAAATATTTCACACCTTAGGTATGGAGCCAAATATTTAAATTATAAAAGATTAATACACCCAATTTTATAATTTTTATGAATTGATATATAACTGAATAATTGGTGAAATGGTTAATTATTATTATTATTATTTTCTTTTTTATATTGGGGAAGGAGTTTCGAATTTGTATTTTTTCTTTAGGGAGGGATATGGTACTAGATTATGCATATAACTATAGTGATTAATTAATTGTTAATAATTTAAAATATGTGTATTCATTTTTATGGAACATTTGTTACATAGATTGGAGTTTAAAATTTTAAGCCACACCCTAAAATTACAACAATATAAAGCAATTGGTTAGAGATGTTTATAAGGCTTAAATCTTTACGAGCATAACGTATAAAAGATGTGATGCATTCCATGCCAATAATCAAGTCTAGAAATTGATGCTCTGTGATAAGAATAGGCTCTCTTCGAGACAGAGCAAATCTCCCAAACACAAAATGGCAATTTCATTCAGCATAAAAGTTTTAAAAATTACAAGAGAGTTATTTATACCCATAACAATCCTTGGGCAAAGTCTAACAAAAATCAGTTACTCTCTTTCTCTCTCTCATCTCTCAACACCTCAGAATGGTCACAAAATCCTTCAACCAACGTGACTCCCTAATCACTCTCTTGGTTCGCGCCATCCCCTTCTCTTCCCCAGGTTTGTTCTCCTCTGCCTCTGCCCGATCATCACCTGCTGGTTTGGGTATTTCCTCCTCATGTTGGGCTGTGTTTTGCTCCCAGCTTTTCATATACTCTTGGACAGCATTCAGGTCCAATTGTATTGGGCCTATCTCTTGGACTTGGCTATCATTACACCCTTCCATGAATTCAACCTTGTCCGCAAGGTTGTGCAACTGATACATGTCCACAAAAGCTTCAAAATCCTCCCATGTTGCATCTTCAGGTTGGCACAAGGACCATTGCACTAAGATTTGTCGACGCACTGTGTGATTAAGCTTGTGGAGGCGGGTAGCTAGGATAGCCAATGGGGTCATGAGTGGTCGGTTTGCTAAGCTTAACGCAGGGAGGGGGAAGTTGTTGACTGGTTGTGCACCACAATATGGTTTCAATAAGGAGACATGGAAGGTCGGATGAATTCGGCTATGCGGCGGCAGCTTCAAGGTGTAGGCAACCGGACCAGCTCTTGCAATGACTTCGAAAGGGCCAAAATAACGTCTGGAAAGCTTGGAGTTTAAACGGTGAGTCACCGTTGACTGCTTGTATGGCTGGAGCTTCACAAGGACGAGGTCCCCCAGTTTGAAATCAATGTCTCTTCTTTTTTTATTAGCTTGTTGGCACATGAGGTGTTGCGCTCGTTGCAGGTTAGTCTTCAGTTCGTGCAAAATGGCATCCCGAGTCATCAAGTCCTCCTCCACGGCGTGAATAGAAGTAGACCCCCGTGTATACACTGGAATCGTTGGTGGGGTTCGCCCATAGACCGCCTGAAAAGGAGTCATACCAATAGCGGAGTGGAAACTAGTGTTGTAATGATACTCAGCCCACATCAAGAACTTACTCCATTGTTTTGGGTTATCCGCTGTAAAAGCGCGTAAGTATTGCTCCAAGTACCTGTTAGTGACTTCCGTTTGGCCATCCGTTTGTGGGTGGTAAGCCGAACTCATGCGCAATTTAGTACCCATCAATTCGAAGAGCTTTTTCCAAAATGTACTGGTGAAAATTGGATCTCTATCAGAAATAATGGTCCGTGGTAGTCCATGAAGTCGAATAACCATGTTGGAGAAAAGATCAGCGACCTTTGTGGCGGAATAGTGATTCGGTAATGCCCCAAAATGAGCGTACTTCGTAAGTCTGTCAATCACCACTAATATATTAGTAACCCCATGAGAATTTGGTAGCCCGACGATGAAATCCATAGCTAAATCTTCCCAAACCCGTTCAGGAATTGTAAGCGGCTGAAGCAAACCATAAGGAGCTGCTGGGGAGTATTTTATTGTTTGACAAACTGAACAGGCCGACACAAAGCTTCGCACATCTTTACGCATCCTGTGCCAGAAAAAATTAGCTCCCAACCGCAAGAGAGTGCGAGTCACGCCGGCATGGCCCCCGACTAGAGATGCGTGGAACTCTTGTAAGATCTGGTTTTTGAAATTGGAGTGTTTGCTGAGAAAATTTTTCTGGCGGTAGTACAGTAAGCCATCCCTGCTGGAATAGACAGAGGCATATAATTTTCCCTGCTGCAATTGGTCATGTAAAACACGCAAATCAGGGCAGGTTACATTCTCTTGTCTTAGTGCTTCCAGGAACTCATAAGACCCACTATTCATTGCCAAATACAGAACTGAAAGACAGCCATCATTCTGCCTGGACAGCGCATCAGCCGCTGAATTCTGTTTCCCAGCTTTGTATTCTATGGTGAATTGAAAGCCCAGTAGTTTTCTGATGAAGTGTTGCTGCTCTGGAGTTTGAATGACCTGTGATAACAGTTCCCGTAAGCTTCGATGGTCCGTTCGAATGATGAAATGACGGCCTAACAGATATTGGCGCCATTTCGCGACCGCCTCAACAATTGCCCTCATTTCCCTTATATATGTCGAAGCCCCAATGAATATTGGACCAAGTTTCTTACTGAAATAAGCCAGGGGGTGTCCCTCCTGCATTAATACTCCCCCTATGCCGATGTTAGAAGCATCCGTCTCAATAATAAATTGTTTCGAAAAATCAGGCAGCCGCAAGACTGGCGTGTCTGTCATTGCCGATTTGAGTTCTTCGAAGGCACGAGTCTCTTTTTCAGACCAGTGGAAGTTATCACGCTTTAGAAGTTCAGTGAGGGGCGCTGCAATGGTAGCATAATGGGCCACAAAACGTCTATAATAACCAGTGAGACCCAAGAACCTGCGTAGTTGTTTTATTGACTTCGGCCTTGGCCATTCAATCATAGCCGAGATTTTTTATGGGTCAGCTTGAACCCCATGTGGCGATACCAAGTGGCCCAAATACTCTATTGTCCGCTGAAAAAACTGGCACTTGCTAGCCTTGGCATAAAAGTAATTTTCCCGAAGCAACTGTAGAACTTTGCCAAGATGATCTACATGTTCCTCTTCGCTGCTGCTATATATTAATATGTCGTCGAAGAAAACGATGACAAACTGTCTCAAAAATGGGTGAAAAACGTGGGTCATGGCTGCTTGGAAGGTGGAGGGGGCATTGGTAAGCCCAAAAGGCATGACGGTAAACTCATAATGTCCTTCGTGGGTGCGAAATGTTGTCTTATGAATATCCCGTCGATCCATTCTGATTTGGTGATAACCAGCCCTTAAGTCTAGCTTCGAAAATACCTCTGCCTTGCCAAGCTCGTCCAAAAGTTCGTCGATTGTTGGAATGGGAAACCTGTCCTTGACTGTGATTCCGTTGAGGGCCCTATAATCAACACAAAAACGCCAAGACCCGTCCTTCTTTTTTACCAATAGCACCGGAGACGAATAGGGGCTGGTGCTTGGGCGAATGAACCCCATCTCCATCATTTCTTTAATGAGTTGTTCCATGACATCCTTTTGAAAATATGGGTATCGGTAGGGTCGCACATTCACCGGTAAGGACCCTGGCTGTAAAAAAATTCTATGGTCAACTGTGCGATAAGGAGGTAGCTGTTTGGGCTCCTCAAATACATCCCGAAACTGAGTTAGGAGTCCCCTCCCTATCGGCGGCAACTCAGCTTCCAAAACAGGCAGCGCCGACCCTTGTTGTCCCGTTTCTTGGCTTATGACTGCCAGTCTAAAAAGGCTTCGGACCTCCCCTTCTTGAAACAGTGCATTAAATTGTGAGTAAGAGAGTTGGTGTGCAGCGATGTCCCGTGATCCAGCTAGCTTCACTGCGTTTCCCTGCCACACAAATTCCATAGTCAAGGCCTTGTGATCATGCACACACGGCCCCAAGGTTTGCAACCATTGCATTCCAAGAACAACATCCAGTCCACATATGGGTAGCACATATAAATCGACTTCAAATCGATACCCCTGCAATACTAGCTCCACGGCTTTGCATAGTTTTGAACAAAGCAGAAAGTTACCATTTCCCATATACACCTTGAACCGCTTGGTTTCCTCCCACGACAGCTGTAATTGGGTCGCTAAAGACTCTTGAGTGAAATTATTATTACTCCCAGTATCAATCAAAACCTCTAAGGTTTCCTTCCCATGTTTTGCTTTGATTCTGAAAATTCGCGGGTTCATCGAATTAGAAAGTGAATGAAGGCTAACTTCCTCCTCTGTATTGTCATCAGCTTCTTGTGAATCTGTTTCATCAGTTATAACTCCGTCATCTTCTTCATATCCACACAAGATCAACATACGATTCTTACACTTATGCCCGTAATTAAAATTTTCATCACAGGTGAAGCAAAGACCCTTCTCCCTTCTATCTTTCAACTCTGCCGGAGACAGCCTCTTAATAGGCAATGAAGAAGTGCCCAAAATCGGCGGTTTAGGTGGTGCTGTCGGAGTTGGCGTAGGAAGCTTGTGCAATGTTTGTGGCAAGGGACTGGCGGGTGGTGTGAAATTGGTCACACGAGGGGACCAATTGGGTCGGCCCAGGTCGAGACGTGAGCGGCTGCTAAGATCATCATTGCGGTCTTCAAACAATTGTGCTTTCGCCATGGCTTCGGCTAGATCACTCGGTTTCGACATTAATAGTTCTCGTCAAATTTCCAGTTTCAAACCCCAGACAAAGAAATTCAGGAACATTAACTCGTCCACCCCCGAAATTCTCTACATCAACGCTTCAAACTCAGTGCGGTAATCAGCAACTCTCCCGGTCTGAGTGAGTTTCAAAATGCGACCAAGTGGATCATCGTAAGTATAAGCTCCAAAACGATTCTGTAAGGTCCGCAAGAATGAATTCCAATCCGAGAATGCTCCCCCTTTTTCCATCCATTGAAACCAAGTGGAAGGAGCTCCATCCAAGTGGAAGGCTACAATCGACAATCAGTTGCTTGGATCGACCAAATGGAGATCAAAGAATTTGTTAATTTTGTAAATCCAGTCTTCAACATTAGTTCCATCAAACCGTGGCACTTTGACCCGAAATGACTTGAGGACAGATTCAAGTTCACGACCCAGAGGTTCCGATTCGCTTCTTCTACCCAGAGACTTACTGGAATCCTTCGAAAGGCTGGTGTCCCCCTCTCCCGACGGTGCTGGTGAGCGCAATAGCTGTGAGAAACGTTCATCTGTCTTAGCAACATGTTGCTCCAAGAGTGATTTGAAACTCTCCAGCTGAGAAGCAGAATATTGTTGGAATTTGAGGTCCAATGACTGGAACATGGCTGCAATCTCCTCGTTCTTCATGATGATGATGATGAATGAGGGTAATGAAAGCACCAATGATAAGAATAGGCTCTCTTCGAGACAGAGCAAATCTCCCAAACACAAAATGGCAATTTCATTCAGCATAAAAGTTTTAAAAATTACAAGAGAGTTATTTATACCCATAACAATCCTTGGGCAAAGTCTAACAAAAATAAGTTACTCTCTCTCTCTCTCTCATCTCTCAACGCCTCAGAATGGTCACAAAATCCTTCCACCAACGTGGCTCCCTAATCACTCTCTTGGTTCACGCCATCCCCTTCTCTTCCCCAGGTTTGTTCTCCTCTGCCTCTGCCCGATCATCACTTGCTGGTTTGGGTATTTCCTCCTCATGTTGGGCTGTGTTTTGCTCCCAGCTTTTCATATACTCTTGGACAGCATTCGGGTCCAATTGTATTGGGCCTATCTCTTAGACTTGGGTATCACTCTGCCAAAATGAGTTAAGGTCATTGGCTATACATTAATAAACTTTTAAAACCAAAAAGGACTCCTTGGCAATATCGACATATATAAGGTCAAAATTTCAGTATAATAAAGGATGAACAAATTAGTTATCACTGTTATTTTTCTCAAGTTTCAAAGCATTCATTCAAGTAACCATATGAGTGGCCCATTTGAAATATAGAGTTATATTAACACTATGTTTGGTAGGGAGGAAGAAAATTAAGAAAGATGGAAAAATAGGGAGAGAAAGAAAATATAAAGGAAAGAAAATTTTGTGTTATGAAAATTATTATTTTATTTATATAATTTTAATTTTGATAATTATTAGTAAGAGTAATTTGGTAATTTACCAATATTTTTTTTTAATTTTTGGAAAGATAGATTTTGGCGAGTCCCATCACCATTTTTTTCTTTTCACTTTTCTTTTCAACCCATTTTTCTCTCCTACCAAATACTCTCATTTTAACATTGTCTCTATTTTTCTCTCTTAAATTTTCTTTTGTCTCACTTTTCCACCATGCCAAACATAGTGTAAAAGAATGTGAAATTTAGAGGATAAAATTACTTGAAACAATGGTAAAAAATGGATAATCTCACCAGTTTTTATTTTAAATTCATGTTTTCATACTTCAATTTTGGCTTTGCTAATATATAATGGTTAAGGTTAAAAATGTAATTGATATTTTGCTTGCATGATTTGGATGAAATCAAGTAACTCTCTCACATAATAATGATGGAAGATATGAATGAAACATCATATGAAAACTTCTACAGTTGGAAATTTTGATATCCTTTTATGTCTACAAAAGCAGACTTTGCAATATGTGATTTTTATCATTTGAGGTGATTTTTTATTTTGTTGGTAACAAACAATGGCTGCCATATCAGCCACAAAACTAGAATTTGTCTTTGTTCTGAAATTATTTTCAAACCACTCACTGTAAAGGATGTATTGTGATAATTATGTTGGAATGCTTTTGGCTCCAAACAATCAGAATGAGTCAAAAGTAAACAGGTTAATGCAAATTATGCAAAGGAAAGATCTTCTTTTATTAAACTTCTGCTGCAGCATTTCATTTGATATGATACAAGAATGTTACTAATGGCAAATGAGTGATATTTCAGGGTAGAAAAAGAAAGAAACAAAGAAAAGAATACATATTTCCAATGAAATGTCAGTTCTCTCAAATGCTAAAGATACAGACTTTAGATGTTGTAAGGCGTAAAAGCAAGAAGCTTGGCTTGGCAAATTAAACTCTCCTATGTAGATGTAATGTTCACCAAAAAACATGAGAAAGCTATCTAGCCAGCAATCTTGTAACTAGGATTGGCAAGATTATCTAAGCCGGACACTACTTCAATCGATTCTATAACGTCGCCGACCTTGAGATCTGCTAAAAAATCTTCGTTGTTTGTCACATAACCAAACACTGAATACCGACCGTCCAAAATGTTGGCATTACTCGGAGTTAGTTCGCTCTCTTTTAGTAGCCAAAACACCTGGCTAGATGCAGAATTGTTCTCAAATTCCTGTACACAAAATTTAGAGACAAGAAAAACTCATGTCATTGCCAGATCTAATCAACAAAATCTTCAAAAAGTAACAATCAGGAAATTCAAATTCTAACATCTCTGGCCATGGCCATTGTTCCAAATGCATTAAATGGAAGCTTTGTTTGAGCCTTGTATAGACCAAGTTCCTGCAAAAGTGAAAGAAATGTTACAAGTGAGCATGAAATCCAAAGAAAATGTAGGCTTTAGGGAAATGAATATTATCTTTTTTTCAATTACTCAGTGAAAAGATTAAGAACACGGGATTCAATTGTGATTTTCATTTTAATTTAATTAAAATTTCTTACTTCCAGAGTTGATCCATAGACAGGTACTTTCTCCCCTTCTACCATAATTTCTAATGGTATTATCCTGGTCTTCTCTGTACTGGGATCAATAAAACCCTCAGCAGGACCCTCTGGATCCCCAGTCTGAACCACAAAGCCATCAGCTGCAGTATAAACCGTAGCAAAAATCAAGGCAAATTAGAAAAGTGTTCTGTAGGCATACTATTAACAGGTGGGGAAAAGAAACTGTATCACTTCCTACAAAGACATGTAACTGAATAAGGTTGATCTAGACTCATGATGACACCATTAGTCAGCCATCTTGTATTATTTCCAATCAGATTAAGAACAATTAGGTGGAGGCATGGTTTTGATCTGAGTTAAATTTCCACTTCCATTACAAATAGAGAGCTTAATTCATTCTTTCTAAATTGACTCATAAAAATATGTTTATGAAATATCACCTCTTTGGATTTCCATGCCATCGTAGAAGTGTCTTTCCACCAGGTCTAAAAAATTCCCAGCAGTTACAGGTGCATTATAACCGTCTAGAACTATGCGGAATACACACTCATCTAGGTTAGGATTTTCCTTAACCTTGACCTTCATATCCACAGTTGCTCTCCCTTTCAACAATGGCATGTTTTGGTACTCTTCAGGCACTTCATAAGGGAAGCCATCTACCATGTCCTCTTCAACACTGCAGAAACCCAATGCGCCAGGAAGATCTCAGCTGCAGTCAATGACAAGGGTATATATGAGACTACATTATCTTATAGGGCTAACTGTTCTCCTTCCCATCTTCTTTTCTAAAACTAGGATAAAGGTTTTTACAACCACTCCACTATTGAACTACTGTAAAAGCTGCCAGTGAAGGATGCTATTACAACACAATTCTACCATATCGGACAATGTTTCAGCACCAACAAGAATCACATGGTTTAATGTAATTTTAGGTTGCTGTAATAGAAAGAAAGCAGGAAGAAGTGAGTGATCAAAAGGTTATGGGATTAGTATGTGGTTCATGTTCTGTAAAAAACTGTACCTTCAAGGGACAACAGAGGCTTAAATTGGTGGAAGAAGATAAGTGTCTTATAAGGAAACAACTACTATAGATCTTATAAATACTACAGACATAGTAGTAGTACAGATCATTGAAGTCATAAAAATCACCCTATAATGTGGACTACACTTGACCTAACATTACAACATAGTTGTTCTTAATCTAAAATACCAAGAGGGAGGTGTATAAGCATTGCAACTGCTTAACTATTCAAGACATTACTATCGACAAGCATTTTTCTGCATTCGTAATGCAGATAAACATACTAGGAATACTTGAGACAAGCACCCAAACTATCATCACAAGTCTCAGGTGTTGATGCACTGCTGAAAACAACATCAGATATGACTTGTGACTCATTTTCCCGCGCTCAATTCATTTTGACAGCTGTGCTCAAAAACACGACTTAAGACACTACAGGTACTAGAAACCAGCACCCTAACTATCTTCACAAGTATCAGGTGTTTAAGCAATGCCAAAAATTACATCGAATATGACAAATTACAGGCATTCTCTTGGGTTCAAATCATCTAGATAACTTCCCTGGTAAACACAGCTATATAGAGAAAGGTGCAGTAATTTTACACCCGTTCCAGTTCATTGGACTCCTGTCTAACGTGATCATATTTTTGCAGTTTAAACTTAAAAAGCCACTCTTCCGTATGCCACGATCGGACATGTTAATTAATATACTCACCCTCCAACATATTGAAGTAGCTCTTTTTGTTTTGGTGCAACTGCATCCCTAGTCCTGCTCTCCACAATCTGCTGAAGCTCATCCATTCCAACTTCTAACTTACCTAGAAGTTCAACTCCATGTTCTTTCTTTGATTCAGCTAAACCTGATACAATCAAAGTCTTCCCTTGCTTGAGGGATCTAGAAGCCTGCCTCAAATTCTACATGAAAACTTTAGTCACTGTTATTACATGCTTACAATTACTTTTCACTCATAAGAAATTAAAACGTTATCACCACAACAATGTCTTACCCTCTCAACAGAATCAAGTGCTTTGACCCCAGCAACCTTAAGACTCTCTGTGATATCTTCAAGTGGTTTCTGCACTTCCCTGATTGCTTTATTGTTAATAGGAAGAGCATATCTCAACAATGCCCCCGGGTCCTTTATTGGTGGTCCAGAGATCAACACAGCCATATCAGGCACTACTTGGTTAGCAGCATTGGCATTGTTATAAACATCCAATGCAGGAACTCCTGTAACTAGGCCAAACGCCAAAGCTACCGAAATTGCACACTCCTTCAAGGAGAATGACTTCTTTCTCTGCCCAATTAAGTAAAACAAGCATTCATAATTTCACTTTAAGAAAACTCTTCATTCAATAACATGGCTACCGCTTACCAATCTACACAAGTCTACATTTTGATGTATTCAAAACAAAATTCACATTCAGAGAGAACCCAGAACCAAGAATTACAACAAAAGCTTAAATTTATCAAAATGGACATAACCCAGAAGCCAAAGAAAGGTACCTGTTCAGTTTGGATCCGAGACTGAGGTGGGTTTTGAGAAGAACACCGAGTAGTCAAACGGCGGGATGAGGAGTGGTTGAGTGAGTAAGGGAAGCTACGTATACGATTGGTGGTTGTGATGGGAAGGGTCAAGATTTTTGGGGTTGTGGGTGAGGAGGAAAAGTAGTGGCAGGAGAGAATGGCTGCCATTTGGAATGTATGTACTGCTTGTGCTACTGACTATGCTCAGCTCACTGATCTTAAGCAAGAGCTGGCGTTGAAGGGAAAAAACAAAAGCGAATGGAATAGAGGGGGAGAGAGAGCGATAGAGTAGAGATGAGCAGATAAGGTTAGTGTTTTAGCTCAGCTACAACAAAAGTCGGTACTTCCAATCCTCTTGCTTTTGGATAAGTTTTTTTCTTGTAAGAAAATACAAAGGTTTATTTTTTCTTTTTCTGGACCACAATGAATTGAAGAACTGTGCATCAAAATAATAACATTTATTTTAGACTGAATTTATTGTTTTAAAAAATAGTATCACATCAATTAGTATTAGTGAATCATAAAATTTTATGATTAAATATATTTTTATTATTATTATTACTTCAAGTATATATCTATAGCAATAGATTGTGACGTGGCTTCATCTAAAATTTTGTTGAAATCAATCTCATGTCATTAAATTTACAAGCAAATTCTTTGTATTTACTTTGAGTTTCAATATAATTTCAAAGTTACCGTGTATATCAGTTTAACTCAATGATATGAATTTTTTTTTAAAAAATCTGGCTAATTTGGGATATCCAATAGTCTCTTTTGAATGATTAACTGGGTGTCTTTATTATCACTATAAAGGTGTAAATACAATTGTAATAATAAAAGTAACAAAATTTCATTAAACAATTAACAAGTTTAGTTTTTCAAGCGTTAAAATAATTGCATTACATGTACAGGATAACAATATATGCCTTTATTGTTTTTTTTTTTTAAATAGTGTATCTCATCTTAAATGAAATAAATCTTGCTTATAATATTTTACTATATATTATGTGTGAACATATTATTACTATAAGCCGAAATTTATATTAATAATAGGCCTTATATAAATTAAGGAAATTTAAATGTGGTAACAAAATTAAATTGAGGAATTTTAAAATAATAATAAATAATCAATCCAAGGGTGGGAAATGGGAGAATTAGAAATCAAACTAAACTAGTTTAGGGTAGGAGAGAGCATCTAAACCGGCAAACCGCGGCGACCGACCGCACCGCACCACACTACACCGCAAACAGCGGTGTCAAAAGTGGAATGGTTTGGTATGATTTGTATCTTAGCTAAACCGCGCGGTGCGTTGTTTAGCGGTGTAAAATTTTGGTTTGCACCACACCACACCGTATACTTACAAATATGTTAAAAAAAATTAAACTTTACATATATATCATTTTTTAGTAACCCAATCTAAAACTAGGACCCCACTTAAATTAGGAGCCCACTTAAATTAGGGTATAACCTTATTCTCTAACACATCATACACGACAACAACTCCTTCATCTCTCATCTCATTTGCGCCTCCTCCCTATCACCTCTCTATCTCACATATATTTTTTAACAACCTTACACCGTGGAAAACCACCCAAACCACACCGCAAAAAATGGTTTGGTTTGGTCGGTTTGGTGCAACGAAATCACACCGCACGGTGTGTTCTAGCTACTACACCGCACTTGTGGCGTGGTGTATTAAAAAGTGTTCAAACCGTCCAAACCACATCATGCACACCCCTAGTTTAGGGTAAGTTGGGTTATGGTACAAGGGGTTTGATTAAATTGGCTCCAGATTTTGGTAATGAAATTTACCAAAAAAAAAAAAGGCAATCAGCATATTCGTCCAATGAAAATGACAAGAGATATAGTTTTGGGAGAGAAAAGATGCAAAATAAAAGGATGGAAGAAAAAAAAATGATGAGAGAAAATATGCCTATAAAGGAAGGGGATTATATATTTTTTGACTATGTCTTTTGTCTCATTACCTCTTTAGACCATGCGTTTTGACAAATTATTTTTTAGATTCTCTATGTTGTAAAATGGTTCAAATATATCTCTAAACCCGATTTTGATCAAATTTTTTTGAACTAAAATTACAAATAACTCACCAAACAAACAACTCATAACAAAATCACAACTATTTTACCTAACAATTGTGTTGTTATACTTATTTTTTTCATCAAAATTGAGTTTATGAGTCTATTTGAATCATTTTACAAAACACAAGATCCAAAAAGTGATTTGTCAAAACACAGGGTCCAAACAGGTAATGGAAAAAAACACAGGGTCCATAAAAGTATAAGGAAATGATGAAAGAGATAGTGATGAGAGAAAAAGTAATAAAAATAAAAATGATGTGAGAGAAAATTAGGAAAGAAAAAGTGATGTGTAATAAAGTAATTGAAAGAAAAAAAAATGATATGAGAGAAAACTGTTGACGCGGTTCTTCGCCAACAGGTAATTAAGAAAATAAGAGGAAGGGATTAGTGCTTATGTTGAACCGAAATAGATGAATGATCTATTTAGAAATGGGTTGATGACACAATTACGTTTTTAGGTGGTTCAAAGGTTAAAATCCTTCTACTCCACCAGTCAATATTATTGTTATATGCTTGGTATTCTTTTACAGGGTATTTCTTACACAATAAAATCCAACCCTTTGCAACTCCCAGGGTCTCCATATTTATAGGAGAGGGCACTTGGGAGTTGGTAAGAAGGTCATCCCGTGACCTTCTTACCTATCATGTCAACTCTGTGACATTCATGATTAATTCCTAAAACCTGACACATGAAGTGTGGTCTAATCAATAGGTAAGGGGGATAATGGGCCGCACGGCCCAACCCAGTCGTGGGTGCCAGAATGCACACGTTCATGCTGCGTGTCCGAGAAGTCAGGGATATATCAGACACGTGATGTCTAATATATGCACGTTTACCTTGCGTGGTTGACTTTATAAAAGGTCACAGCCTCCAACTCTAGTTCGTACCACGAGCTGGATGCTTCCCTCGACCTGTGGCCTTCAGAGTCCAGACTCAGTCTAATCTTGGCGAACCCTTAGGTTACCTCGAGCTGAGGAGGTAGGATCTTTCGAGTGGCAGCTCCGGTCTTGGGGATGCCCACGTGGTAGACATGATTAGGCCGTATCTCAGCTTGCTAACAGCCCGTGGGAAAACCAGGGCGTACATTTGCCCCCCAAGCCCCTGCTCGTGGTACACGATGTCGCATAGGGCCACAGTAGGGGATTTTAGGCTTCCCCATGAACTCTTCATATTCCACATTTTACGCAGGCGTCGAATACGTGGAACATCGTGGTTGGTGACGGTACGTCTTCCGAGAACCGCATTTAATGGCCTAGCCTATACTCAGTCGTCGTTTCGTCTTTCGAGTGGAGAGCCTTGGATCCCACATCAGGGCAATCCAACGGCCCTCCTCACGTGGCCCTTCACGTATATAAAAGGGGTGGTCACCTTACGCATGGGCCACCCGTTCATTTGAAATTTTTCAGAAATTTTCTTTTTCTTCTCCCTTCATTTTCAAAAGAAAAAACCCTCTTCTTTCCGGCTGCCATTCCCAGCACTCAAGAAGTTCAGGCGTAAGGGCCCCTTCGAAGCTTTGGAATCAACTACTCCGAAGAAGCCCCAACCCAGGCGATCCCTTCATCCTCTTCTCAACCAGAACATTCTGTAAGTCTCCTGACTGTGGATGTTTTGAAATTATTTTTCACTGTAGCTTAGGTAAATATTTACTGTAGCCACATGCAAGGTTTTGTTGGTTTTTTGTGGGCATGAAGGGTGAAAGCCTTTTAGGTTAGGGTATCTTTGCAGTAGAAAACCATTTAGGAGCATTGGTGCGCTTTCTGGAGAAATTTTCTGGGTAGGATTTTAGGTATGCTTGTTTAAAGTACCCAGTATTTTGGGTGCAAAACTGGGTAACTTAGGGGACACGCTTCACAGGCGGTTTTGCCTTTCTTGCCTACTGAAACTTTCCTTCCAAGGAAAATTCTATCCTGACCCTCCTGACACACGAATTCCAAGTAATCGGGGATCTGTTGGGAGCACAGGCGTGCGTTCATAGAACCGCGTGGTCTCACTCTCCACGGGCTGGGCTCACCTCAGCTCGTGTCAAGGAAACACATTCAGATTTTTCTCCATTTTTAGGTCGCCTTCTTCTAAAATTTCTTCTTTTTGTTCGCTAGGCGACCAAATGGGACCCAAGAAGAACGCTCCCAAGAAGTCCGTAGGCAGCTCGTCCTCCAAACAAAACAAGGGAAATGAGGTGATGGCTGAATCCCCGATTCCCAACTTCGGGCCAGCAGTGGAACGGGAGCTCTAGGTAGCCCCCGACGCGTTCTTTGAGGTGGAGAAGATCGTCTCGAAGATCGCTGACCAGGCGAGGGTAAACAGAATATTCCTCTCCCATAACATCGAGCTGGGGAGAGGATCCGTGATTGCCCGACCTCCCTTAGAAGGCGAACGGAGCTGCACGCCGCTCGATGAGGTGTTCTCGGCCTGGAGCGACGAACATTTCAAGGCGGGGGCCTTCCTCTCGTTGGACCAGTACTTCGCCGATTTCCTCAACTACGTGAGGTTGGCCCCTTTCCAGCTCCCCCCCAACTCTTACCGTTTGTTGGCGGGGTTAAGATACTTGTTCTTGAAACAGGAGTGGGAGGTCCCCACTCCTGCAGATATTCTGTATTTCTTCTGCCTCAAGGCCAGCCCGGAGCAGCGGGGGCGAGGTGATGGGTTTTATTACTTA
This sequence comes from Humulus lupulus, assembly GCF_963169125.1. NCBI lineage: Eukaryota > Viridiplantae > Streptophyta > Magnoliopsida > Rosales > Cannabaceae > Humulus > Humulus lupulus. The sequence continues at coordinate 84,303,794 of NC_084794.1, read as the reverse complement.
ACCCGGTTCCCCAACACGGCTGCAGTCATCGAGCTGCCCAGCCACCCCAACGACTTCAAAGATCAATTCTTTATGTCGACGGGATTTCGAAACTGTGAGCTGCACTACTTCAACCGTCCTCGTAAGTGCCTTTCAACCTTAGCTCATAAGTTAAGTATCGGTTAGCTCCTCTTGTATCCATTTCTGACTTAGATTAATGCTGCAGCTATCTTCACGAGGACAGAGAAGTCTGTGATCCTCGGGAGCCAGTACGAGACACTGGCGGGCTTGCCCCCCAGTGAAAAGGACTATCGTCAGCTCGTGACAGACGAGACGATGCTGGCCTGTAAGCTGATCTCCCCAGGCCAGACTCTGAACCTGAGGAGGCCCCGGGTGCTTCCCCCAGCTCGCGATATGAGGCCTATCATCGTGGAGGAGGTCGCGGGGGATGAAGATGAGGAGGACGAGGTGCCCCTCGTGAGGACGAGGAAGCGGGTGTTGGAGGTCGCCCAAAGAACGGACGAGGAGAGGGTCCGATCCGGAGCAGCTGCAGGTCCCTCCGGCCAAGGTAACCCATACATGTTTAGGAACTTAGATAGGGCCACTGCAGACCCCCGGCTAGCTAGGTTCAATCCCAGACAGATCGTCCAACGCCATCGAAGTGACCCAGACTTAGATGAAACCCTACTCCACTGCGTCGACCAGCTCGTGCTGGACTACGAAAGTAGCCACCCTAGGGGTACCATAGTTGTAGACAACACCCTAGCCTTTAGGTCGGTCCTATTCGAGGAGTATGGGACTAACCTTCGGTCATGGCCATCACTCCGGGAGGGTGTCGTAGCTCCAGGTCTTTGGCAATACGTAGAAGAGTCTAGTCCTGAGACAGCCTCGGATCCAGAACCTGCGCCAGCTCGAGAAATAATTGTCTTAGATTCCCCCGCGGAAGCTCCGGGGCCGATGGTCGTAACCGTAGATTCTTCTTCTAGCTCGAGGGGTAGGATTCCCTTTAGTATATATATATACTTGAATTTCGCTTTTTTTTCCCTTTGTTTTTGTTTTTGCATGACTGCTAACTTGTGTACTAACCATATATTTGTTTTGCTAGAGGAGATGTCTCAGCCCGGGGGAAAAAATCTGCGGGCTGTGTTCGCCGGGGGGAACTCCTTAGTTGGGGCCTCTGGGCCCAAAATGAAGAAGCTCCGGATGGCGAAGAAAGCCGCCGGGACCCCAACCAAGTCTCCTGCAAAGGAGAAAGAGCAGCCCCCAGCTGCCCAGGTCGAGGAAACTGGACCTCCTGCTGCAGGGGGGAGCATGCCCCCACCCCCTCCGCGAGCTCCGACCTTCGTCCGGGACACAGGGGCGGAGCCCGGGGCTTCGGCGATTGCGCCTCCTCCCGAGGTGCGCATCCCGGTTGACCCCCAGGACCTGGAGAAGATTCCAGATGTCTTTCGGGGGACTGTGTATGAGACGGCGAACTACGCCGTCAGCCACTTCTACCGCTTCAACGAGAGGGAGCTGCGGGCCATCGAAACAAGGAGCCCGGTGGGCGAACTGGAATCTTCATTGGGCATGGCCCTAACGGTAAGCTGACCTTACCCTTTTATGGTTTTTGATTATCATGCCTTGCCCTGTTTTTCCTTTCTTAAGGCAGTTGCCTCCCCGTTTTTTGCAGAGCGCCTTGGCCCTTCACCGAAGCATAGCCAGGACCAAGGCCCAGCTCGAGGATATGAGGGGCGAGCACCAGGCGGTTGTGGCCACCCACCAGGCTTCCTTGTAGACGGCTAAGGATGCCCTGGCGGCCGCGCAGGCCGAGCTGGAAGAAGCCCGTCCCAAGCTTCAAGAGGTCGAGGCTACCAAGGCCACCCTCGCTGCTGCGCGGGCAAAGCTAGACACTGCGAAGGCTGGGGCCGAGGAGGCCAAGGCCGCCCTGGAAGCCGAGAAGGCAGCCTCCAGCACCGCCATGGAGGACATGCTCTACCACTACTGGGTTTATAACTCCGACGGTGATTTCTCCTTCTTGGGAGCGGACGTCTGGGAGCCCTTGCTGAAGGGGTTTAAAGCTCGCCTCGAGAAAGACGCTCCTTCTGAGACCGGGGAAGCCTCTGTCGTGGCCGAGCAGGAGGGCGAGACGGCGACCTCCACGGGGCCGACTGGTGGAGCCTAGGGCCTTTCCATTTTGCATCAACTCTTTTATTATTCTCATTTTTTTTGTTGTAACTTTTCATGAGGTTTTTCACCTCGAGACATCTAACTATCAATTTTATTTTTAATCGATTTACTTCCTTTTGCCTTTACGCATTTTAGTTACTATTTTGAAAAAACTTAGTTCGCGTTAATTTTTATCAATATCTCGTGCTTTTTAAGAAAAACAACGATCAATCGATTTAAATTAACTTCTAAGTTTTATGACCTGGTTATGTCCAGGAACTTAATTTGAAAACTTAGTTCGTGTTAACTTTTATCAATATCTCGTGCTCTTTAAGAAAAACAACGATCAATCGATTTAAATTAACTTCTAAGTTTTATGACCTGGTTATTTCCAGGAACTTAATTTGAAAACTTAGTTCGTGTTAACTTTTATCAATATCTCGTGCTCTTTAAGAAAAACAACGATCAATTGATTTAAATTAACTTCTAAGTTTTATGACCTGGTTATTTCCAGGAATTTAATTTGAAAACTTAGTTCGTGTTAATCCTTTATCAATTTCTCGCGTTTTTTAAGAAAAACAACGATCAATCGATTTGAATTAACTTCTAAGTCTTTAAGGCGACCTGGTTATTTCCAGGATAGGACTTAGTTCGCGTTAATCCTTTATCAATATCTCGCGTTTTTTAAGAAAAACAACGATCAATCGATTTGAATTAACTTCTAAGTCTTTAAGGCGATCTGGTTATATCCAGGCACCATATACCCCCCAAGTAACTGGGAAAGGGTCTTTCGTGGTTACTTTAGATTACACTTGTAAATATGTACAATCATAAACGAAAAGTTAATTCTCATTGTGTAATACATAAAAAATGGCCTTTTAGGCCTTACAAGGGAATCATTGATAATATCTCTTCAAATGGATGGCGTTTCAAGTTCGTGGGACTGCCCCTCCATTAAGTCGAGCTAATTTGTAAGTTCCTTCTTTAATGACCTCGATGATTTGATATGGCCCTTCCCAGTTCGGTCCTAATACTCTGTCTTTGGGATCCTTTCCGGCTAAGAAAACTCTCCTGAGGACCAGGTCGCCAACGCTAAAGGCGCGTTTTTTGACCTTTAAGTTGAAATAACGAGTGATTTTTTGCTGGTAATGTGCGAGCTGGAGTTGCGAATCTTCTCGTCTTTCATCAACCAAGTCAAGGGAAGCACCAAGCAGCTCGTGGTTGCGATCCTGGTCATATGCCTGGACTCTATGCGAAAGTACCTTAATCTCCACAGGGAGGACTGCCTCACTCCCAAAGGTCAGGGAGAAAGGAGTATGACCCGTAGGAGTCTGATGCGAGGTCTGGTATGCCCATAGAACTTGGGGGAGCTGTTCTGGCCAGACCCCCTTGGCTTCGTCTAGTCTCTTCTTAAGGCTCGCCTTTAACGTCTTGTTGACAACCTCGACCTGGCCATTCGCTTGAGGATAGGCCATGGAGGAGAAACTTTTCACAATTCCATACCTTTCGCAAAATTCGGTGAAGAGGTCGTTGTCGAACTGAGTCCCATTGTCGGAAACGATTTTCTTGGACAACCTGAATCGGCAGATAATGCTCTTAACCATGAAGTCGAGTACTTTTTTGGAAGTTATCGTTGCCAAAGGTTCTGCCTCAGCCCACTTCATAAAGTAGTCGATGGCCACCACGGCGTAACAGACCCTGCCTTTTCCAGTAGGGAGGGCGCCAACCAAGTCGATCCCCCAAACTGCAAACGGCCATGGGGACGAGATCATCTTCAGCTCGACCAGGGGAGCTTGGGCAACGGTGGCGAATCGCTGGCACTTGTCGCACTTCTTGACATACGAGATCGAATCCTTGGACAGAGTGGGCCAGTAATATCCTTGCCTCAGGACCTTTAGGGCCAAGCTTTGCCCCCCCAGTGTGATCTCCACAAAAACCCTCATGCACTTCCTGCAGGATGGCCTTTGCTTCGCCTGGAAGAACACATCGTAGGAGAGGTAGGGAGTGCCCATGTCGGTATAGCACCCCATCCACCATCGTATACCTTGGGGCCTGGTACAGTACTCACCGCGCATCATTACGTCCTTTAGGTAGCTTCCCCTCGGTGAGATACTCAAGGATGGGGGTCATCCAGGTCGGCCTAGCGTCGATCATCTCGACCTACGCCCGGGCTTCTTCTATACTTGGTTTTTCCAAGAACTCTACCGGAACTAACCCCAGAGCCTCCGTCTCCCCGGAGGTGGCGAGCTTGGCAAGAGCGTCTGCGTTAGCGTTCTGCTTCCGAGGTATCTGCTCGATTGAGCCTCGCCCAAACGCAAACAGCTCAACCTTTACCTTTGCCAGGTAGGCAACCATCTTGGGTCCTCGTGCCTGATATTCGCCCAGAACCTGGTTTACCACGAGCTGGGAGTCACTGAAGCATTGGACGGAGCTCGCCTTCAGCTCCTGGGCTATTCTTAGACCGGCCAGCAAAGCTTTGTATTCGGCCTCATTGTTGGAGGCCTTGAATCCGAATCACAACGCCGAGTGGAATCTATGTCCCTCAGGGGATATTAAAATGATTCCAGCCCCAGAGCCATTCTCATTGGAGGAACCATCCACGAAGATCCTCCACGATGCCTGGGCCGAGGTGACCTGGGGTGAGTCTTCTGCAGGATCCTCCTGGAATCCTGTGCACTCTGCTACAAAATCGGCCAGGGCCTGACTTTTTATAGCAATTCGTGGGGTGTACAAAATCTCGAACTGACTGAGTTCGATAGGCCACTTTAACAGACGTCCCGATGATTCAGGTTTTTGCAAAACCTGCTGTTATCCCCAAAAATTGGATATCAATAACGTGGCAATAGAGGTGACAAGTGGCAGTACATGGTCCGTAAAAGACACATTAAATAGTCAATAAATACATTGACTCCTCAGAGTTGTGATAAAGTGACCCGGTAGACTGATGAAGAGTTTTGACTGCTTGAGAGGTGTCACGTCCAAGCCAAGTGCATCCGAGGAGAGCCCAAAGGGCGTGGTCGGACACATGTTCGAGGAGAGACAAAGGTCTGGTCCTTATGCGTATGTCCAACAAGTGCATGGTTGTCCAAATAAAGAAATGGCATGCTAGAGGAGAGTGCCATGTTAGAAGAGAGGAGAACCATGAGGTGTGGTCGGACCTTAGTCTGAGGAGAGCCTAGAGGTATGGTCGGACCTTGGTCCGAGGAGAACCATGAGGTGTGGTCGGACCTTAGTCCGAGGAGAGCCTAGAGGTGTGGTCGGACCTTGGTCCGAGGAGACCCCAAGAATGTGATCCGAGAAGAGCCCAAAAATTGACTGTTCGGACTTTGGTCCGAGGAGAGTCCAAAGGGTCTGGTCCTTATGCATGTGTCCAGCAAGTGCATAGTTTTCCAACGAGAGACATGGCATGCTAGAGGAGATTGCCATGTTAGAGGAGAGACATGTACATGTCCTACCAGCAAGTGTATGTCCTACCAGCACTTGCATATGTCCAACATGCATGTGTCCGACCAGCACTTGCATGAGTGGTCAGTAGGAAATATGGGTCAACCAGATAGAGGAGAACTAAGTCAAGATTCCCATAAACGGCTTCAACAAGAACCGGTCTTGGCACACGCGGGAATATCTCATTCTTCCCACAAATTGGGGGTTTTGTTACATTTTGAATGTTTTTTGTAATTTAAATGTAATAAATATAATAAAATATCCCGATTCTAGGGGATATCAGATGTATGATCCTAAGCCTATAAATATATGGCTTATGGGATCAGAAAGGGGTTTCCTTTTCTTTGGAGAGACTTTTGGCAATTTGAAATTTGTTCTGAGTTTCTAGAGAGAGAAAGTGCGTTTTTGAGAGAGAACCCTTTTTGTATTCGGAGAATTTACACTGAAGAAACTCAGTTGACACTGGTTCATTTGATCTTGAGTATAAATAAATCAATCAAATCTCTAAGTGGATTAGGCTATTACCGACTGAACGGGGCTGAACCACTATAAAATCTTGTGTGTTATTTACTTTTCTTGATTAAACTGTCTGTGTCGTTTAAATTCTCTTGAAGGTTTGTCGTTATTGACGTTCTCACGTCGTTGACCAAAAACACGGTCAACACCTGCCTTAAAGGCTGATCGGTTATGACATGTATTGAGTGGGACTGGAAGTACGACCTGAGATTTCGAGAGGCCGTGATAAGGCAGAACGCCAATTTCTCCATCAACGGGTACCGGGATTCAGCTCCGAGAAGCCTCTTGCTGATGTAATAGACAGTTTTCTAAATCCGGTCTTCTTCTCGGACTAATACAGCACTAGCCGCATCCTTTGTGACAGCTAGGTAGAGAAAAAGGGGCTCTCTTGCCTTTGGTTTGGATAATACGGGCGGCTGGGCCAGGTGTGCCTTTAGCTCGAGGAAAGCACTTTCACACTCTTCTATCCACTTGAACTTCTTATTTCCTCGGAGCAGGTTGTAGAATGGCAAGCACTTATCGGTGGATTTTGAAATAAATCGATTGAGGGCTGCCACCCTTCCTGTCAGGCCTTGGACATCTTTGCGCGACCTGGGTGAGGGAAGCTCGAGCAATGATCTGATCTTGTCGGGGTTTGCCTCGATTCCTCGGGTATTGACGATGAAACCCAGGAATTTTCCCGATGCGACTCCAAAAGTGCACTTCTGTGGATTAAGCCTCATGCCATACTCCCGTAGTATCTTGAAGCATTCTTCCAGGTCGGAAACATGGTTATCGGCAGTCTTTGACTTGACTAGCATGTCATCAACGTACACTTCCATGTTCTTCCCGATCTGGTTTGCGAAAATTCTATTTACTAACCTTTGGTACGTATCACCGGCGTTCTTCAGCCCGAATGGCATGACCTTGTAACAATAAACGTTAGTCGGGGTCATGAAGCTGGTGTGCTCCTAGTCCGCCGGATTCATGGCGATCTGATTGTAGCCTGAGTATGCGTCCATAAAGGACATGAGCTTGTGCCCCGCCGTGGCATCCACCAGTTGGTCAATCCTTGGCAATGGAAAAGAATCCTTGGGGAAGGCTTTATTCAGGTCGAAGAAGTCGATGCAGGTCCTCCACTTCCCGTTGGGCTTCGGGACCAGCACGGGGTTAGCGACCCAAATCGAAAACTTTGCTTCACGGATAAAGCCGCATTTCTTGAGCCGGGCTACTTCTTCCTCTAAGGCTTCAACCCAGGTTGTTCCAAGGCGCCTTTGCTTCTGAGACTTTGCAGGAACGCTTTTATCCAGATGAAGGGTGTGCATGATGATACTTGGGCTAATTCCCACCATATCCTCGTGGGATCATGCGAACACATCCAGGTTGTCCTGCTGAAATTTAGTCAGCTCCACCTTCCTCTTGCTACAGAGTTTTTTTCCCGAGCTTGACCATCCGTGAAGGGTTCTGCGGATTGATGTTTAGTTCCTCGAGCTCCTCAATAGCCTGGAGCTCGGACCTGTCCTCGCCTATTCAGGGGTCAATATCCTCACTTAAGACGATATTTTCCCCTTCGGCGCTCTGAGGTTTTTCAATCTCAGGATCAGCTAAGGGTTCCTGAGATTCCTCTCCACCACCTTGGATGGCCATTGCTAGCTGCCCGGGTTTCGATTTTCCCTTCATGGAAATGCTGTAGCATTCCCTAGCAGCGAGCTGATCGCCACGGACAGTGCATATTCCCGTGGAAGTAGGGAATTTCATCGTGAGGTGGCGAATGGAAGTGACGGCCTCAAAAGCTATGAGCATGGGTCGTCCCAAAATTGCATTGTACGCAATGGAGCAGTCGATGACCACGAACTCGAGGAGTTTGGAGACTGTCCGAGGTCCTTCTCCTAGGGTGATCACCAGCTCGATAGTCCCTATAGCCGCTGATCCTTCTCCCGAAAAACCATACAACATCATGGAGGTCGCCTTCAACTCTGCGACAGTCAAACCCATCTTCTCCAGTGTGGACTGGAACAAAAGGTTTACCGAGCTCCCATTATCGATCAGCACCCTCCTAACCTTCCGATTAGCGAGCTGAACTGCTACGACCAGAGGATCATTATGAGGGAACTGGACATGGCCCGCATCTTCTTCTGTAAAAATGATCGGTTGCCTCTCCAACTGCTGCTGCTTTGGCAGACGCTGCTCCGGGACGAACTCTACTCCATTATGCGCCTTGAGTTCATTTACGTACGTCTTCTGGGCACCCTTGCTCGTGCCAGCCATATGCAGACCTCCAGATATTGTGGATATCTCTCCTCCTATCACGGGAGGAGGGACGTCCTGATCTATCCGAGACTCGGGCTGACTGACTGGGACTTCTGGAGTTGGTCGACTTGCTGGAACCCTATTCCGTGCGTACTGGGCCAAGGGGCCAGCTCAGATGAGAGTCTCGATCTCATCTTTCAAATTCCTACAATCATCGGTATTGTGGCCAACATCGTTGTGAAAACGGCAAAACTTGGAGGTGTCTCTCTTCCCCTTCTGGTGCTTTAACGGCTCCGGCCTCTTCCAGGGGAGGCGAGTAGAGTTAGCTAGGAAGATCTTCTCCCTAGAGTGGGTGAGCTCTGTATAAGTCACGTAGACGGGCTTAAACTTGTCTACGGACTTATTCTTCTTTGGGCTGTGCTGGCTGCCCTCGCCGTTCCCTTTTCTTTTGCCTCCACCGGGCTGGTTGTTCTGTGTGACGTTTTGGGTCGCGGTCACGACCTCCGTCCCCACTCCAGCGGGCTGCTCAGGGACCTGGCTGGTCCCTGCAGCTGAGGCTTCGGCCTCCTCCAAGTTGATCCACTCCTGGGCCCTATTTAGGAACTCGTTCACCGAGCTAACTCCCTTCATTTGTATATCTTTCCAGAGTCCCCCTCCGACGAGGATCCCAGTCCTCAGGGCCATGAGCTTGGAGCTGTCATCCGCGTCTCTGGCCTGAGCAGCGACGCTCGCGAACCTGCTCAGGTAAGTCTTCAGAGGTTCATCGGGCTACTGCCTCACGTTAGCCAGAGAATCGGCCTTGACGCGGGCAGCCTGGGAGGCTCGGAATGCCCAATTGAAGTCAGCCGAGAAAGTCTTCCAGGAGCTAATTGATTGTCTTTTGCTTTGCTTGAACCACTGTCTGGCTGGTCCAGTCAGTGTGGAGGGAAATATCAGACACCTCAGCTCGGGGCCAATGTTGTGGGCCATCATCAGGGTGTTGAACATCCCCAAATGATCCGACGGATCTCCGTCTCCATTGAATTTGGACAGGTGCGGCATACGGAAACTGGGTGGGTAAGCCGTTGCTGCTATGCTGTGGGCGAAGAGCTCCATCTCGTCCCCCGAATCATATTCATTTTTCTCTTTCTCCAATAGGAGCTTCCTCATCAGCTCCTCCATCTGAGCCAGGCGCTCGAGGGTTTTGTCCTGATTTCCTTGGTTATTCCGAGGCTGCTCAACAGCTCCGAATCCATTGTACATATTTGGTGGGTTATTGCCCCTCCTATCTTGAGATAGGTTATTTGGGGCATTCTCGTCGTTTCGTACTTCGGACAGGTCCCCCCCTGAGCGAGCATGGTTGCCGCCTCCTACTGGCTCTCCTCTATGAGAGTTAAGGCGATCTCGCAGGTCGCCCCCCTGGGTGGTTTGAGGACTTTGTGCCGAGCTTAAACGCTGACGCAGGTCTCTGCCAGAAAGGTCACTCCAGCGACTGCCGGTCCAGTAGCTCCCGTTAGAAAAGCTCAGAGTCCGCCTTTGGGGGTGAGGATCCGGGCTCCCTCTCGGTGCCCTGCTACGTCGAGAAGGTCCCACGGACGGCGGGTTTCTCCTACTGCTTCCATAAGCTGGGATATCTCGGATGGGCCGAGGTGGAGACGGATATCTTATTGGTGAGGGAGGATGCCTGACCGGAGATGCGATCCTGGTTCCATCAGGGCGGATCAAGTTAGGTGGGGGCCTCGCAGCCCTGCCAACCTGCGGGTCCCGCGCCTGGCGATCTGGACGAGGCGTAGGACGGCTGGTGGGGACGGGCTGATGCTGTGAGCCTTCCCCGGATCTCCTTCTGGAATTTCCTCTAGCTCTCCTGGGCGCGCTCGAGGCTGGTTAGGAGCTGGGAGTTGAAGTTCGGACCGAATGGCTGTACTGTTGTTCGGCTCTAGGCATTTCTTCGAAGTTTGCCTCTCGACGGTGCGATGAGGGAATAGAGTTGGCTGTCGGAGGTCTGTCCGAGCGGCTAGGCCTGGAGCGATTACCCCGGCGGGACTTATGAGTCTCGCCTTGCCTCTTTCCGACGTTAGCGTCGGTTGTAAGAGGGGGTAGTCGGGCCAACACCTCCTTGATCTGCTGATTAGCCTTTTCTAGTTGGCTCCTCAGCTGAGCATTCTCCATCTCCACCGCAGTGTAATAATCTGGGTTTGGATTAGGTGGCCGGGGCGCCGAACTTCCAGTGTCATCTTGGCCCACCGGCTGCTTGCCCAGCCGCTGTTGGACCTCAGGAATTTGTTCACCGGGGATGGCGATATGATGAGCCTCCTGCCCATCATGCTGTTCCATCTCGTTACCGTGCCTGGATCAAGTGGTCACCATAGTGGATGTTTGCGACAGCACCAATCTAACTTGCTCTCAATGAAAACACCAAACTGTTGACGCGGTTATTCGCCAACAGGTAATTAAGAAAATAAGAGGAAGGGATTAGTGCTTATGTTGAACCGAAATAGATGAATGATCTATTTAGAAATGGGCTGGTGACACAATTACGTTTTTAGGTGGTTCAAAGGTTAAAATCCTTCTACTCCACCAGTCAATATTATTGCTATATGCTTGGTATTCTTTTACAGGGTATTTCTTACACAATAGAATCCAACCCTTTGCAACTCCCAAGGTCTCCATATTTATAGGAGAGGGCACCTGGGAGTTGGTAAGAAGGTCATCCCGTGACCTTCTTACCTATCATGTCAACTCTGTGACATTCATGATTAATTCCTAAAACCTGACACATGAAGTGTGGTCTAATCAATAGGTAAGGGGATAATGGGCCGCACGGCCCAACCCAGTCGTGGGTGCCAGAATGCGCACGTTCATGCTGCGTGTCCGAGAAGTCAGGGATATATCAGACACGTGATGTCTGATATATGCACGTTTACCTTGCGTGGTTGACTTTATAAAAGGTCACAGCCTCCAACTCTAGTTCGTACCACGAGCTGGATGCTTCCCTCGACCTGTGGCCTTCAGAGTCCAGACTCAGTCTAATCTTGGCGAACCCTTAGGTTACCTCGAGCTGAGGAGGTAGGATCTTTCGAGTGGCAGCTCCGGTCTTGGGGATGTCCACGTGGTAGACATGATTAGGCCGTATCTCATGATTAGGCCGTATCTCAGCTTGCTAACAGCCCGTGGGAAAACCAGGGCGTACAAAAACTATGAGAAAGAGAGAGTGATAAAAGAAAATATGAGGAGAGAAAGTAGTGAGCATTTTAAAAAAAAAAGACACATAAGAAATAACTTTTTGTTGTGTACAAAATTTGTCAAAAAAAAATATCAAACACCCTTTTTCAGTTTTTACATTTATGGATAAAAACAATGCCACAAAATATGGTAGAGTTTTGAAAAAAATGAAAACATGAGAATCTCATAAAATATAAAAAATAGATCATCATAATTTTACACAAAATTCTCTCACACTCTCTTATTTTCTCATCGCTACCTCACGGCATCTCTCTTAATTTTATCCTTTCTCCCTCTCTCCTCTCCCACTTTGTTCTTTATTTTGATTCTTCTTTTTCTTCTTCTTCTTCTTCTTCTTCTTCTTCTTCTTATTCTGGTTTTAATGTTATTCTTTTTGTTGTTCTTCTTCTTTTTCACATCTGATTTTGCACTTTAGATCTATTTTTTTTTCTTCCAGTCCTAACTATAATCGGTTACCATCACAATTTATTTAGGTTTTTTTGTTCAAATATGAATTTTTTTTGTTCAGACCTGTTTAAGTGACCAGGTACAATGATGACTGATTCTTTTTATTCATATTTGATTTTTTTCAGACTTAACTGTAACCAGTTACGATAACGATCAATTTAGATTTTTTTGTTCAGCTTTGATTTTCTTTTCACACATAACTAAGTAACTAAGAACCATGGCGACTAATTTTTTTTTTCAAACCTAGCTGTAACTAGTTACGATTATGATCAGTTAGGATTTGATTTTTTTTTCAGGCCTGAATCAGTAATTGGTTACCATCGCAAGTGGTTCCTTTTTCTCAAATTTTTTTTTCAAACCTAGTTATAACCAGTTACTATCACGATCAATTTACTTTTATTGTTTCATATCTATTTTTTTTTTCAAATCTTACTAAGTAACCAGTTCAATTCAGTTGATATTTTGATAGTGGTACATTACTAAAAAATTTAATATTATTTTTATAGTTGTAACCATTTACCACCACATTACTTAAAAAATAAAAATGATTTTGATAGTGGTAACTGGTAACCACACATCACTAAAAAAATTGACAATGGCACATGATTACTACCACATAAAAAAAGTCAAAATTTTTTTAATAGTGGTAACCGGTTACTACAAAGAAAAAGTTGAAGAAGATTAAAAATAGAAAAAAATAAGAAGAAGAAATGGGAATAAAAAATCATGGTGAAGGTCTTAGTTTTTATTTTTCAAAAAATAATGTAAAAAAACGTTTTATAAAATATTAATGATAAAAAATATTACAAATATATTATAGTTATAAAAATAACTTCAAAACATATTAACACTAGCTACTAAAACTAGATAGAATAAAAATATACAAATAAAATATTACAAACATAATGAAAAACAAAATTCTCATAAAAATGTAAAAAAAAAAAATACGTCACAAGAAACTTAAGCAAAAAGACTGACATATTTTTCAAAGTCTTAAAAAAATATATCATATTTTGTGTAATTTTCTCTTTTTAACTTAATTTTGTTTAGTTATGTACCAATAATTGTATTTTTGCAAATATTTTCTTCTACCACATATGTATACTAGTTACAAGCAACGTGCAATGTACATTTGCTTAGTATTATAGGTAGGAAACTATTTGGTACCCTGTATTTTTGCAAAGTATCATTTTGGTGCCCTGTGTTTACAATGATGCTCATTTGGTACCCTGTATTTTGAAATCATACATATTTAGTAACCGTATTTGAAAATCATACATATTTGGTACTCTAAACTCAAATTTAATTAATAAAATTTATTTATTTAATCAAACTGCTCTCAATTATGTGAGTTTCAAATTCAAATTTAATTACTTAATTACTTATAAATTATGACAGTTTTGTCATATTGACAAAATCTTATCTATAAAATATGAGTCTAGGGTACCAAATATGTATGATTTTAATATACAAGGTACCATATGAGCATTATTTAAAACAAAGAGTACCAAAACGATTCTCTGTAAAAACACAGGGTACCAAATGAGTAAATTCCCTAGTATTATTTATAAAATTCATTAATTGTTTTTATTAAATTTATATCATGGTCATATAAATTTCAAATAAATAAACAACATTGTATATTAAAGAAAGACGTAAACATATTAAATGAAAAATTAAACAAAAATATTGTTTGTGATTTTTAAATATATATATATAATATGAAAACTTTTTTAAACATAAATGATAATTATTTTAATAAAAATTAAGATTATGTATTATTATGATTATTTATAATATTTAAATTTATATTAATATAAGTATTAAATATTATTATAATAATAATATTTTATAATATTTGAATTCAAAATAATATAATTAGTAAAAAAGTTAGGATTATTTATTATTATCATAATATTATAACATTTTTTATAAAAAAATATATATAATATTGTTATCCCCGTTTCTTCCTACATGTACGGGTCCACACTGTAAGTCCATGGCCCACTTTCCTGGGAGTTAAGGCCCAGACCAAGCCCATTAGCCGAGGGTAAAACGGGTATTGGCAGCCCAAGTCACGGCGAGGCCTAAAGGGCTACCAGGAGAGAAAGTCGGGACCATTGTCAGGGCAGGTTGTATAAACCCGAGACTGCGTACCGAGATGCTCCCTGAGGTACGGTAAAGGAGGTCGCGGCTACCAAATCCAAGATTGGGCTGGGATCTCCGTGGATGAACCCAGGTCCTGGTAAATGAAACGGGGCCCTGGTAAACGGAGGGGGACCTTGGTAAACGGACCTGGATGGGGTGTCCGAGTTTGGCGAGATAAAGTGTCCAAGATACTAACATCGTCCCATGAAGCGTGGGGTGTTGTCCCCACGCTTAACCTGTAGAAGAGACTACCTTGGGATTGTACGCCGATGGTTCAGAACTGCGCCGCCAGTACTCTTGATCGATCTTGTCCCCCAAATCTTCCTCGTAGCCCATAACACCCAGACTGAAACACCAGTCTGTCGCATGTCTTAGAATAAGATATTATTTGTGGTAGCCCAATGGGCTTTGATTAATGTATACTTCATATTTCAAACCTTTGTATTGGGCTCCCATCAGAGAAGCCTATGGTATTTACACCCTTATTGGGCCCGGGCTAGCCCAGCTTAAGCCCAGCGCACTCATGTGCCTATAAATACGAATAATGGTGCACTAAGGAGGGGATCCGAGATTTTGATTGTAAGCAGTTACTCTGCTCAAACTTGTAGAAAACTCCATTGTCAAAAGTTCTCTAAGCTCTAATACGACTACCTCGTGGACTAAGGCTCATTAACGCCCCAACCACGTAAAAACATTGTTTACTTTTATTAAATCCTTTCTTTTACGCTCTCTAATCTTTCATAATTCTAGTTTTCGAAAAACTCGGTAAACATTTTGGTGCTTCCATTGAGAGTTAAAGTGAGAAGGCTTGAGTTGATCTTGAACGTCTGCAACAATGGTGAACACGAGACACGCCATTTTCGACCCTAATAACTAAGAACAAGGCGTAGGAGACACGCCACTGCCTAGCCAACCTCTTCCTCAGAGCCAGCCTGAGGACACACCCCATCAGATGTCCCAACCTGACGAGTCGCAGAACGATGAAGGTGGGGAAGAGTATGAGGAAGATTACTATGAGGAAGAGGAGGGAAATGAGGGGGAATATCACGATCTCAAAGCTGAGGATCCCGCGATCCCAGAAGAAGTAGACCCCAACCAAGAGGACCCGGAGGTGACCAAATTGAGACAGCAAGTCCTGGACCAAGAGGCCAGGATTGCCGAACAAAAGGAAGCTACCCAACGGATGCAAGAGTCCCTCCAAGCCCTGCAAGCTTTCATAGCCACCCAAGGCTTGGTAGCTAATCCTCCAATTGTTCCACCTCCAGGAACACAACCGCCCACTCCGCAGGCTAGAAATGCTGCGCCCGGAGATGCGAGGCCGATTCCTACCCCGGGACAAGCTCCCGCACAGGGCCCGGTTAACCCGTCCCAAGAGAAAGGGAAGGCCAAAGCAAACCCCCAGAGGGAAGTCCCTCTTGTCCAGAAAACCGGGACCCGTCCCTAGCCGCTCCCTAGGAAAGAGAATGTGCGCCCCGTCCCAGGACAGGGCCCCCAATCAATCAGCGAGGGATGCGCCAGCAGGGTACCAGGCCCCGGCCCACCCCAGGGCGGACTGGACGGGAACGGTCTTTCCACCCAAGCACTTCCGTGAATAAGGGCCACCGGGGGCGCCAGCATGATGATACATCCCAGGTAGACCTATGCGATGGGCTGAATGCTCGAAAGGAACGGGCCCGTAAGGAAAAGATCTGCCCCTGAGATGGCGATTTGAGAAATAATCTCAATGACACGAGGAACGAGAGAGTTCCCCTGGAAGACGGTATGGCCAAACAGTTCATAGAACAACTGGCTGCCTTAAAGAAAGTCACGGACCGCCTGGTCCGTAAGTAGGAGGGAGCAGACATCGATTCCAACGAAGAAGAAAAGGAGCCCTACGCTAAGCATATCCTGGATGTGGTGCTCCCCAAAGGATTCAAAATGCCGAGTCTGCCCGCCTACACTGGGAACACCGACCCCAAAGATCATGTGTCACGCTACAATTGGTTAATGACTGTAGCCCACGTCTGCGACAACGGAAAGTGCCTCTGTTTTTCGATTTCTCTAGGCGGACCTACAGAAGAATGATGGAAGAGGCTCAAGTAGGGATCCATCCAATCCTGGTCCGGACTGCAATTGGCTTTCCGAAAACAGTTTGTGGCCGCCATAAGGATGGACATGCATATCAGTGCCCTCGCCAACATCAAGGCTCCCCATGGAGACGTTGAGGGCCTATATCCAACATTTCACAGAGGAAGCCTCCAAAACCAAGGTGGACGACAAGCAGCGCCTGTTGGCCCTACAGTCCGGAATTCGGGCCGGGTCTCCCCTCTGGGATGACATGCAACGCAACAAGGCGGCCACCCTCGAGGAATTCATAAGAAGGGCCCAAGGCCTTATCAATTGGGAGGAGGCCCAAATCCAGGCATTTGGATGGCAACCGGCACCTCAGCCAAATGCCCAAACCTTTCCGGGATATGGGGCACAATATCCCGGCGGGGCGTAGTATCCGACCCAGCAGTACCTGACTCCCCCAGTAGCGCCGGGATCGGCAGCCGCGCTTGGAAAAACCTTTGCTGCGCCTACGTTCTATGGCCCCGCGTCTTTGGGATATGCCTCGGCCCAGACTACCCCTTTGCCTGGATACGGAATTGTGCCAGTCGGGTACAGTGCTGCTCCCGGCGGGGCCCAACCATCCCAGATGGGGGGAACCGAAGCAAGTGTGAATCCCTCCTGGGTAAAGAGATCCAGGAAGGGACCAAATCGGTCCGAACCGTCTAAGAAGGGAAAGAGGGGCTACGAGCCCCAGTATTCAAAGTACACCAACCTAGTGGATACTAGAGAAAACATCTACCTGGCCACAGAAAGGACGGTTCACTACCGGAGACCAGCCCCCTTGTTCAAAGGAGGAAAAAACCCAAGGGATTCCAACAAAAGGTGCGCGTACCACAAGGAGGTGGGCCACACAACCGAAGAGTGTTGGTAGCTAAAGGACGAGATCGAAAATTTGATCAAACTGGGACATCTCCACCAATGGATCAGGATGCTCGTGGGAGTTCCGGGACTGTTAGCAGTCCCCAGACAGTCCACGATCCAGAGCACGCCTGGAGCGTACCTACCTCCCTAGGGAGGATACGCAAAGGGCTCGGGACCGCAGGCCCCTTAGGGGGCCCCCACCGTGCAGGCGCTCGGACCTAGAATGCCTTACCCGGCCGGGACCGCGCTCCCGCGAGTAGACGGTCACGTAGCCACCATCTTGGGCAGGCCCCATCTGGGAGGACCGTCCTGGAATGATCAAAAGCATTACCTCAGTGAGCTTGACCACGATCAAGAGGTATGCGCCCTGGTCCAAGCACTGGATCAACGCCCGAAGTTGATGAACCTCCCCATCACCTTCACGGAAGACAACGCCCGTAACGTCCATTTCCCGCATCACGACCCTCTGGTCATTGATGCCCAAATCGCCAACAAGATGGTATCCAGAGTGTTGGTGGACGACAGAAGCTCCGTCAACATTTTTTTCAAGCCTGCCTTCATCGCAATTGGCTTGACCGAGGCGGATATAGCCTCGTGCCCAACCCAGATTTACGGCTTCAATAGGGACTCGATACTCCCGATGGGAAAAATCCAGTTGCCCGTAACACTGGGGAATGAGATGCAAAGCTCGTTCAAATTTTGTACGTTCGTGGTGGTGGACTGCCCCACCGCTTACAACATCATTTTCGGTTGGCCCGCATTGGTCGAATTCGGGGAAATCACCTCCATCCGCCACCTATGCATGAAATTCCCCTACGATAACAGAGGAGTGGGAACAGTCCGGGGAGATCAGAAGAGCACATAGAAATGTTACCACGTATCCGCCCGACCCATTTACATGGTCCGCGAAGAACCTCTTGAGGAAATCGTCGATCCAGTTCCGCACCCTCCCTCGGCAAGATGGATTGTCCAGGAAGAGGACGAGCTGGACCCACGGATAAGGTAGGACCGCATACTGGAACCCATGGAGGAAATTGAAGAGGTGTGCATCAGTGACACCGACCCGACCAAGGTGATCCAAGTCGGGAAGAACCTGAAAGCAGAGTTCCAGGTCGTCATCATCGCCCGGGTGAAGGAGAACCAGGATGTCCTGGCCTGGTCTCATTTGGATATGACTGGGATCGACCACAATATCATATGCCACACCTTGAATATCAACAAGGATGCGACCCCAGTTCGGCAGAAACGAAGACCCTTAGGGGCGGAAAGGGTGGAAGCCCTCAAGCTAGAAGTTGAAAAGTTATCCTCGATCAACTTCATCCGAGAAGCTTTCTATCCCGTGTGGCTGGCCAACCCAGTTCTGGTGCCTAAGTCGAATGGGACCTGGAGGACATGCATCGACTTCATGGATCTAAACAAAGCTTGCTCTAAACATTGTTTTCCGCTCCCTCAGATCGATCAGATGGTGGACGCAACATCCGGGTATGAGATCTTGAATTTCATGGATGCCTATTCAGGCTACAACCAGATCTCTATGCATGTAGCGGACCAGGAACATACCAGTTTCCAAACTGACAAAGGGGTGTACTGCTACATCGTCATGCCTTTCAGACTCAAGAACGCCGGAGCCACCTATCAGAGGCTAGTCAACATAATGATCTGGGCCCAGCTGGGACGAAACATGGAGGTATACATCGATGACATGCTGGTCAAGTCCAAGACCTCCAACAAACATTCTGACAACTTGGCTGAAGCCTTCGCGATCATTCGAAGGTATGGGATGAAGTTGAATCCCAAAAAATGCACCTTCGGCGTAGCATCCAGAAAGTTCCTGGGGTTCATAGTAAGATTTCGGGGAATAGAAGCCAATCCGGACAAAATTAAGGCACTGGTTGAGATGCCCTCACCACGGAAGCACAAAGATGTGCAAAGCCTAACTAGGCGGATAACCGCATTGAGCCATTTCGTCTCGAAGGCCACCGACAAGTGCATCCCGTTCTTCAACGTCCTTCGGGGAAGCCAACGGTTTGAATGGTCAACTGAGTACGAAGAGGTTTTCCAAAGACTGAAAGAACATCTAGCCCAAGCACCAATATTGGCAAAACCGGTGGAGGGAGAACCACTATACCTCTATTTGGTCGTGACTGAACACGCCATCAGCGCCATGCTAGTAGGGGAAGACGGGAAGGCCCGGGTCCCAGTCTATTACGTAAGCAAAAGATTATTGGGTGCAGAATCACGATATCCACTAATCGAAAAGTTAACGTTTTGTCTACTAATCGCGTCCCGAAAGCTCAGGCCTTATTTCCATGATCATGCCATAAGAGTTCTGACCAACCATCCTTTGCGACAAGTGTTGCAAAAACCTGAATCATTAGAGAGACTCTTGAAGTGGGCCATGGAATTGAGTCAGTTCGACATTGCATACATTCCTAGAATCTAAATCAAGGGACAGGCCCTAGCCGACTTCATCGTGGAATGCTCTGGGATCACTGAAGAGGACGATCCCGCGAATCCCGCAGCACCCGTGTGGAAAGTGTTCGTCGACGGAGCCTCGAATGAAAATGGAGCAGGGGCAGGAATCATCCTAGTGTTGCCGCAAGGACACCAATTACAAAATGCCCTGCGTTTCCAGTTCAAGGCTTCGAACAATGAGGCCGAGCACAAGGCCATGTTGGCTGGGTTGCACCTGGCCCAGGAAGTAGGGGCTGCAAACCTGGAGATCTATAGCGATTCCCAACTGGTTGTCAGATAGATATCGGGAGAATACTAAACTAAAGGGGAAAAGATGGCAGCTTACATGACTCAGACGTGAGAGATGCTCCAAACTTTCAAGAAGCACTCCATCCGCCAGATCCCCAGGGATCAAAACGTGTTTGCAGACACGTTGGCAAAGCTGGCCACGGATGCTGAGGCAGAGCTTTTCGGGCTAGTCCCGATCAACCATCTCCCCATACCAAGTATTCAAGCCTCCACGATCAACGCTGTAGACTACTCCACGTCCTGGATGGGACCCATCATCAAATACCTAACAACTGGGGGGTTGCCCATGAACAGGGAAGCAACCAGGAAGCTTCAGTATCAGGTCCATAGATACGTCATGATGGAGGGAAAACTCTATCGTAGACGACTATCCATGTCGTACCTCTGATGCATGTCCGGGACCGAGATGAGCGCAATCATGCATGAGGTTCACAAAGTCTTCTACGGAGATCATACAGCCAGACTCAGTTTGTCCAGGAAAATCCTGGGCCAAGGATATTTCTGGTCAACCATGAAAAAAGACTATGTTGATTACATCCGCAAATGCGAACAGTGCCAAAGGTACGCGAAGATCCCGCGAGCCCCTCAAATGGAAATAACCTTAATGACAAGTCCCTGGCCCTTCGCGGTATGGGGAATCAACCTAGTAAGATCACTCCCGACCGGAAAGGGGGGTGTGAAGTATGCTATCGTGGCCGTTGACTACTATACCAAGTGGGTCGAAGCGGAGCCTATGAACACCATCACCTCAAAAAAGGCCTTGGACTTCGTCATCAACAACATCATGTGCCAGTACGAGCTCCCCTACAAGATTGTGTCCGACAACGGGAAGCAGTTTGACAGCATCCACTTCACGGACTTCTGTAAAAGACATGGAATCATCAAAAGCTTCCCCGCGGTCGCCAGACCTCAAGCGAATGGGAAAACAGATGTTGTCAATAAAATCTTGAAGGGAACATTAAAGAAAAAGCTTCAAGCCTGCAAGAGCAAGTGGCCAGAAGAGTTGCCCAGTGTACTATGGGTGTACCAGACCACCGAATGAACGTCTACCAGACACACTCCTTACTCCATGGTGTACGGGTGCGAAGTCGTCATCCCAGTAGAAACGACCATACCATCCCACAGAAGGGACACGTACAATACCTCCCAGAACCACGCCTTACTCCAGGAATCCTTGGATCTCATCGAAGAGATTCGGGAAGAATCACAAGTTCAGTTGAAGATGTACCAGGGCAAGATCGCTCGGCATTTTAACTCAAAAGTAAAAAGCTGAAGGTTCAGAACCGGCGACCTAGTCCTGAGGAGAGTCTTCCCTGCAATCCAAGATTCGAGAGTGGGGGTTCTGGGCCCGAACTGGGAAGGGTCGTACGAAATTCAACGTGAAGTATGTCCGGGAACATACCGCTTAAAGCGACTCGATGGCACTGAAGTCCCAAGGGCCTGGAACGCGAAACACCTCCGTAAGTACTATCAGTAGTCAGGAGAGCATGTTTCGGCTTTATATTTTCTTTGTAAACAATGTAAGCCCCAGGGCGATTTCTTGAATAATAAAAATGACGTGTATAAAACGTCATAAAGAAATATTGTGAAACAATGAAAGTTCACGTTCGTCTCCATAAGAAAGTGACCCAAGACCAATCTTGGCTCACTAAAGGGGGGGGGGGGTTTGTATAGGTGTATCCAAACACGAGCAAGTCCGAGAACAAATACAAAACAGGACACTAATGAAAAGGCACAAGGCTCAGGCCTAGTCCCGACCCAGACATACGCGGTTCGGGGGTACAAACTATAGGATTTAAGGCTCAAGCTTGGTCCCGGCTCGAACATACGAAGTCTGGGAGGTGAAATATCCAGTAGGACGTACGGGCTAGCCCAGGTCCTAACCCGGACATGCGTGTCCCAGGGATATAAAATACCTGAAAACTGGTTGACCGAGCATGGTCCCAAACAACCAAATACCCGTCCGCGTCACCTCTGCAATAACACAGTACTATTGGAGCGCGAGTCCCAGGTATAAGTTGTCTAAAAGTAGTCTTATAAATGGCCCAGGCCGTGAGAACCTAACCTAGGTTTTACAATAAGCTAGTCAGCTAATCCCTGATGGTCCAGACTGTCAAAACCTGAACACTGGAATCGGGATGAATAGATTTAGTGACAATTATCAACTCCGTAATGGCCTAGGCCATTGGAACCTGAGCAATAGGAGTAAATCGAGTTGATAAGTTAAAATCTAGAAAGATCTTGGCGGTTCGGGCTATTGGAGCCCGTACTATAAAACCGGAATAATCTATTCCAGGCCGTCAATAGTCCCGGCCGTTGGAACTGGGACCGAACATTCGACTCATTTACACAAGGTGGCGAAAACACTTAGTAAAAGTTTAGCGAATGGAAACAGGAAAGCATTATGCAAGAAATAAAGTAAATAAGAACATAAAAATTGTCTTAGTCGCATCCGCGTCCATGAAAGAGTTACAAAAATAGAAAAAAGAGAGAAAAACAAATAGAAGACCCGACCTAGGCTTCGCCGTGCCCCGATGCCTCCGGGTTAGCTCTGTCTGCCCCTTCCTCATCCAAGGGTTCCGCGTCTTCTTTCTCCTTGGCCTCAAATTCGACTCTTTTCGCGACGGGGTCGAGGTAAAGCAGAAGGTTCATGTTCTTGTCCTAGAGCTAGGCCATGTAGATGGCCTCGTCAAAGGTGACCTCCAGCATGGCGTCCGCCTTTTCTCTCTCGCGGTAGGTCTCATCATGCGCTGTCACCTCCTACCAGAACAGGTCGTCCAATTTGTGGACCCGAGACTCGAGACCGGTGACCCTCTCCCGGTCCTGGGTAGACTGGGCTTCAGCCGCCTCCTGCAGGGCCTTCACTCGGAGAAGCTCTGCCTCCAACCCGGCCACCAGCTTGCTATTCTCGGCCTCTCTCCGGGACATAGTCTCTTCGAGTTGAAACTTAGTCCGGGCAGCCTCTTCCCGGTTCGCTTTGGCCTGAGCCACCTCCTTGGCCAGGGCTTCCTTAGTGGCTTCTCGCTGGTTCATGGCCGCCTCCAGCTCTAGTTGGTTTGTCTATATTTTCATTGCAATCTCGGCTGCCAAGTCGGCATTTCGATGAGCCACTAGAGCGTCCTGGAATGAAGTGAAGTTAGAAAAATCTGAAGAACTAAAAGTGCGGGGAAAAACATGAGATGTGAACATATTGTTATATTATTTCATATAATATAATATTAGATTAAATAATGTGACAAAATGTTATTTGTTACACAAATGTGATTTGTCACACCTTGTAACATATTATTGAGAGTCACAAAATTGGACACATATGTGTGTCCAAATGTGACATATTTTGGAGTTACAAAATCAAGTGGGAATGAATTTGGAACGTTTTGGCAAAGTTGGAAAATTGGTTGCTGAAAAAATGTCTTAGGTCGCGGCCTGAGTTTTTCAGGTCGCGGCCCAAGAGGCAAAAATAGGCAAAAACACACCGTGGGCCGCGGCTCGTGTTTTTCAGGCCGCGGCCTGAGCGGCTGACAACATTTTCCAACTTCGGTTTTTATCCAATTTTGAACGTTTCCAACAGCCAAGTAACTCCCAAATCTCTATTTTAATTCCATAAAACATCCAATTAATCATTGGTAACAGTCATGGGGGTTGGTGGAATTTGAAATTCAAAGGGTGTCTCAAAACTCTATAAATAGGAGCCTAATGCTCACTTGTAAGACACACCATTTTTCATCCACAAAGCACTTGGCTGAAAAATACACCTTGAGGCTTGATTATTCCAGAGAGCTATTTCCTAGAGAGATCCCTTAGTGCTTAGAGAATAGGGGGAAATAAGCTTTTGGACAAAGGTCTTGAACCTTGTTCAAGTTGGTGATCCCCACTACTCTACACTTTGGTTGTGTGAGAGTTTGTTTGTGTTTCCATTCTTTCATTCTTTTGTTCTTCTTATTTACTTGTATTGTTATAGTATTGAGTTTGTAATCTTCTTCTTCTACATCTTTTTATTTACTTGTATTTTGAGCAATTGAGTTGTAATACTTATTTAATCAATATTATCTTGTCCATTGTATTTTTGCATAGAGTTGTATTTGGTTTTTTCCATAATTCCATTGAGCAATAATATATATGCTCTAACAATCAAAAGCTTATTATCCTTTTCAATGGAAGGAGAAACCATGGAGATCTTGTGAGAATCCAACCTTGGAAAGATGGTAAGACAAGGTAATGTTCTTCTTTTGTTTTCTTAGAAGATCTAATAGTTTTCATATAGTGATAGAAATGAGAAGAAGAAAAATTTATAAATAAGGTTCATTGTTTTCTAATCTTCTTTGTATATAGTGGTTAGATTAGAAGATAATATAATATCTTGAATTTTATGATATGTGATCAATATGTAAATAATCTAGTAGATTATTGGGTAATATGCTAGCATGTCATATAATTGTGTTAATGGGAAATTATTAGAATGACAACTATGAGTTTTATATGACATGTATAAATATATTGATTTTGTGTATCAATAGAAATGTGAAAATATGTGTATGATATTTGTAATTATGTTCTCATATTAATAAAGAGCCACATTAGTATGATATTAGTCATGTATGTTGACAACTATGTGAAATTATAATTATTCAAACATTTGTGAGATGTTAATATGTTTATCCTATATTATTGCAATATGATGAGTTACCATTTGGTAAATAAAAGGAATTATTTGAGAAATAAAATTTCCCATTTAAGTGTTTACCATCTCATTTTATGAGATAAGAAAAGATGAAACTAAGGGGGGTTACATCTTTTAATGGTTGTGTCTTGTCATTGCAAGAAAAATGGATCAAAGTAGATTCAAAAAATTGTGGGATGACATGTTGACTCATTAGACTTATAGTCTAGAGTGTGGTCAAATGAAATATATTTGAGAATTATTTAGTGACAATAATTCTTAAATATTGTATATCTCAATGAGGAGACATCACAAAATTAGAGAAGCAATTTTGAATTTTACACAATGGTAAATAAAAGAGAACTTTATTCAGTTTGGTTAAAGATTGTGATATGTTTAAATTAATCTCAATGAGGAGATATTTTTTAAACCAAAGCATTAGAAATCAAAGTCTTTAAATAAATCATTGAGGGTTTATTTTCTTTGATTTAAGTGCTTAAAAATTGACATCTTCAAATTGAC
This sequence comes from Humulus lupulus, assembly GCF_963169125.1. Taxonomy (NCBI): domain Eukaryota; kingdom Viridiplantae; phylum Streptophyta; class Magnoliopsida; order Rosales; family Cannabaceae; genus Humulus; species Humulus lupulus. Next base: position 84,278,764 of record NC_084794.1, on the reverse strand, counting down.
TTTGATGAGAAAATCAATAGATGTCAAAATGATGTTTTCAAAAGAATCTCAAAGAGACTCTTAGAAAATACACAAAAGTTGTTTAAGTGATTTTGAGATTATTTAGACAACTAAAGAATGAAATTTTGTGATTATTTGTTTGAGAAATTCTCACATTACACTTGTGTTCACATTTTATTTTGTGAAATATATAAAAGAAAGCAACTAAGTGAAAGTTACTTTCAAATAAGTGTGCATTGCTTTAGAAAGCAAATAAATCAAGATAAAACATTGAGGTTTTTATCTTGATCTATTGAGAGTTTATCATGTGTCTTAGAGGACTCATGATGAACTTTGAGAATCATAGGTCTAGATTTATCTTGGAGGATAAATGACTTAATAGAAATGAAGAGATTGCTATTTTAAAATGATATTTTATTATCATTATGTGAGAAATGTGGGGGTGATGCTCCAAAGTTAATCAATTTATTTTGTTGTTAATCAATTGATTAATTTGGTCATCCTGTCAAATAGGTGATTTGGAATTCCACATTTTAAATCACATTTGCTATATGTGTATAGAATAGATAAATCTAGACATGCTTGGTGTCTAAAGTTAATGTTTGTAATATTTTGATTCAAGAAGGAATCAATTTAAAACATAAAGGAGAATTTTAGAAACAAAGAGATTTCTAAAATTAATATTCAAATGTTTATCTTAGATATTAAACTATAAAATAGTGGGGGTGTTGACTATGGTCAAAATCACTATTTTAAAGGGGTAACTATTTTAATCAAACTATGGCTAGCAACAAAGTTTGAATAAATAATGAGAGTGTCTAAGTATGCATACATGAGAAAAGAAATGATTCAAATGGAATCAATTTTACATCTCAAGAGATGGGACTTAGACTCCCTAAAGAGATTCACGGTTGATGGTAACCTATCTTAATACTAGTAACAAAACTAGTATTAGGTTCAATAGGTAATAACAAGTCAATCAAGTGAATAAATAGTAGTACTCAAATTTTGTCCCATCTGAGATATGAGTACTAGTGTGTTACCAAAATGAGGGTTAAAACCGAAAGGTTTTTTAATAGAACTCAGTCTTGAAAAGACAAGTATTTTAGGGTAACAAAATACTGTAAGAGTTCTACCTATATAGACCTAGGGGTGGTGCCGCCCCTCATGAGAATTGGGAGTCATTCTCAAGAAAATTCTATGAATGGAATGTGCACATGGCCATTAACGGTGCAAAAGCGAGACATTGAGGTCTCAAGTGAACATAGCAAAGGTGTGTGTGTTATCACCAGTTTGTTATCAAGGGATAGTGGTTCAATGCTTCGGCAACCAAAATTTCAACAAACTTTGTGATAATTACACTAAGGTAAAATTCAAGTCGAAAGACATTTTACTTTATGCACCAATGCAAAGGTTTCTATAGAGAGTGATTATTTAATCAAGTGGGGGAATATTATATTTTAATATAATGTTTGATTGATTAAATAAGTGTTACAAAAAGTGATTATTTAATCTAGTGGGGGAATGTTATATTATTTCATATAATATAATATTTGATTAAATAATGTGACAAAATGTGATTTGTCACACCTTGTAACATATTATTGAGAGTCACAAAATTGGACACATGTGTGTGTCCAAATGTGACATATTTTGGAGTTACAAAATCAGTTACAAATTTGTAACTCCCAAATATTACCCAATAATGTGTAGATTTGATATTACACATTTTGATTTGAATTTCTTAAAGCCATATGTGAAATATGGCTGTTAGAGTTGTGATTTTAACTCTCATAATGTGTATGGAAGTTACAAAATCAAGTGTGAATGAATTTGGAACGTTTTGGCAAAGTTGGAAAATTGGTTGCTGAAAAAATGTCTTAGGTCGCGGCCTGAGTTTTTCAGGCCGCGGCCCAAGAGGCAAAAATAGGCAAAAACACACCGTGGGCCGCAGCTCGTGTTTTCCAGGCCGCGGCCTGAGCGGCTGACAGCATTTTCCAACTTCGGTTTTTATCCAATTTTGAACGTTTCCAACAGCCAAGTAACTCCCAAATCTCTATTTTAATTCCATAAAACATCCAATTAATCATTGGTAACAGCCATGGGGGTTGGTAGAATTTGAAATTCAAAGGGTGTCTCAAAACTCTATAAATAGGAGCCTAATGCTCACTTGTAAGACACACCATTTTTCATCCACAAAGCACTTGGCTGAAAAATACACCTTGAGGCTTGATTATTCCAGAGAGCTATTTCCTAGAGAGATCCCTTAGTGCTTAGAGAATATGGGGAAATAAGCTTTTGGACAAAGGTCTTGAACCTTGTTCAAGTTGGTGATCCCCACTACTCTACACTTTGGTTGCGTGAGAGTTTGTTTGTGTTTCCATTTTTTCATTCTTTTGTTCTTCTTATTTACTTGTATTGTTATAGTATTGAGTTTGTAATCTTCTTCTTCTACATCTTTTTATTTACTTGTATTTTGAGCAACTGAGTTGTAATACTTATTTAATCAATATTATCTTGTCCATTGTATTTTTGCATAGAGTTGTATTTGGTTTTTTCCATAATTCCATTGAGCAATAATATATATTCTCTAACACAGATAACTTACAGCAGTGGCCTGATGGCGGAGAGCCTGGGAGATGAATAGCATGTCCTGGCTGGCTATGGTGGCGTACCGCTTCAACTGGAGGTTGGACACAGTAGCCCCCACCTGATCTAGCAAGTTCGCGACAAACGGAGCCATGTCTTGCCCAGTTTAGAACGGAACCCCATCTCAGCGGCAAGCCGGTCCACGATCGGCTGGGAAGCGCTAAAAGCTGTCGGACGCTCCGAGAACTCGGCCTGACGATGAATCATCAAGGCCCGGTAGACCTTTTCCCTCTTCTCCCTGTCGTTCTCCCACGTCTAGGACACCAGTTTTGACTGTTCCTCCTGTAGAACCGCCTCTCCCTCTTCGGGTAAAGCCAGGTGGACGGGGAGCGCAGGCGCTCCTGGAAGGTCCTTGATGGCAAGGTGACTCTCCACGAAGGATTCTTCGGTCGAGAAAGCGCCTTTGGTCTTGGCCTTTTTTGTCCAATTCGCGGCCTCACCTGCGCTTGAGTTCGCGGTTCTCTTCCCGGAACTCCGACTCACCAGTGGGTCCTGCTCCAGGTCGATTATCGGAGGATTAGCAGAAGGAGCTGAGACAGTTTTAGGATTAACTATCGTGATCGGGACTGCTGTTGAGGCCTCCCCAACCGAGTTAGGCTCTGGCACTGAGCTCCCAAGGATCGCGTCCAGAGCTTTTGGCTTGGGCACGCCTTTGGCTGTATTTTTTGTGGAAGCTCTAGCCTTGGCAGCCCGGACCTCAAGGGCCTGCTTCATCTTCTCCACGAGATTGGACATGTCGGAGTCTTCTGAAATGAACAAACAAAGAGGGAATTAGCAAAACAAACAAGTCACGGTGAATGAGTAATAACAAGACTAAAAGTAATCCGGGACGAACCCTTGTCTAGACCTCGGACTCGACTCAATTCTCCTAAGGCGAAGGAATGGATTCGATCTCCCATGTCATCTGGGTATAAGAAATTCCCATACTAAAGGAACCCGGACGAGTACCTGAGAGTTTCTGAATCAACAGTGATGGAGACGAAGGTCTCATCTCTCCACCAGCCCCGAATAGGCGGCCTCGATAAACTAGTCTATCCCTAACTAAGTCCCCAACTCGGGGGGCATAAGTCAAAAGTAAAGGTGAATTACCTCGCCCTAATACACTAGCACCGGGGGTCCCCATGTTCGGTTGGGCCTCGTCAAAGAGGGCTTCTAGCTCCTCGGAGGTGGCACTCTCTGTCTGCCGAGTCTAGTCCCGCTTCCTTTTGGTCGCGTCTGCCAGGGTCACAACCTCTACAGCCTTGATGTGCTCAAGGGCCAGCTCCTCCCTCAATGCTGGGTCTTTCTCGCATTGTATCCCCCGGAGGCTTAGGGCCTTGATTGTTTGGTTGGCTGCTAGCATCCCGACCACTCGGAGGTTGTTAATGTTGATGTAGCCCCCTACGTCCAAATCTTCCACGCTTAGCTCGGAGTAGAATTTCTTCCGGTCCAGGATGAACTGGGTGAAGGGAGTCTGGGCATAGGGTCTTGCTATCCAAGGCAATATGTTGAGAATGAGGAATAAAAAGTCAAACGAAAATGAAACTAGGGAACGGGAAGCCACTTACCCACTCGCTGGAAGTCCAGCATCAGCGTGGGGTTCTTTTCCAAAAGAAACCCAGATGTCATGAACCAGTAATGTCTAACGTCCAGGGGTGCTTCCATGTGCTGGTAGGATCATCATAGTTGCCACGCGGTTTCAGCCTGTAGAAGTCGTCCAGGGTCTTGTCCTTGACATTGACCTACGGTTCCAGCTTGTAGAAATACAACACCTCTACCGGTGTTGGATTCAGGATCTACTTCGCTATGCAAAAGATGTGCCATCCCGCAAGCAGTCGATACGCTTGAGGCAGGAGCTGGAACGATGCAATCCCCACAAACTTGAGGAATTACGCGAAGTTGTCATGAAGCGGGAGAGTGGCTCCCGCACTGATGTGGCCCACGCTCCAGGCCCCGAACTCGCCCACACTGGTGTGAGCTTTCTCCTCTTTCTTGGCCAGACGGTTATAGAACAGTTCGGGAGTAGACTCCACGCCCAAGTGCTTCTCCAAGGCGTACAACATCCGATAATTTCATAACAAGTTTTGCACCCCGTACGTCTCCCATCTGTTGCCACTGGGAGTCTTGGATCCTGATAGAGTGATAGGGGCTGCATTACCTTGTTCTTCCGAATGAAGGGTAATGCCTGAGGTCATGGCTGATGATCTGGGAGCAAAACAGAACAAAACAAATAACCAAGCAGTCAGCACCAAAACCCAAGAAGGTTGGTTAAGGTACGGGGGCTCTCCTATGAACTGCTTGGAGGAGTCCCCTCCGGATCAGGTCCGGGATCACTAAGAAGCCACAAAACCCTGATCGGGAACAAAAAAGGAAAGGATCTAGCTATTCTCCTAAGCCGGCCTACTGCCGCTTGTCCGGGAACCATCCGAACCCGGGGAGATCTGAGATAGCCCGAACTAGTTTTCTTTTCCTAACCTATTCTAATGCACCCAAAGCCAATCTAAACACAGGCAAGATTTAACAACCTAAACAGATAAATATGATGGTATGACAAACACAAGAAAATAAAAGCAAAACTCAGGAAAACTTACTATAAAAGGCTGGTCGTGAAGAATGGTGGGTTTCCAGCGACAGTGATGGTAAAATTGCGATTTTGAACAGGTGAAGGCGGCTCAAAAGCTTGTCTATGGGACAGGCCGATGTCGTCTGCTCAGGCGAAGGTGCGGATATCGGGTGCGTTGGAAACAAGCGACGGTGAAGACAAAGTAGACGATGGAAAATGTCGTCGGCAAGCTTGGACATAAAAGGTCCTTTAAGTGTTTTTCTTTTATGAGAATGTAAAGATATCAAATGAAAATATGAGGTTATTTATAAGAACCAGAGGGATGTTTCAATCTAACGGTTCGGCGCGATCACCCCTCATCGGACGGTCCTGGATCATGCAGGGACATTAATGGACCTACTCGAGTACTGGACCACAGTATCCCCGAGGTGTGATCCGCGCTGCCCCGATCCAACGACCCAGAAAGAGAGCACCTCAAAGGTCATCCCATCCAACGATCCTTTTTGTCACAAAGATAATAATGGGAACATTCGTGCGGATGGGACACTTCATAAACCGAGATGACATACTAGCCCCCAGCACAGTAACCAATAGAATGCCTGCTGACCTTTCAAGACCAAGTGTCATTAATGCGCCAGTCACAATGGGACACGTGCACCCTTCATGATGAAGCAGGACGAACGGGAAGGTCTCCAAACGATCCTGAAGTAAATGAACCGGGACTCTGGTAAACGAACCCGGATCTTGGTAAAACGGTCCGAGCTTTTTGGATTCTGTCCCGGACATCAAAGAGGGTTGTCACTCCGTGATCGATCAGCCAACAGTGTCACCCGTCCGCGGACCCGTCGCCTTGGAAAAGAGCCAAGAAGTGCCGAGATGGTCCGGGAGGGAGACAAGCCTCCACCGCGCAAGCCCAGATGAAGGCTTGGGGGGTAATTGTTATCCCCATTTCTTCCTACATGTACGTGTCCACACTGTAAGTCCATGGCCCACTTTCCTGGGAGTTAAGGCCCAAACCAGGCCCATTAGGGGAGGCGAAAATGGGTATTGGTAGCCTAAGTCACGGTGAGGCCCAAAGGGCTACTGGGAGAGTAAGCCGGGACCATCTTCAGGGCAGGCTGTATAAACCCGGGACTGCGTACCGAGATGTTCCCCGAGGTATGGTAAAGGACGTCACGGCTACCAAATCCAAGATTAGGCCGGGATCTCCGTGGATGAACCCGGGTCCTGGTAAATGAAACGGGGCCCTGGTAAACGGACCTGGATGGGGTGTCCGAGTTTGGCAAGATAAAGTGTCCAAGATACTGACATCGTCCCATGAAGCGTGGGGTGTTGTCCCCACACTTAACCTGTAGAAGAGACTACCTCGGGATTGTACGCTGTTGGTTCAGAACTACGCCGCCACTACTCTGACCGATCTTGCCCCCCAAATCTTCCTCGTAGATCATAACACCCAGACTGAAACACCAGTCTGTCGCAAAACTATTGGTAACAAAATAATAATCAATCCAAGGGTGGGAAATAGGAGAATTAGAAATCAAACTAAACTAGTTTAGGGTAAGTTGGGTTATGGTACAAGGGGTTTGATTAAATTGGCTCCAGATTTTGGTAATGAAATTTACCAACAAAAAAAAAAGGCAATCAGCATATTCGTCCAATGCAAATGACAAGAGATATAGTTTTGGGAGAGAAAAGATGCAAAATAAAAGGATGGAAGAAAAAAAATGATGAGAGAAAATATGACTATAAAGGAAGGGGATTATACATTTTTGGACTATATCTTTTGTCTCATTACCTCTTTAGACCATGCGTTTTGACAAATTATTTTTTAGAATCTCTATGTTGTAAAATGGTTCAAATATATCTCTAAACCCGATTTTGATCAAATTTTTTTGAACTAAAATTACAAATAATTCACCAAACAAACAACTCATAATAAAATCACAACTATTTTACCTAACAATTATGTTGTTATACTTATTTTTTTTCATCAAAATTGAGTTCAGGAGTCTATTTGAATCATTTTACAAAACACATGGTCCAAAATGTGATTTGTCAAAACACAGGGTCCAAACAGGTAATGGAAAAAAATACAGGATCCATAAAAGTATAAGGAAATGATGAAAGAGATAGTGATGAGACAAAAAGTAATAAAAATAAAAATGATGTGAGAGAAAATTAGGAAAGAAAAAGTGATGTGTAATAAAGTAATCGAAAGAAAAAAAAATGATATGAGAGAAAACTATGAGAAAGAGAGAGTGATAAAAGAAAAAATGATAAATAAGAAAATTTGAGGAGAGAAAGTAGTGAGAATTTAAAAAAAAAGACACATAAGAAATAACTTTTTGTTGTGTACAAAATTTGTCAAAAAAACAACATCATACACCCTTTTTCAGTTTTTACATTTATGGATAAAAAAAATGCCACAAAATATGGTAGAGTTTTGAAAAAAAAATAAAAACATGAGAATCTCATAAAATATAAAAAATGGATTACCATAATTTTACACAAAATTCTCTCACACTCTCTTATTCTCTCAACTCTCCCTCACGACATCTCTCTTTATATTATCCTTTCTCCCTCTCTCATCTCCCACTTTGTTCTTTATTTTGGTTCTTCTTTTTCTTCTTCTTATTTCTCCTTCTTATTCTGGTTTTAATGTTATTCTTTTTGTTGTTCTTCTTCTTTTTGACATCTGATTTTGCACTTTAGATCTATTTTTTTTTCTTCCAATCCTAACTATAATCGGTTACCATCACAATTTGTTTAGATTTTTTTGTTCAAATATGAATTTTTTTTGTTCAGACCTCTTTAAGTAACCAGGTACAATGATGATTGATTTTTTTTCAGACCTAGCTGTAACCAGGTACGATAACAATCAATTTAGATTTTTTTGTTCAACTTTGATTTTCTTTTCACACATAACTAAGTAACTAGGAACCATGACGACTAATTTTTTTTTTCAAACCTAGCTGTAACTAGTTACGATTATGATCAGTTAGGATTTGATTTTTTTTCAGGCCTGAATTAGTAATTGGTTACCATCACAAGTGGTTCCTTTTTCTCAAATTTTTTTTAAACCTAGTTGTAACCAGTTACCATCACGATCAATTTACTTTTATTGTTTCATATATATATATTTTTTCAAATCTTACTAAGTAACCAGTTCAATTGAGTTGATATTTTGATAGTGGTACATTACTAAAAAATTTAAAATTATTTTTATAGTTGTAACCATTTACCACCACATTACTTGAAAAATAAAAATGATTTTGATAGTGGTAATTGGTAACTACACATCACTAAAAAAATTGACAGTGACACATGATTACTACCACATAAAAAAAGTAAAAAAAACAAATTGATAGTGGTAATCGGTTACTACTAAGAAAAAGTTGAAGAAGATTAAAAATAGAAAAAAAAAATAAGAAGAAGAAATGGGAATAAAAAATCATGGTGAAGGTCTTAGTTTTTATTTTTCAAAAAATAATGTAAAAAAACGTTTTATAAAATATTAATGATAAATTTTTTTACAAATATATTATAATTATAAAAATAATCTCAAAACATATTAACACTAGCTACTAAAATTGTATAGAATAAAAATATGGTATACAAATAAAATATTACAAACATAATGAAAAACAAAATTCCCATAAAAATGTAAAAAAAAAAAAAAAATACATCTCAAGAAACTTAAGCAAAAAAACTGACATATTTTTCATAGTCTTAAAAAAAATCTCATATTTTGTGTAATTTCCTCTTTTTAACTTAATTTTGTTTAGTTATGTACCAATAATTGTATTTTTGTAAATATTTTCCTCTACCACATATATATACTAGTTACAAGTAACGTGCAATGTACATTTGCTTAGTATTATGGGTAGGAAACTATTTGGTACTTTGTATTTTTGCAAAGTATCATTTTGGTACCCTGTGTTTACAATAATGCTCATTTGGTACCCTGTATTTTGAAATCATACATATTTAGTAGCCGTATTTGAAAATTATACATATTTAGTACCCTAAACTCAAATTTAATTAATAAAATTTACTAATTTAATCAAACTGCTATCAATTATATGAGTTTCAAATTCAAATTTAATTACTTAATTACATATAAATTATGATAATTTGGTCATATTGACAAAATCTTTTCTATAAAATATGAGTCTAAGGTACCAAATATGTATGATTTTAATATACAAGGTACCATATGAGCATTATTTAAAACAAAGAGTACCAAAACAATTCTTTGTAAAAACACAGGGTACCAAATGAGGAAATTCCCTAGTATTATTTATAAAATTCATTAATTGTTTTTATTAAATTTATATCATGGTCATATAAATTTCAAATAAATAAACAACATTGTATGTTAAAGAAAGACATAAACATATTAAATGAAAAATTAAACAAAAACATTGTTTGTGATTTTAAAATATATATATATCTATAATATGATAATTTTTTTAAACATAAATGATAATTATTTTAATAAAAATTAAGATTATGTATTATTATGATTATTTATAATATTTAAATTTATATTAATATAAGTATTAAATATTATTATAATAATAATATTTTATAATATTTGAATTCAAATTAATATAATTAGTAAAAAAGTTAGGATTATATATTATTATCATAATATTATAACATTTTTTATAAAAAATATATATAATATTGTTATCCCCGTTTCTTCCTACATGTACGGGTCCACACTGTAAGTCCATAGCCCATTAACCTGGGAGTTAAGGCCCTGACCAGGCCCATTAGGCGAGGGGAAAACGGGTATTGGCAGCCCAAGTCACAGCGAGGCCTAAAGGGCTACCAGGAGAGTAAGCCGAGACCATTGTCAGGGCAGGTTGTATAAACCCGAGACTGCGTACCGAGATGCTCCCCGAGGTACGGTAAAGGAGGTCGCGGCTACCAAATCCAAGATTGGGTTGGGATCTTCGTGGATGAACCCGGGTCATGGTAAATGAAACGAGGCCCAGGTAAATGGAGGGGGACCTTGGTAAACGGACCTGGATGGGGTGTCCGAGTTTGGTGAGATAAAGTGTCCAAGATACTGACATCGTCCCATGAAGCGTGGGGTGTTGTCCCCACGCTTAACCTGCAGAAGAGACTATCTCGGGATTGTACGCCATTGGTTCAGAACTGCGTCGCCACTACTCTGATCGATCTTGTCCCCCAAATCTTCCTCGTACCCCATAACACCCAGACTGAAACACCAGTCTGTGGCATGTCTTAGAATAAGATATTACTTGGGCTGGCCCAATGGGATTTGATTAATGTATACTTCATATTTCAAACCTTTGTATTGGGCTCCCATCAGAGAAGCCTATGGTATTTACACCCTTATTGGGCCCGGGCTAGCCCGACCCAAGCCCAGTGCACCCATGTGCCTATAAATACGAATAGTGGTGCACTGAGGAGGGGATCCGAGATTTTGATTATAAGCAGTTACTCTGCTCAAACTTGTAGAAAGCTCCATTGTCAAAAGTTCCCTAAGCTCTAATACAACTGTCTCGTGGACTAAGGCTCATTAATGCCCCAACCACGTAAAATTATTGTTTACTTTTATTAAATCATTTCTTTTACGCTCTCTAATCTTTCATAAGTCTAGTTTCCGAAAAACTCGGTAAACAAATATTTATACTATTTAAATTTTTATATTAATATAATTAATAAATATCTATATATAAAAGAATAACATAAACATAGTAAATAAAAAATTAAACCAAAATATTGTTTATGGTTTTTTAAAAGAATATATATATATAATATGATAACCTTATTAAACATAAATGATAATTATTTCAATAAAAATTAAGATTATGTATTATAGTGGTGTTTTATAATATTTAAATCTATATTAATATAAACATTAAATATATATTTTTGTATTAAATATTATTATAATAATAATATTTGAATTCATATTAGTATAATTAGTAACAAAATTAGGATTATATATTATTATCATAATATCATATAATGTTCTTATTTATAAAATATATATAATATTTAAGTTTATATTAATATAATGATTAAGTATCTAATTTTGTATTATATATTATTATAATAATAATATTTTATAACATTTGAATTTGAATTTATATTAATATAATTAATAAATATCTATGTTAATTATTTTTAAAGGTATATTCCATTAAATATTTAAAAATATTCTGTTAAAGTTAACGAAACAAACCGTTAAAACCAAGAATTTTCGTTATTTACACACTTTTTATATAGAAGATATATTATAATTTACATGTATTTTTTGTAAATTTTCCTATTTAAATTCAATAATTTAGTCCTTAATTTTTAAAATTTTGACATATGTAGATGTTATTTGAAAAAAGTTGTTTCTAGAAAATAATTTTAATTTTTTTTTCTAAATTGTTAAATTTATAAAAAAAAAATAAAGAAATAATGCCAATGTGAATGCTTTTTTTTTTTAAAGGTAAGGAAATTTTCTTTAATAGGTAAATCAGACATAGTCTGTTACATAAAGATATCGCTCATTGAGCATGATCAACAAATAATAGGCTTACTAAGTCGTCTAAAATAAAAAGGAGGAAAACCCTAACAACTACCCTAACTAATGGTCCAATAAGGCGCCAACTATTGAGCATCAAAAGAGTGTGAGGTAAATTGGGTTTCTAAACCAAATGAGCATATGACAAATTTATCCCACTAATGACAATCAGCCAAAAATCTTCCAATAAAAATTGGGAAAAAACAAACCCATTATTCAAACAAGAAACAAGGGCAACATAGGCACGACCAACTATGCCCATGAAACTTGACTCAAGAGAGCAGTAATTCACGAAGCACATGGTCAATAAAGATATAGATCGAGGACTACCCCGAATCTAAAGGCGAAGGAAAGCATAATCGAGATCCCTACATAAGCAAATTGAGCAACTTGATGAGACACCAGCCACCCAAAATGACACACAACCATTCTCCCACACCGAAAATAAACATGCACCAAAAAAAATAAGCTTCATCAAAAGTACCATGGATCCCGCGAAGGAACAATGGACTGATGAAGGGTGAATAACGTTATTATTAATTAAAAGTAACTCTGACAAAATCAAAGGAAATAAACAAAAAGGTAATAAGCATCATACACCCCTACACTAGCGGCATCACCAACCCCCAATTCAAACCCAAAGCTTCAATCCCACCAGCATGACAACCCACCAACACGCAAGCTTCGACCGCCGAATCACCCAAGCGGACCCGAGTGGAGCAGACGTCGGCCACCCACACAAGACAACCGCGGACCCAGAGTCGGAGAAGAAGAAGACTGGGCAAGGCACAAAAATGGTGGATCAATAGAAGAAGAAGAGCAATGAAGAGGTTGCGGTGGAATCAAGAATAACTCTCGGCCGAAGCCTTGCCAGAGCCCAGAGGCAGACCGGCGAATCCCCTACTGAGAGGGACATGTACGACGACGACTAGAGTTTTTCTAAAAGAGAGAATACATTATCGCCCATGCGAAGGCTTTGATTGTTAAAATTATGGGGATTTGATATTTGAAGTCTCAATTTTGACTACTTTCTTCTTTGACTGTTTAATAAAAATTATACTTATATACAATTTATAAAAATGTATATATATATTTTTTAATTTAGAGTTTAATGTACTAAAATGTAGAAGAAGAAAAAAAAAGTTACAAGTTCACCAAGCTGTATTTAGGCCTCATTTGAGATAACTTTTAAAAAAGCTAAAAGCTGATTTTTGAAAGAGTTGTGTAATAATAGTGTTTGGTAAATAGTCAGAAGATAACTTATTGCAGAATTTATGCAGAAGCTACAACTAGAAGTTAAATGTGACAAAACCCAGCTTTTTAGTTTTTCTAAAAATAGCTTTTTGAATTTTTGTTTGCAATAAACTTATTTATTATATATTACTCAAAATAAAAATATTAAAAATAAATTTAAAAATATTTAATTCTTAAATATTTTTTTTGTTCAAAAAATATTTTTATAATTTATATTTATTAAATATTATTTTATTTTAGTAAGTTTAAATTAACAAACCACTTTAATTTTAATATAGAGTTTATTATACACTATAACATTATTTTTGTATCTCGTAGTATTTTCAAATTATAATTTATAAAAAACATATCAATTTCATGTTTTAGGAAAAAAAATAATAATTAAAGACATTAAAAGTGAGAGTTTTGAGATAACTTAAGCTTTATATATTTGTGATTATATCATAAACAAGATATAATACCATTATCAATATACACTACAAGAAAAAGGCTCTACAGCGACGACTTTTGTCGTCGCTGTAGATCAATAAGTCGTCGCAACAACGATGTCGTTGTAGGTCCGTATGTCTATCAATCTACGGCGACGACAAAACGCAGTCATTGCAGTAGGGTTTTACTACAGCTACGACATGTCGGTCGCAGTAGGAAATTTTTTTTTTCGGTTGGACTGGGATATTGTGACGACATGTCGTCGCTGGTGGTGGTGCAAGATTTGAAAATTTGAATTTCAAAAAACTTCTACAGCGACGACATGTGGTCGCTGTAGGTCCGTCGACCGCTCCATCTACAGCGACATGTCGTCGCTGTAGGTATACAATTTAAAAAATATATATTAAATTAATTATATTGATTAAAATTTATTTAATAAATTATTAAATATTAATTAAATAAATCAAACCAATTTATTAATTAAATAATAAAACTAATTTAACAATATTCATAGTCTTCAAAATGTAAGATAACAAAACATAAGAAGTATTGTCTCCAAAATAAAAAAAAAAACAACACAAAATATTAATAATTTAAAAATAGTAACTTAATAAAACTAAATGTCATCAAAATCAATTCCAAAGTTGTTATACCCATTTTTTGGACATTTATGACATTTAAAAAATAGCAATTATGAAGGGATTATGAATAGAACATTTTGCATTCCTGTTCTCACACAGTGCAAAATGGTCCATATTCTCACGAAGCACAAAGTACTTCCTATTTTCACAGAGTACAAAGTACTTCCTGTTCTCGCAGAGTACAAAGCAGACTGTCAAGCACTAACATAAGGGATTTGCTCGCGTAGCCGCATTCCTCAACCTCTGTTCGCACAAGGCAAGTTATTTCACTTCTGTTCGCACAAGGCAAGCTATTACACGCTAATAGGAGGATCCTGTTCGTTCCACACACAACATCCATGCTACAGAGTTAGCAAAGGAGTACGAACTTGTCATTTATCAAAATATAACTGTATTTCTGTTGTAATGTATTATTTGCGGGTTAAGCCCAATAACTTAAGCCCATGATCTAATTGTAACCCTAAACTCCTCACTATAAATAAGAGGAGATGGGATAGAAATAGGGAGGCAATTGATAATGCCGAATGAACATTCTTGTATACATAGTCCTTATGTAATGTAAAGCGAAGGAGGACTATAGAACAACTGGCGACCCAAGTGCGCCAGAAACTATGGTTCTTCAAGCTTAAATATTAATAAAAGTGACTAAGTGGACGTATGTCATCTTTTTGGCGCCGAACCACTATAAAATATCGTGTTATTTATTTGATTATATCTCTATTCTTGAATCCATGCTCTTATATTATCAAGTTGACGAAAAAAAGCGTCAACAGTTTGGTGCTTTCATTGAGAGAGTAGATTCAAGATAAAGAGGTTCGATCTAACAAAGTATATGAATAAAGACTTTGATGAAATCATCTCCAGAAGACTCCATATGTCGTCAAGGGCCAAATTAGTCACCTGTTCATTTTTATCCAGGCCATTTGCAGAGCGATTGCAAGTTGTAAGAAAACACCATATTTGTCGAGACAGATCATAGATCTATGTGAAAAATAATTTCACTTAATTGCGTCCAAATTAGGACACAAAGATAAAATTAAAAATCCAGTGATTCCGAGTTACAAGGTGGAGCAATCACGGCGATTCAAGGATAGATCCACTTATGGCGGCGGCTTGTTCAAGTTATGAATAGTGATAAAACCATTGCTTGTAACCCTATTTTCATTTATGCGTTTATGGAATCGATGGATACCATAGCGAAGCTTGAAAACCTAGAAAAGATCTCATGTTCGTTCACTTGTATACAACACATGAGAACATGAAGTTAAGAGGGCTCGAAAACCTCACAAGGCTAGTGTGTGGAATTTTACTTGCTTCTATGATTTTATTGGGGGTAAGAGCAACCATAGAAGGATTGGAATAACATGCCAAAAGCTTGTAAAGAACCTATTCATTTCTATGTTTCCACACGAAAAGAGAACCTGTTCACCCATTGTAGCCTATACTAGGCGAACAGGAATGCAAAGATATGTTTAAAATTTTCCCAAGCTGTTAAGAGAATCCTGTTCTCGCACCTAAGGGAGCTCTGTTTTCACTCTTAAGAGAATCCTGTTCTCGAATCTAAGGGAGCTCTGTTCTCACGCTTAAGAGAATCTTGTTCTCGCACCTAAGAGAGCTCTATTCTCATGCTTGAGAGAATCGTGTTCTCATGCCTAAGAGAATCATGTTCTCATGCCTATGTACAAGAATCATGTTCACCCTATATCACAAGGAATTCCAAGATGATGAATACGAGCTATCAAGGACATTAACTCGTAAGCTTCATAACACCCGATGTCAAATTCGTGCTCTTATGGCAAAGAGGGTCTATCAGCTCGCTTATAAGCCTTTAAAACTGTTAGGAGTGAACAGAGCTTCAAAATCATTAGTGAAAATTCTGAGGTCGAAGATATTTGAGCTATAGGCAAAATTTATCTTCGAAGCTGACTTATATGTACCCCTCGAGCCAACTCATATAAGTCGTCCGAGCTAATCACCCCTTTGTGCAAGCTATGTGAGCGGTATCTAGTACTCACACCCGAGCTGGTCATCACCCCTCTGTGCAAGCTATGTGAGCAGTATCTAGGAAAATATTGTTTTGCCTCAATGGAAATGATTATAATATTACAGCTCTATGCAATATATTACAAATAAATAATGATTGATTAAATAAGGTTACAACTTTATAACTGAAAATTACAAATAAACAAAGAAAAGGAAGAAGATGATGATGAAGAAGAGAATAGTGAGAATACAACTCTAAGCAAAAGATTACAATTAAAATAAACTGTTTAGACCAAAAGAAAAGATTACAACTCTTAAACGAAATATACAAGTAAATAGAACAAGAGAATAAGAAGAAAAGCAATAGAATAAAAAGAAGAACAGAATAATAAACAAACTCTCACTTACACAACCTAAGTAAAGAGGATTGGGGATCACCAACTTGAACAAGGTTTAAAACCTTTGTCCAAAAGCTTATTTCCCCCTAACTCAAGCACTAAGGGATCTCTCTCAGATATTGGAAAAGCTTTCTGGAATTATCAAGCCTCAAGGTATTTCTAGCCAAGTGCTCTAGTGGATAGAAAAGTTGTGTCTTACAAGTGAGCTATAGGCTCCTATTTATAGAGTTTAGAGACACCCTTTGAATTTCAAATTCCACCAACCCCCATGGCTGTTACCAATGTTTAATTGGATTAATATGGAATTAAAAAAGAGATTTGGGAGTTATTTGGGTTTTTTGAGCCGTTCAACAAATATTGAAAAAACTGAAAATTGGTAAGTTTTTGGCCTGTGGCCGCGGCCACTGGTCTCTGACCCACAGGCTGCAGCCACTGACCAAATTCAGCACAAAAAATGTGATGTTTTTTTAAACGGTTCCAAACCCTCCCAAATGATTTTGTAACTCCCAAAACACATTATTGGGGTTAAAATCATATCTCTAACAGCCATATCACACATGGATTTATGAAATTCATCTCAATATTGTGTAACAACAATTTTACACAATAAAGGGTAATATTTGGAAGTTACAAATTTGTAACACCAAATATGTTACATTATTTGGATATATCTCATATATCTAAATATTGTAACTCTCTATTATATGTTACAATATGTGACACACTTTGTCACATTTATTTAATCTAAAACATTATATTATAATATAATATATTTTACATTATATTATAAAATAATATAACATTCCCCCACAAGATTAAATACTTATCTATTGTAACATTTATTTAATCAATCATTATATTTTGAAAAATAACATATCCCCCACTTGATTAAATAAGAACTCTCTCTTATAGGAGTCATTGCATTAGTGCATAAAGTAAAGTGTTTTTCAACTTGAACTTTACTATAGTGTAATTATCACAAAATTTGTCGAAAATTAGGTTGCACTAGGCATTGAACCATCTTTTCATGATGACAAATTGGTGATAACACACACACCTTTGCGATGTTCACTTGAGACCTCTATGTCTCGCTTTGCACCGTTAATGGCCATGTGCACTTTCCATTCATGGACGTTCTTGAGAATACTCCAAATTCTCATGAGAGGCGGCACCACCCCTAGGTCCATATAGGTAGAATTATTACAGTATTTTGTTACCAAAAATACTTGTCTTTACAAGACTGAACTCTATTAAAAAACCTTTCGGTTTTAACCCTCCACTTGGTAACACACAAGTACTCAATATCTCAGATGGGACTTGTTTTGAGTACAACTAATATTCACTTGATTGACTTGTTATTACCTATTGAACCTAACACTAGTTGAATAACAAGTGTTAAGATAGGTTACCATCAATCGTGAATCTCTTTAGGGAGTTTAAGTCCCATCCCTCGAGATGATGCAGCCACTAAATCCCTCGTTAGTGGCTTAGTGAAAGGATCCGCCAGATTTTCACTTGTTCTCACATAGGATATCGAGATGACTCCTCTTTGAATCAATTCTCTTACATATCCATGTCTTAGACTAATGTGTCTAGACTTCCCATTATACTCTAGCCAATGTCGCTTGGCTATCACAATGTATCGATATAGTAGATACATTATCTTTGATTAGGGGAATCTCTATCAATAGATCCCTTAACCATTCGGCCTCTTTGCTGGTAGCAGCTAGAGCTATGAACTCTGCTTCCATAGTGGAATGAGATATACAAGTTTGTTTCTTGGAACCCCAAGAAATTGCACCTCCACCAAGTGTGAATACCCAACCAGTTGTGGACAAGTTGTCCCCAAGATTGGATATCCAACTTGCATCTGTATATCCTTCTAAAATCGAAGGAAATTTGGAGTAGTGAAGGCTTAGTCCTTTGGTTTTCTTAAGATAACCTAGGACTCTTCCAATTGCCTTCTAGTGATCCACACTTGGATTACTTGTAAACCTACTAAGTTTACTTACCGCAAATGCTATATCAGGTCTAGTACACTGGGCAGCGTACATAAGACTCCCTATAGCACTAGCGTACTCCAATTGAGCCACCGCTCTTCCTTCATTCTTCTCTAGTTTTACACTATGATCGAATGGAGTATTGGCATCTTTAACCTTGAGATGGTTAAATTTGTTCAATACTTTCTCAACATAGTGGGCTTGCCCTAACGCAAAACCCCCACTATGTTTCTTTACTTTGATACCGAGTATGGTATCAACTTCTCCAAGATCTTTCATCTTGAAGGTTGATGATAGAAACCTCTTCGTTTCATCTATCCCTTTCATGCTATTACTTAGAATAAGCATGTCATCCACATATAAGCAAACAATGATCACATATCCCTTACAAGTTTTGCAATACAAACACTTGTCTCCATTGTTATGTCTAAACCCATTAGACATGATGGCTTGATCAAATTTCTCATGCCATTGCTTAGGAGATTGTTTCAATCCATATAAGGATTTTACAAGTCTACACACTTTATGTTCATATTTTGGTAGGATAAACCCTTCGGGTTGTTCTATATAGACCTCCTCATTGAGGTCACCATTAAGGAATACCGTTTTGACATCCATTTGATGAACATACAAGTTGTGTATAGAAGCTAAAGCGAAAAAAATTCTTATAGAAGTTGTTCTTGCAACAGGCGCATAGGTATCGAAATAATCGATACCTTCTTTTTGCCTAAACCCTTTAGCTACTAAGCTAGCTTTAAAGGTTTGGATAGTGCCGTCAGTGTGGTATTTTCTCCTAAATACCCACTTACACCCAATTGGCTTAGACTCCGGTGGGAGGTCTACCAATTCCCAAGTGTTATTGGAAAGAATGGAATCCATCTCATCATTGATGGCTTCTTTCCAAAATGCACTATCTCTCGATTGCATAGCTTCTCTATAAGTCTTAGGATCATCCTCAACGAGAAGTACAATAGGAATTTTCCTAATGACTTCCTCTCTATTTCCTTCTACCATGTAGAATGAAATTCGTTGAGAATCTATCTCATCCACTACTAGACTTTTATGATTTTTAAGCCTTTGACTTCTTCTAGGTTCAAAGGGTTGCTTTACATCCTTTCGAGAATTATCCTCTTGAGAATCAACTTTGGATGTAGAAGCTTGAGAATTGTTCTCATATAAAAAATTCTCCTTTAGAGATGTTGAAGCTTGAGAATTGTTGTCACATAACATATTCTCAAAGAATTCAACTTCTCTAGATTCAATCATAATATTAGACTCTAAGTCTAATAGCCTATAAGATTTGCTATTGTTGGCATAACCAACAAAAGCACACTTTATGGCTCTTGAACCTAACTTTGTTCTAGTAGGTTCGTTTTTCTTGCAATATGCAAGACACCCCCACACTTTGAAGTACCTTATGTTGGGTTTTCTTCCTTTCCATAACTCATATGGAGATATCTCATTTTTCTTCATCGGTATTCGATTAAGAATGTGACAAGCGGTTAAAAGCGCTTCACCCCATAAGTTGAAGTTCAACTTAGAAAACACCAATATAGAATTTATCATCTCTAGATAAGTCCTATTTTTCCTTTCGGCAACACCATTGTGTTGTGGTGTATAAGGTGCAGTGCACTCATGAATTATACAATTTTTTTCACAAAATGTATTGAATTCATTAGAGAAGTACTCTCCTCCTCTATCACTTCTTAGCACCTTAATCTTTTTATTTAGTTGATTTTCAACTTCTAATTTATACAATTTAAAAGCATCAAAAGTCTCATCTTTATGCTTTAAAAGAAACACATAGGTATATCTACTAAAATCATCTATAAAAGTAAGAATATACCTTTTACCACCTCTAGTTAAAACACCATTTAATTCACAAAGATCACTATGGATTAAATCTAGTAAATTAGATGATCTTTCTATACTAGGAAATGGTTTCTTAATCATTTTCGCCTTAACACATGTTTCACATTTACCATAGTTTTTAATATTGCATGCAATCATACCACATTTTACTACTCTTTTCATGGTAGAAAAACCTATATGCGATAGTCTAAGATGCCACAAAAATAAAGAATCATACTCAACAATATAGGCAGAATTAGCATTTTTATTGATAACATTGAAAGTTACATCATTGGTGCACAATTTAACCATACCCTCACAAGAGTACCCCTTTCCCAAAAATACATTTGATTTGGTAAGTATAAGTTTACCAGACTCAAAAACGGCTTTAATGCCGGGCTTGCCAAGCAAATCACCACTTACCAAGTTTCTACTCATTTCGGGAACATAATGTACATTCACTAATGTAACTTTCTTGCCGGAGGTGAAAAAGACTTCAATGGTTCCTTTGCCAAGTACCTTGGATTTGCCCTCATTGCCCATTTGTATCTCATGGTTGCCCTTTGACTCTTCAAAGGTCTTGAACAATGATTTGTCATAGGTGACATGGACGGTGGCACATGTATCATACCACCACCCTTTCACCTTGCCTTGGACCGATTCACCTCACTAAGGGTAGCAACTATGTTTTCCTCTTGAGTTGCGTTCACCTTAGGTCCTTGTTGGTCTTTTCTATGCCTACACTCTCTAGCATAGTGACCCTTTTTCCCACACACAAAGCAAGGACCTTTCTCACCCTTAAACTTGTTTGGGTTGGTTTTTGGACCCAAAGGTTTCTCATTACCCTTTTTCCCTTTGTTTTTGGGATGTTTTGGTTGTGACACTGCATTTTCTTTGGAAGTCTCTCCATTAGACCCCTCCACAAGTTTATCTCTACATATCGATTCCTCTTCGATTCGAATATGTTTTTGGATCTCCTCCAAAGAATAATCCTCATTTTTATGAAGGATTCTTTTCCTATAGCTCTTCCAAGTTGGTGGTAATTTAGCCACTATAGCACCAACTTGAAAGGCCTCGGGAAGCTCAATCTTTAACACTTTCAATTTATTAACAATAATTTGCAATTCAAGAATTTGAGGAAGAATAGGTTTATCAGCAAAAAATTTGAAATCGAAGTATTGAGATATCAAAAACTTTTTGGTACCTTCCTCCTCCACCTTAAACTTTTTCTCAAGTGCATCCCAAATCTCCTTGGCTGATTTGGTCTCGGTGTAGAGGTCATAGAGTGTTGAGGATATGACCCCTACCAAGAAGGTTGTCCTCCTCCCTCTTCCTTCTCTTCTCCACCTCCTCGGGAGTGTCTTTGTCGGATGGCTCGGCTAGAGGTGCCAAGGAAGACTCAAGGATGTAGGCGATTTTAAGAGTGGTTAAAAGAAACCTCACCTTGTCTTGCCACCTAGTAAAATTGGATCCATCAAACTTATCCAATCTCACTAGGTCTTGGTTCATGATCTTGATTGTCTCCCCTTCCATTGAAACAAAAAAGGGATAAGCTTTTGAATGTTAGGAAAATATTGTTTTGCCTCAATGGAAATGATTATAATATTACAACTCTATGCAATATATTACAAATAAATAATGATTGATTAAATAAGGTTACAACTTTATAACTGAAAATTACAAATAAACAAAGAAAAGGAAGAAGATGATGATGAAGAAGAGAATAGTGAGAATACAACTCTAAGCAAAAGATTATGTTACACCCAGATTTCGAGCCATAAGATTAATTTGTGATCTCGAAAGCTGGATTCGTAAGGAATGGACTCGTATTGTCTGGAACGTGTCTGCAACCTAGGCACCGAGCCTGCAAAGCAGAGACAACTTCGAAGATGGTAGCCTCGAAACCATTATAAGCTCGAAAGACAGATATCAAAGCACGTCTGTTCTTAGATGACCTCGGATCATGGGCTCCGAGCCTGACATAAGTATGAGCTCGAAGTATCGTGATCTCTGGGAGATGTCACAGCTCGAAAGCCAGTAAGAGATCCAGGTGGGAACAACACTGATAATGTAGATTGATAACTTGGGATATTCCAGTGAGTCATTTTGGAGAGACGCAGTCTGCATTGATTATTGTAATTCCCCTATAATAAAGGGATATTTATTATGCAGTTATACGCCCCTTGATCTTCAGGGGACGTTTCCTTATATATAGAATCACAGGCTTTTAACGCCATTAAATTTATTTGCATATAAAGAATAACTTCCCGAAATATGTGGGATAGTATTCTGAAACCTCATCTATAAATAGAGAGGTCATGTACCATTGTAAAAGACCGAACTTTTGTGATCTTGAGAGAAGCTCTGGAGAATTCATTCTTAGGATTTCCAGAAATCATCTTAAGTCTTAATAACAAAGACTCGTGGACTAGGCAGAGTTAACTGCTAAACCACGTAAAAAATCTCATTTGTGTTATCATATTTTTCTTGGCCATAACCAATCATTGTTTTCGTGCTCTTATTTCACTGTTGACGAAAAGCGGCGTCAACTGTTTGGTGCTTTCATTGAGAGCCTTAAGCATTCAGTCCCTGAACAAGTTATGGTCGCTAATAATCAGAACGTTCCTGAAGAAAATTATCCGAGACGTCCTGGGAAACAGCCGATGGGAAACCCGGATGTTGAAGAGAGAAGCGGATCCTCCGATTCTCGGGGACCACCCGCACCACCAAGAGATGAGGATATGTATTACAATCCTGAGCGATATGTTCCCATTGCGGAACTTGAGAACCGGCAGTTGAAACAGCAGTTGGCAGAAGCCAACAAGCGAAATGAGGAGTTGGCAAGGATAGCCGCCGAGGCACAGGCGGCTCAGCCCCCGCCTCCGTGCGAAAACCAAGCCCCTCCTCCGAGGGACGTGCATGTTCCTCCCCATAGACCCCGTGGGCATCCACGGAAGAATGCTGCCCCAAGAAGGCCGGAGCAACCTCCTGCACCAGCAGATCAGTCGGCCCCCCCTAGGCCCCAGAGAAGTACCCGGGCTAGGGCCCCGGTTAATCCACCTATGGAAGTACCTGTGGGAACTGAGAACAACCGAGCCCCTGCAGAGGCTCGGACTCAAGTCCCTGGGAGCGAACCAAATGCAACCAACCTATCTCGGGCAAACTCCGGACCATCTAGGCCGCGAAATGGGTGGCAGCCACCATCACCCATACGGTTCCCTCCATCGCCTATAAGATATCCTTCACATCCTCGCAGGAATGCTCAATCAGTTCGAGATCAAGACGAAAGGCGTGTGGGGAGGAGACAAGGAAACAGGGAAACTTTCCAGGAGCGAAGAGGCGCCCTATCTGAAAAAAGTCAAACGTCCCGGTCTCACACGGCAGAAACGGGGTGGCACGAAGAAGACCGAACTCGAAATAATCATGGAACGAGTATAACTAGTGATGACTCTGGAGATACTAGATCGGTCAGCATGCATGATCAAGGTCGAAAGAATGCTGGGAGCTGCAAGAATCGCTCCGACCTACGAGAACACTTGAATCAAAGCCGGGGTAATGTTAACCCAATAAACGCGGACCTGAGGGATCGCCTGAATAGGCGTAAAGACCCCCTGCGGAGGCGCGAACCTGGAATTGTGATCGACAATAGTCAATTCCACACAAGACCCCTCGCGGACCCAGTCCAGGAAAGAATTAATTAGTTAGAAAGGGCCTTTAGACTTTTGAAAAACGAGCAAGGTTAGGATCGATATGAAGATTTTGATGAGGAGCTTGAACCGTTTACTCCCCATATTTCCAACACTCCATTTCCCTAAGGGTTTTGGATCCCTCACGTCCCAAAATTTGAGGGAAAGTCTGACCCGTACAGCCATTTGAGTACGTTCAACACCATAATGAGAGCCAGTAACGTGGGTTACGAGCTCAGATGCATGTTATTTCCAGCATCATTGACAGGACCAGCCAAAAGCTGGTTCGAAAAATATAAGAGACACTCAATAACTTCTTGGGAGCACCTGTCTAAAGACTTCAAGAAGCAGTTCAGAGCCATGATGGGGGTTAGACCTGAGGCATCAACCCTAACTAACGTTCGGCAACAGCCAGGTGAGACATTAAAAAGTTACCTTACAAGGTTTAAATTGGAAGTTGCCCGAGCTCGGAATGTGGATGACAGTGGACACCTAATGGTTGTCTAAGCCAGAGTAATGCCAAGAAGTGCCCTCTGGGACGACATGCAGAGAAAACCGGTGAGGTCCCTAACCGAGTTTAATAGACGAGCACAGAGGTTTGTCAATGTAGAGGAACCAAGGTCGACACTTAATGTGACTTCCCAGCCCGTAACTACAACGATAAACGTAAACTCTGCCTCAACCTCGGCGGACCCAGTAGCTTCAAAGCCTGCTGTGGAAAACCCTTCCAAGAGAAAAAAGGGAGTAACCCCGAGGCCGAGGGAGGAAAGAAAAAGAAGGGGGAGAGATATTTCTCCGTGTATAGAGTGTACATCGAGCTCAACGAGTCTCGGGAGAACATATACCTGGCTAATGAAAACCAGGTCCCCTTCAGGCGTTCGGACCCAATGAGAAATCAGAAGTCCAAGAGGGACTCCAGTAAATATTGCCGATTTCACAGAGATACCGGGCATACTACTGATGAATGTCGACAGCTGAAAGACGAGATCGAAGGATTGATCTCGAGAGGTTACTTCAGACAATATGTCAAGAACCAGAGTACTAATCAAGCGACCGCGAGCCAGAGAACAGCCGCGCCGCAGCCCACACAGAACAACAACTCCCGAGCTAGGGAAGAAGATAAGCCCCCACCGATAGATGGAGAAGACGTGATAACCATCTCGGGAGGGCCTCATCCTGCGGGCATGGGCAGAAATGCCCAAAAGAGATACGTTAATGAGCTTAAGACTGGGGACGGGTCTCCATATGAACCCGAACCTAGAGCTCCAAAAAGTCAAAGGGTTGAGTCTCAACCAATAACCTTCATTGAGGAAGACACGTCCCATGTTCAGTTTCCTCACCATGATCCGCTGGTCATCACTCTCCATCTGGCAAACAAAAGGGTCCACCGAGTTCTCATAGACAATGGGAGCTCAGTTAACATTCTCTATAAAGTAACCCTTGAAAAGATGGGACTCTCCCTTCGCGACCTGAAAGCATGTGCCACTACGCTATACGACTTTTCAGGAGAAGGAACCGCCTGCATGGGGTCCATCAAACTCCCCGTGACCTTGGGAGACTACCCAGTCTCAACAACCAAGATGATGGAGTTCGTGGTAGTAGACTTTCCTTCGGCCTACAACGTGCTGCTCGGAAGACCCGCCCTGGTTGGGCTGGGGGCAGTCTCATCAGTAAGGCATCTGGCTATTAAGTTCCCGACGCCGCTAAAGGGAGATCAATTGCCTGGAAGGGAATGCTACAGCATTTCCTTAAGAGGAAAGAAACAGACGAGCGTACAAGCACTCGTCATTGTTCAGAATAAAGACGGGACGGTTTTAGAGATTGATGAAGAAATCGATCCAAGGGTTGAGGAGAAAGCTGACCTCGAACCCTTAGAAGAGCTCGAGGAGATCCAGCTCGAGAAGTCTGATCCCTCGAAAAAGGTAAAGGTTGGAAAACACCTCCAGGAAGAGGCAAAATAGCAACTAATTTGCTTTCTGAAGAAATACCAGAACGTCTTCGCATGGTCACATTCGGACAAGGTAGGGATAAGTCCGAATGTAGCAAGCCACGCACTAAATATAGACAAAAGCTTCCCTCCGAAGCAACAAAAGCGAAGACAACTGGATGACGACAGAAAAAAGGCACTGAAGGAGGAGGTCGACAGGTTAAAAGCAAACCGATTCATCAGGGATGCTTTTTACCCTGACTGGGTAGCCAATCCGGTGTTGGTCCCAAAACCTAATGGGACATGGCGAACCTGTATTGACTATTCAGACCTCAACAAAGCTTGCCCGAAGGACTGTTTTCCATTACCAAGGATTGACCAGCTCGTGGATGCAACGACAGGGCATGGACTGATGTCGTTCATGGATGCCTATTCTGGATATAACCAGATTCCCATGCATGCCCCTGACCAGGAACATACGAGCTTCATAACGGATAAGGGGCTAAACTGCTATAATGTCATGCCATTCGGGCTTAAAAATGCTGGAGCCACATACCAGCGGCTCGTGAATATGATGTTTTCAGAACAAATAGGGAACAATATGGAATTTTATGTTGACGACATGCTTGTCAAGTCTCAACTTAACAAAAACCATGTTGATGACCTCGAAGAGTGCTTTGGCGTGCTCCGGAAGTATAACATGAAACTAAATCCTCATAAGTGCACCTTCGGTGTATCTTCAGGAAAATTCTTGGGCTTTATCGTGAGCGCCCGTGGAATAGAATCCAACCCTGACAAGATCCAGGCTCTAATTGACATGCCCTCACCTCGAAAACACAAGGATGTCCAAAGTTTGACAGGCAGGATGGCGGCCCTAAGTAGGTTCATATCAAAATCTACGGACCGTTGTCTTCCGTTTTTCAACCTTTTAAGGGGAGGCAAAAAATTTGAATGGACAGAGGAGTGTGAGCTGGCCTTCCAGGAGCTTAAAAAGCACCTCGCAGAACCCCCCATCTTATCAAAACCTGTTACGGGAGAAGTAATCTACCTATACCTTTCCACCACCGAACACGCAATAAGTGCAGTGCTCGTGCGAGAAGAAGAGAAGGTACAGAGACCCGTCTATTACATCAGCAAAAGTTTACTGGGGGCAGAGTCGAGATACCCCTTGATGGAAAAGATGGCTCTCAGCTTAATTCATTCATCTCGTAAACTTTGACCCTATTTTCAAGCACACCCCATTCATGTGTTGACTGATCAACCACTTAGGCAAGTTTTGTCTAAGCCAGAGGACTCAGGTCGACTTCTTAAATGGACGGTTGAACTCGGACAGTTCGAAATCACTTACCACCCGAGGACGACCATTAGGGCCCAGGCACTGGCAGATTTTATAGTGGAATGTACTGGCATGACCAACGATGAAGTGATAACCCCAGCCCATGAGCTATGGAAACTTTACGTCGATGGCTCATCTAATGAAAATGGATCGGGGGCAGGGGTCATTTTGATTACCCCAACAGGGAGCAGATTTCATTCCGCCTTGAGATTCGACTTCAAGGCGTCGAATAACGAGGCCAGATATGAGGCTTTACTGGCGGGACTTCGCATAGCCAAGGAGCTCAAAGCTAAAGCAATACATTGCTACAACGACTCCCAGCTTGTGGTCAATCAAATCTTGGGAGAATACCAAACTCGTGGAAAGAGAATGACAGCTTATTTAGAGAAGGCAAAATCCGCATTGGAACATTTCGAGTTCTACGCAATCGAACAGGTTCCTCGAGAGAAAAACTCAAATGCAGATGCCTTAGCTCGGCTCGCTACTTCCACCGAGAATGACGAACTAAACGTTGTGCCCATAGAACACCTCTCGGGACCAAGCATTAACGAGCCGGAGGAGGAAGACATGTGTATGATTGAGTCCGAGCCTACCTGGATGACCCCGATAGTTGAATATCTCAAGACCGGCGTCCTTCCAAAAGACCGGAACTAGGCTCGAAAGTTAATGTATCAGCTTCCCCATTACACCATTTTGGACGGAAAGCTATATAGAAGGGGGTATTCCATGCCATTACTACAGTGCGTAACTCCACCCGAAGCCAAGAAAATCATCGAAGAAATTCATGAAGGGTTCTGTGGCGACCATACCGGGGGGCATAGCCTGTCCAAGAAAATCATACGCCAAGGATATTTCTGGCCTACCATTAAATCGGATTCATTCGAGTACGTAAAGAAATGCGACAAATGCCAGAGATTTGCCACGATTCCTCGAGCTCCACCATCCGAGCTGACCATGTTGACTTCCCCATGGCCATTCGCGGTATGGGGAATCGACCTCATAGGTTCTCTCCCAACTGGCAAGGGCGGTGTGAAATATGCTGTAGTCGCTGTGGATTACTTCACAAAGTGGACGGAGGCTGAACCGTTGGCAACAATAACTTCCAAAAAGGTCCTTGATTTCGTGGTAAAAAACATCGTATGCCGATATGGGATGCTGAGGAAAATTGTATCTGACAACGGAACCCAGTTCGATAGCGACTTGTTTACCAACTTTTGTGAGAAGAATGGAATAATAAAGAGTTTTTCGTCAGTAGCTCATCCTCAGGCGAATGGCCAGGTCAAAGCTATAAACAAAACTCTCAAGAGTTCACTTAAGAAAAAGTTGGAGGAAGCAAAAGGACGATGGCCCGAAGAGTTGCCCCAAGTCCTATGGGGGTATAGGACCATAGCTCGAACATCAACATGACATACCCCATTCTCTCTAGCATACAGATGTGAGGCTATGTTGCCTATCGAGGTCGAAATCCCTACAATTCGAACTCACATTTATGACCAAAGCTCGAACCATACTCAGCTCGAAGAAACCTTAGACTTGATTGAAGAAAAAAGAAACGAAGCTTAGTTGAGGAACGCTGCCTACCAGCAACGAGCTACTAGGTACTTCAACAAGAGGGTTCGAGATCGAAAGTTCGGTGTGGGAGACTTAGTGTTAAGACGCGTATTTTTGGCAACGCGAGATCCAGCAGCTGGTGTGCTCGGGCCAAATTGGGAAGGACCATACCAGATACAGTCAGTCATTTGGCCCAGTGTTTACAAACTAGCGAGATTGGATGGGAGCTTGGTACCGCGAGCACGGAATGGCGAACACGTAAGACCTTACTACCAGTAGTATAGGAAGGATGTCGCCTGTAACCATGATTATTTATTAGTACTATTTTGTTTACTTTTGAATTCCATCAAATAAAGATTTATTTCGTTCAATATGTTATATTTCTCTTTATTTTTTCAATCTCTCTTAATTTAATAACCTATGGTCACACTCATAGGATATTAAGGGGGCATCATTGGTATATATACCATTAGCTTGAAAAATAAAATAACATACACGAAATACATGCAAGCGTTTGGAGATAACCAAATGTGCCAGTTAAGACGGTGTGGATATAACCAAGCTGTCAAAAACGTACAAGTGTTTGGATGTAACCAAATACGCAAGCTAGGATAACTAGCTAAAAACCAAATTATAAAAATAAAAAGTGTATGGATTACAAACCAATCACAACCATAAGAGGTTTGGAACAAACCAGCTAAAACTAATCGACGATAAGTTGGAACCTAAACCTACTTCGAGATAAGTCGAGATCGAGGCTGGAATGTCTTATGGGAAAATAGTTTCAAACTCATAACCTCGGAGAAATAACCGAGGATGAGAAAAAGTAACTAAGCAATAAGATATAACTAAACCGTTTGCATTACACACCATACAAGTACTTTTAGGTTCATGGTTAAAGTAATATCCGACCTTGATAAATAACGAGATCGGAAGCGGATAATTCGAGTAAACGATGCATGAATGCATTGAGTCTCGAGCCTAAATCCAAACTATGTTTGTACGATTAAATAAACATATACGATTCTTTAATATAAAATGTGCAAAATATTTCGAACCAAGAAATGTAAGGCATATGTATTAAAATAAAAAAAATTGTATCAGCCCTACGGGCATAAATTAAAGTAAATACAAAGATAAAGGGATGCAGCCCCGAGGTAAGGTTCAGGAAGGAGCAGTTCCCTTGGTCTTCTCAGCATCAACGGCACTAGACCCCCCAGGACGAATAGCATGACTATCCTTCTGAGCAGCCTCCCGAGTAGCTTCACTCGCCTCAAGATGGGAATTCCACCGCTCTACATACTTCGCCTCAAGAGGACCCAGGAAGCTAGTGTCTAGGTCGGCATTGTCAACCCAAATTTTGTACATGGCCTGGTCGACCGCTTTTTCCTTCTGCTCTTTGAACTCGTCAAGAAGGCAGGCTTTCTCGCCTTCATTATCTCGAAAGTAGCAGCTTTCTCCTCCTCGAGTTTAGCATTAGCCTTCTCCACCTCCGCAAGACGAGTCTTCGCCTGTTCCAGCTCGGCCTTTATCTTCTCCACCTCCGCAAGATGAGTCTTCCCCTGTTCGAGTTCGGCCTTCACCTTCTCAAGCTTGGCCTTCGAGTTTTTGAGTTCATTAGCCATCTTAAGCCGGAGATCTCTCGACTCTTGGGCCAGAGACATGCTCGTATCCACCTCGTTGGTCAGCTTATAATCAAGTTATGCTGAAACGACGAGGGCCTGAAACACAAAGGATGAATTAGGTCACGAGCCAAGACATAAACAATTAAAGGAGAGTTGCAAAAATTACTGCGGCAGTAAGTTCAATACTCTTATCATAAAGAGTATTATAGTCTGGGGCCTTGTGCACAAGATCCTAGTGGTCAGCGCCGAAGCCTGAAAAACTCTGACCCACTCGAGAGAGAACGTCCGAGCTAAGCACATCCCCTTGGGTCCCGGCGGCACCGTCAAGCACGAACTCTTCAACATGAGGTCGGGCCGTCGGCAGGAGGACCTTGGAGGATGAGGGTTTCTTCGGAGGCTGGCCGATTGTTATTTGAGTTGCGGATGGAGGAAGTAAGGTGGGCGCGGTCGAAACAGATGCATCGACCTGGACATTCAGCTCCTCGGCTGTGCTCGCAGCAGCCTATGCCGTTGGGGTCTTCTCGGTGCGTCTGGGGACCTTGGATGGCCGATCGGACCTCCGCGAGGCTCTAGGGCGCTTACTTTTTTGAGCTCCAGCTCCCTCATCACTGAAAAGCACAGCGTCAAGGTCGGGATCCATAACACCTGCACAGTTCCAATCGAAGTTAAACATAATGCTAATAGACTTGGAAGATAAAAAAAAAAAACAAGTAAAGAAAGACCTAACTGGAACTCTCCCCCGAGCTCGAGCTCGGAGACCATGAAATTCCCCCATCTTCAGAAGAGGCGGGGGGGGGGGGGGGGGGGTACCTTCCCTATAGGTGGACGTCAACCTCGAAAGGTCCCTATAGTCATTGGTCCCATATTGGACGGCTATCCCGTCCCACACCTCGTTCAGACTGTACATGGTGTCATACTTCCCGAGCCAACTATCAAACCTATGAACTCGGTCATCTACCCAAGTCCATATATAGAAGTGGTCCCTATCATCCGGGCACAAAACTAACCTATCAGGTTTGTGTTTTAATAAGGCGGGGGACCACATTTTCGAGCTAAGGATGACTGTACCTTGATCATCCGAGTCCGAGCTCGAGGCTTCATCGTTAGACTCGTTCCCCGATTGCGGGCTTCTTCGGCGAGCTGGAGGCGGGGGCCTCACCTCTCTCCTTGGAGGGAGGATGCCTATAGGCAAAGGCACGAGCTCCCAGTGGTCGTACTTTTTGTAGGACCAATCCGAGGTGGACTTGCCATCTCCCAAAAGCCTGCAAGCTCGGAGCTTACTCTCATGCAAAAGATATGAGAAGGACCTCCTGCCATAAGGGAGTTGGAGTAGAGTCTCTCTATGCTCCTTCATCGCGTCGTCGGGAGTAGGACGGTGAAAGTTGGTTGGAAAATAAGACACATTTCAACTAAGTATGAACCTACAAACAAAAGCCCGAGCACAGAGATAAAGAAGGTTGGGGTACTTACGAATCCGTCTGAATGAGTAGCATCGAGACGGGGACAAGCCATCTGTCCAGAAGAAGGCTTTCTTAAAGTCAGGTGGATGGTTAGGAAGGTCCTCAAACACCTTTTTCTCTTTGGGGTAGCTCGAGAGATAGTAGAAGCCGTCTCCTCCCCGAGCTTGGGAGGGGTTGCTTTTCAGACAGAAGAGACACAATATCTCCTGTGGTGAAGGTCCTTTCCACTTCAATTCGTGGTATAACGATCTCAGGGAACACATAACCCTGTAAGAATTAGTGTTGAGCTGGAACGGGGCCAACCCAACAAAGTCCGTAAAGTCCTTGAAGAAAGACTTCAAAGGAAATAGTGCTCCTGCCTTCATGTGCTCCTGGCTCCATGCCGCATACCTCAGCCTGTTGTCAGGGTTTCCATTCCCTGGAGCATAGCAGCTTCGTTCACTAGAGGTTGGAGCTTGACACCTTAAGGAGCTTGACAACCTGAGACCGTGGAAGGCCAGGATATCAGTTATCTCATTTATCGAGGTGACCGAGCTTCAGTAGTGCTCGGCCTCAAAGAATTCCCTCCTCGGTTGCGAGGTAGAAGGCTCCCCCATTAGTGAGAATTGGAACTCTCCCAGACTGTACGCAACAGTCACTTTTAATCTAGGGTTGAGGGGGATCGGCCTGGGCCCTGAATTAGATTCTGGATAAAGAGCCTCTCGAAGGGTTCTCCTCTTCTTTTCTATGACCTCGACGATTTGGCGGCGATAGTGAGCTCGAGTTTCCTCATGTTCGCACGCGAGATCGTATTCACGAATCAGACATTGATTCCGAGCAAACAGCGACTCTGGGCTCGGGGATTTTGGCGAATACGGAATTGCCAGCAATGACCCCCACCGTCTTTCCAGATTCTGTGACATCTAGCGAGAAAGAAAAAATGGTGAGGGCCATGCATGCAATAACTCAAGATTTACGAGCTTGACAAAACAAACTTGGAGAGTGCTCGGGTACGAAACGAGCTCGATACTAAAAGCTCGGTTAAGATTCAAAACGTGTATTCTACGAAGAAAAGGAGGGGAGTGGATAATTTTTTTTGAAAATCCTGAAATATCAGGGAAAAAGGGTGACGGTTATTTGGAAATGGTAATCTTGGGTATCGTGCATTCTTTAAAACCAAGATTTTATACCCGATATCTTGGTGTGCAAGATATGTCTTTTAAATTTTGAAACCCAGAAAAAAGAGACCTTGTTCTACACCAAAACTGGATTTGGAACCAGTGATTTAAACCTAGCATGGAGACTTAAACGTGAAAGCCTATCGGTCCAAAGTTTCCTAGCGTATCATACTAAGAAAATAAACTAGTGCATTCCCAGAAATAACAAGAACAACATAGACACAAACTGGCATAATGGAAAATAAAAAGATAATCAGATACTTACACAATGATGGCGATTGCAGAGAAATCGTTGATTGAAGGAGAGGCTGCAGGTATGAGCTTACGGTCTCGAACAAACTGGCGGTCCTATGTTTCTTCGGCTGAGAGAACATGCACAAGCAAAAAGTTCTCTGGGATGGTTTCTGGTTTTGCCTCCTTTCTTTCTTTTGATGAGTGCAAAATAAAAGGAAGACGATGACTGGGGTCTTATATATAGATGGTAAAAGAGGATTAATCTGAGCCATTGAACAGAATCCTTATAAAATCCAACGGATAGGGATTGATGACATGATGGTACCAGAAAGGTGGCAAACGAACGATCGTGGGCGGATTTCCAAGGTACTCGAGTACCTTGAATGAGCAATGCCCAACTGACACGTGTACATTTTCAAGTGTGTGACGGTGCGGTTCCCGAAGAAAGTAGTTCAAAAGTTTCCTTCTCATGGGATTCGAAAAAATACTTTTGAGGGGGCAAAATGTTACACCCAGATTTCGAGCCATAAGATTTGTGATCTCAAAAGCTGGATTCGTAAGGAATGGACTCGTATTTTCTGGAACGTGTCCGCAACCTAGGCACCGAGCCTGCAAAGCAGAGACAACTTCGAAGATGGTAGCCTTGAAACCATTATAAGCTCGAAAGACAGATATCAAAGCACGTCTGTTCTCAGATGACCTCGGATCAGGGGCTCCGAGCCTGACATAAGTATGAGTTCGAAGTATCGTGATCTCTGGGAGATGTCACAGCTTGAAAGTCAGTAAGAGATCCAGGTGGGAACAACACTGATAATGTAGATTGATAACTTGGGATATTCCAGTGAGTCATTTTGGAGAGACGCGGTCTGCATTGATTGTTGTAAATCCCCTATAATAAAGGGATATTTATTATGCAGTTATACGCCCCCCTGATCTTCAAGGGACGTTTCCTTATATATAGAATCACAGGCTTTTAACGCCATTAAATTTATTTGCATATAAAGAATAACTTCCCAAAATATGTGGGATAGTATTCTGAAACCTCATCTATAAATAGAGAGGTCATGTACCATTGTAAAAGACCGAACTTTTGTGATCTTGAGAGAAGCTCTGGAGAATTCATTCTTAAAGGATTTCTAGAAATCATCTTAAGTCTTAATAACAAAGACTCGTGGACTAGGCAGAGTTAATTGCTAAACCACGTAAAAAATCTCATTTGTGTTATCATATTTTTCTTGGCCATAACCAATCATTGTTTTCGTGCTCTTATTTCACTGTTGACGAAAAGTGGCGTCAACATATTGCAAGTAAAATAAAGTGTTTAGACCAAAAGAAAAGATTACAACTCTTAAACGAAATATACAAGTAAATAGAACAAGAGAATAAGAAGAAAAGCAACAGAATAAAAAGAAGAACAGGAACATAAACAAACTCTCACTTACCCAACCTAAGTGAAGAGGATTGGGGATCACCAACTTGAACAAGGTTTAAAACCTTTGTCCAAAAGCTTATTTCCTCCTAACTCAAGCACTAAGGGATCTCTCTCAGATATTGGAAAAGCTTTCTGGAATTATCAAGCCTCAAGGTGTTTCTAGCCAAGTGATCTAGTGGATAGAAAAGTTGTGTCTTACAAGTGAGCTATAGGCTCCTATTTATAGAGTTTAGAGACACCCTTTGAATTTCAAATTCCACCAACCCCCATGGCTGTTACCAATGTTTAATTGGATTAATATGGAATTAAAAAAGAGATTTGGGAGTTATTTGGGTTTTTTGAGCCGTTCAACAAATATTGAAAAAACTGAAAATTGGTCAGTTTTTGGCCTGTGGCCGCGGCCAGAGACATTGGTGGCCGCAACCACTGGTCTCTGACCCACAGGCCGCAGTCACTTACCAAATTCAGCACAAAAAATGTGTTGTTTTTCCAAATGGTTCCAAACCCTCTCAAATGATTTTGTAACTCCCAAAACACATTATTGGGGTTAAAATCATATCTCTAACAGTCATATCACACATGGCTTTATGAAATTCATCTCAATATTGTGTAACAACAATTTTACACAATAAATGGTAATATTTTGAAGTTACAAATTTGTAACACCAAATATGTTACATTATTTGGATATATCTCATATATCTAAATATTGTAACTCTCTATTATATGTTACAATATGTGACACACATTGTCACATTTATTTAATCTAAAACATTATATTATAAAATAATATAACACATGATGCTAACACATGGAACAAACAGGACGAGCCTGTTAGCACGAGCTTGACTATGTAACGAATATGGATTAACCAACTAAAATAAATCGATATAAGGATAAAGTTGGAATTCTAGATTAACCAACGATATTCATAAATCGATACAATTGGAATTTTTTGCAAAATAGTTTCAACCTTGCAACCTTGAGAGCATATTCGAGGATGAGGAAAAGTTACTATCACTAAGCAAGAAATAACTAGATTAACGA
The DNA here is from genome assembly GCF_963169125.1 of Humulus lupulus. NCBI lineage: Eukaryota > Viridiplantae > Streptophyta > Magnoliopsida > Rosales > Cannabaceae > Humulus > Humulus lupulus. The sequence goes on along the minus strand of NC_084794.1, from coordinate 84,243,009 downwards.
GACTACACGAACATAACACTAACTGTTCGCGCACAAGTAGGTTGGAGCAAGGAGAGGATTTTAGGGTTCACTTCGGAGTCATGACCACACCAACCCAAAGATGAGTCTGTTCGCCTAACTATGTATATATTCCATTTATGATATATGTTGACGCCGTTTTTCGTCAAATTAAATCGTAGAGCAATTAAACAATGTAAACTATGGTGCAAATGAATATTAAGGAGAAACAAGAAGGTTTTTACATGGTTCAGCAGTTAAACCTGCCTAGTCTACGAGTCAGTGTTATTAAGACTTGGAGTTTTCTAAAAATTCTTCAAAGATGAATTACACATAATTTTCTCTCCAGATATCAGATAATCCGTCCTTTACAAGTGGTCATTCCTCCTCTATTTATAGAGAGGTTACAGAGTTCATTCCCACATATTTCAGGAAGATATTCTGTATAACAATTCAAATAATTACATTAAATGTTGTATCTCCTATATACAAGGAAACGTCCCCTGAAGACCCAGGGACAGATAACAAACTAAATAATATCCCTTAAATGTTGGGATTATACAACAATAAATATGTTCATACATAACGGGTTGTCCCAGATGACTCATCGGGTCTTCGAGATCAACGATCGACCCTGTGGCTGTCGAGACTTATGGTTTTGCTACGAGCTTTCCACCTTACTCCAAGACATGCTCGGAACAGATAAATACCATCGAGGCTATTATGCTCGAGCCTGCGTTTCCCAAGCTCAGGCTGCTCAATCCGAAGGCACTCGATAACAAATGTATCCCGAAGTCATGTCATTTCGACCTCAGACAGAATCCCGAGGTTAAACATATTTGAGATTGTCATTTTACTTCAGAGATCTTACAACTGGACCATACAATGTATTTCATATATTTCGAGCTCACACTTGACGAGTCCAATTTTCGAGGTCATAACTTCTGGTCTCGAAATCTGGCTGTAACAGTTTGCCCCCTCAAAAGTATCAGTTCGAATCCTATGAGAAGGAAACTTTTGAACTGCTCCCATTGGAAACTGTACCATAAAAAATGCTTGAGTGTGGACACGCGTCGATCGGGTATTGATCACTCAAAGTACTTGAGTACCTTGGAAACCTGCCCACGTCTATTCATCTGCCATTCTTTATGGTACTATCAACTCATAGGTCCCTGACCGTTTGATCTGATACGAAATATGTCCAATGGCCCAGATTAATCCGGCCCCTTACACTTCCATGGGTTTATAAATAGGACCCTATTTGTCATTCCCATTTCACTTTCACGTTCGAGTTTTTTACAAAGAGAAAAGAAGAGAAAAACCAGAGAATACTGCCCGACTCTTGCATGTTCTCCAAGCCACGAAGATAGAACAACGTGCACCTCTTTGATTCTGCGAGGTCTTTTTTGCAGCCTCTTGTTCAATCATCAATCTCTCTGTTTTCGCCGATCGCATTGTGTAAGTTTCCTGTTCATAGCTGCGTATGCGCGTATATTTTTTCATGCATGTTTACATTGCTGTATTATTTGTTCCCTTGCTAGTTTTGCCATTAGATTGTTTCAGTACATACTAGTCTTAAGGGTTGATATCATGGGTTCCAAACCTAGTTCATGCGTAGAAAACCCAGTTATGGTTCTTTTACTAAATTTTTTGATTTTGAATGGCGTATCTTGTACACCAAGATATCGGGTAAAAAATTAGGGTTCAAAATGCACGTTTCCCAACAATTCCACTCTTTGGGTAACAGCCAACTTTTTCCATGAAATATTAGGATCTTTAAAAATAAATCCACCTTCCTTTCCTTCGGTGGAATACACGCTCTAATAGCCTGGCCTCGTCCATTGGATCAAGTTTGCCTTGTAGCCTCGAATATTCGAGCTTAGGTCATCCTGTTTTTTCATTATTTCTTGCTCGCTTGGCCTCACCCTTTTGTTCTCTTGCTAGATGCCGCAGAACTCGGGAAAGTGGTGGGGGTCAAAGCTCGCGATTCCTTATTCACCAGTATATCCGAGCCTGAAGTCTCCTTTGTCACGGAAATAGTGCTTGATTCGAGAGCACGAACTGAGGTGTGAGTAGGAGGACGTCCGAGATCACTTTCGACGTCAGATAGACGAGGTCGAAGAAGGAAAAAGGAAAAAACTAAGGGTCGCCATCTATCCAGATCCGGACCCCGAGCCTAGACCGATCCCCCTCGAATCTACGCTCAAAGTAACAGTTGATTTCAAGCAAGGTGATCTCCAATTCTCGCTGATGGGGGAACCTTCTACCTCGCAGCCAACCTCCGTGCCTACCCTGAAGAGGGAATTTTTCGAGGCTGAGCATTATTGGAGCTCGATCTCATCATTAGGGTAGATCTCTGACATCCTTGCCCTACACAACATCGGATTGTTGGGCTTGCTGAGGTGTTGAGCTCCGGCCTCCCACGAGCGAAGTTGCCACGCCCCAGGAGATGGGAATCCTGATAGCAAGCTAAGGTATGCAGCTTGGAGCCAGGAACATATGAAGGTAGGGGGTGTGTTGCCTTTGGAGTCCTTTTTTATAGACTTCTTGGATTTCGTTGGGCTAGCTCCCTTCCAGCTCAATACCAATTCTTACAGGGTTCTGTCCGCCCTGAGGTCGCTTTACCATGAGATGAAGTGGGAAAGACCTTCGCCAAAGGATATCTTGTATCTATTTTGTCTGAAATGTAATCCCTCCCGAGCTCAGGAAGGAGATGGCTTCTATTACCTCTCGAGTTATCCCAAGGAGAAGAAGATCTTCGAGGATCTTCCCAACCATCCTCCAGATTTCAAGAAGGCTTTCTTCTGGACAGATGGCCTATCTCCATCCAGATACTATTCGTTCAGACGAATTTGTAAGTATCTAAAAAAAATTCCTTCTTTTTTGTGCTCGAGTTTTTGTTTTAGCTTGCGCTTAACCATGACATGTTCATTTTTCCAGCCAACTTCCATCGTCCCTCCCCCTCCAAGGAGATGAAGGAGCATAAGGAGGCTCTGCTTCAGCTCCCTTACGGCAGGAGGTCCCTCTCCTATCTCCTCCACGAAGATAATCTCCGAGCTTGCGGCCTCCTGGAGAAGGATCAGTCCACATTTGACTGGTCCAACAAAAAATATGCCCAGTGGGAGCTTGTGCCTCTCCCAAATGGCAGCCTTCCTCTGAGGTGAAATGCTAGGTCTCCATCTCTAGTTCGACGCCATAGGAGTCCACAATCAGGGAACGAGGCCAATGATGAAGCCTCAAGCTCGAGCTTGAGTGACAGAGGTACAATCATCCTTAGCTTGGATTTGTGGTCTACTTAAGCATATACCCGATAGATTAGTATTGTGCAAGGATAATAGGGACCATTTTTATGTTTGGTCCTGGGTAGATGAGAGAGTACATAGCTTCGATAGTTGGCTCGGGAAGTATGAAACTATGTATAGTTTGAACTAGGTATGGAACGGAATAGCTGTTCAATACGGGACAAACGACTATAGGGGCCTTTCGAGGTTGACTTCCACATATAGGAAAGGTACTCCCCCTGCCTCATCTGAAGATGGGGGAATTACATGGTCGCCGAGCATGAGCTCGGGGGAGAGTTCTAGTTAGGTTTCTCTCTACTTGTCTTTTTATTCTTTGCCTATCTGCATCATGCTAACTTGTTTTGTTTTGGAATATCTCATTATGTTGTGTAACTGTGTAGGTGATATGGATTCCGACCTCGATAATGTGTTCACCAGTGGTGAGGGACCACAAAAGAGTAAGCGCCCGAGGGGGTCGCGGAGGTCAGACTGATCTACTAAGGTCCTTAAGAGGACCGAGAAGACACCTCCTCCACCAGCTCCGGCTGCTCCGAGCTCAGCCATGGATCCGACTCCTCAGGTCGAGGCATCCTCTACGACCATTCCTCCCACTCCTCCTTCGATCCAGGCCCACTCTGCGCTTGGTCCACCTCCGAAGAAGACCTCAGCCTCCAAAACACATTTGCTGTCAATTTCTACTCACGTCGATGAGTATGTAATCGATAATGCGGACGGACCCCACGGGGCTACACTTGATTCAGACATTCTGTCTCGAGTGGGCCAGAGTTTTGGCAGCTTCGACACTCCTCATTAATAGTTCTTGAACAATGCTCGAGACTGCAACACTCTTTATGAGAAGAGAATCGAGCTCACTGCTGTGGTAACCCTTCTCATCTCGTTTCCAGTTGTATTTATACTTAGTTTATGTTCTAATTTGATTTCTTTGTATGCCAGACTACCGCTGTCTCTGCTCAACTTAACTATAAGTTGAACAATGAGGTCCATTCGAGCATGTCTTATGCTCAGGAGTTGAAGGATCTCCAACTCAAGCTTAGTGACGAGCTCAAGGCCACAAAGGCAAAGATGGAGGCTGAATCTGAACAGCTAAAGGCCAAGACAGCCGAGCTCAAGAAGCTGAATGCCCAACTCACGGAACTTGAGAAGATGAATGCTCGGGTCGCGGAGCTTGAAAAGATCAATGCCAAGCTTGAGGAGGAGAAAGCTGCCACTTTCGATATTATGGAGGGCGAAAAGGCCCGCCTCCTTGTAGAGTTTAAAGAGAAGAAGGATCGGGCGGTCGATCTGGCCATGTATAGGATCTGGGCCAGTAATGCTGATCTCGATACCAGCTTCTTAGGCTCCTTCGAGGCAGATCTAGTGGCCAAGTGGCAAGCTCGGCTTGATGAGGAGGAGGCTGCTCAGGAGGAGGCAGAGAGAGCTAAGGAGGATGCTGAGAAGGCTAAGGAGAATGCTCCTTCTTCCTAAATCTTGCTTTGGAACTGCGTCCCTCTGAACACTTGGTAATAGTTTTTGTTTTTTTGCTTTTTATGCCCCTGGGGCTAAGACAATTTATAGCTCGTGGAAGAGCTGTTTCTTATGATATCCATGATACCATACTTGACTTTACTTTAATATATTTGCTTTACATTTTTTAGGTCGAAATATTTCACGCGTCTTATATTAAAGTGTCTTATATGTCTGTTTATTCATACAAACATATGGTGGATTTAAACTCGAGGTTCAATGCATTCATGCACAGTTTGCTCGAAATACCCGCATCCGATCTCGTTATTTGTCTAGGTCGGAGATTACTTTTACCATGCACCCGAAGGTACTTATATGGCGTGTAACGTGAGTGGTTTAGTTATATCTTACTTTTTTAGTTACTTTTCCTCGTCTTTGGGTAGCTCCTTGAGGTTATGAGGTCGAAACTATCGTTTTGCAAGATACTCCAGCCTCGATCTCGACTTAACGCGAAGTGGGTTTATGTTCCAACTTACTGTCGATTAGTTTTAGCTAAATTTGTTCCAAACCTATTAAGGTCATGTGTGGTTTGTAATCCATACACTTATATTCTTGATCTAGTTCGCATATTTGGTTACATCCAAACACTTTTATCTTTTGATAATTTGGTTATGTCCAACTTTCTTAGCTCGCACGTTTGGTTATATCCAAACATTTGTATGTTTTTGATAGTTTGGTTATGTCCAAATTATCTTAGCTCGCGCATTCGGTTGTATCCAAACACTTTTATGTTTTTTAATAGTTTGGTTATGTACAAACTATCTTAGCTCGCGCATTTGGTTATATCCAAACACTTGTATGTTTTTGATAGTTTGGTTATGTCCAAACTATCTTAGCTCGCGCATTTGGTTATATCTAAACACTTTTATGTTTTTGATAGTTTGGTTATGTCCAAACTATCTTAGCTCGCACATTTGGTTATATCGAAACACTTTAATGTTTTTGATAGTTTGGTTATGTCCAAACTATCTTAGCTCGCGCATTTGGTTATATCCAAACACTTGTATATGCTTTTTGCTCATGCTATTTTATTTTTTCAAGCTGATGGTATATGTACCACTAATGCCCCCTTAATATCCTATGAGTGTGACCATAGGTTATTAAATTATGAGAGATTGCAAAACATATAGCATATTAGAACAAAATCAAACTTTATTCGAATAATTTATTAACAGGAACATAGAAAAAATAAATACGCATGGTTACAGGTGACATCATTCCTACACTATTGATAGTAAGGTCGTAGATGTTCGCCATTCCATGCTCATGGTACCAAACTCCCATTCAATCTTGCCAACTTGTATACGCCAGGTCGGATGACTGATTCGATCTGATAAGGTCCTTCCCAATTAGGCCCGAGCACGCCAACAACTGGATCTCGTTTCTCCAAGAACACATGCTTCAGCACCAAATCTCCCACACTGAATTTTCTATCTCAAACTCTTTTATTGAAATACCGGGTAGCTCGCTGTTGGTATGCAACATTTTTAGCTGAGCTTCGTCCCTTCTTTCTTCAATCAGGTCAAAACTTACTTCGAGCTGGGATTGGTTCGAGGCTTGGTCATAAGCGAGGGCACGAATTGTGGGAATTTCGACCTCGATTGGCAGCATAGCCTCGCATCCATATGCCAAAGAAAAGGGGGTATGTCCCGTTGAAGTACGGGCTATGGTTCGATATGCCCACAGAAATTGGGGCAACTCTTCGGGCCATTTCCCTTTAGCTTCTTCCAACTTTTTCTTTAGAGAACTCTTTAGGGTTTTATTCACAGCTTCGACCTGGCCATTCGCCTGGGGATGGGCCACAGAGGAGAAGCTTTTTATTATCCCATTTTTTTTCCAAAAGTTGGTAAACAGATCGCTGTCGAATTGAGTACCGTTATCGGACATAATCTTCCTTGGCATCCCATATCGGCATATGATGTTCTTTACCACGAAGTCCAAGAATTTCTTCGAGGTAATTGTCGCCAGAGGTTCGGCTTTGGTCCACTTCGTGAAGTAATCTACGGCGACTACTGTGTATCTGACTCCGCCTTTGCCAGTTGGCAATGAACCTATGAGGTCGATTCCCCAGACCACAAATGGCCACAGGGAGGTCATCATAGTTAGCTCGGAAGGTGGAGCTCGAGGGATTGTGGCGAACCGTTGGCACTTGTCGCATCTCTTGATGTAATCGAACGAATCTGCTTTGATGGTAGGCCAGAAGTACCCTTGGCGTATGATTTTCTTGGATAGGCTATGCCCCCCAGTGGATCTCCACATAATCCTTCATGAATTTCTTCTATGATCTTCTTAGCCTTGGGTGGAGTCACACATTGGAGTAATGGCATGGAGTATCCTCTTCTATATAGCCTTCCATCTATAATGGTGTACCTGGGGATCTGATACATCAGTTTTTGAGCCTTGGTTCGTTCTTCTGGGAGAATCTCGGCTTCAAGGTATTCGACTATCAGGGTCATCCAGGTTGGCTCGGAATTTATCATGCAAACATCTTCCTGTTCGGGCTCGGTTATACTGGGCGTCATTAGATGTTCGATTGGCATGACATTCAACTCGTCAACCTCGGTGGATGTGGCGAGCTTGGCTGAGGCATCTGCATTCGAGTTTTGCTCTCGGGGGACCTGTTCTATCGCGTAGAACTCGAAATGCTCAAGTGCTGCTTTTGTCTTTTCTAAATATGCAGCCATTCTCGTCCCACGAGCCTGGTATTCCCCTAAAATTTGATTAACCACCAACTGGGAGTCACTGTAGCAATGTATCGCTTTAGCCTTGAGCTCCTTGGCAATCCAAAGTCCTGCCAGTAGAGCTTCGTATTCAGCTTCGTTATTTGACGCTCCGAAGTCAAATCTCAAAGCAGAGTGAAATCGACTTCCTGCTGGGGTGATCAGAATTACTTCTGCCCCCGACCCATTTTCGTTGGAAGACCCATCAACATAAAGTTTCCAGAACTCGTGGGTTGGGGTTATAACTTCATCGTTAATCACTCCAGTGCATTCCACTATGAAGTCTGCCAGGGACTGTCCTCTTATGGTTGTCCTCGGATGGTAGGTGATCTCAAATTGCCCGAGTTGAACGACCCATTTTAGTAATCGGCCCGAGGCAAACGGCTTGGACAAGACTTGTCTTAGTGGTTGATCGGTCAGCACATGGATGGGGTGCACCTGGAAGTAAGGTCGAAGCTTTCGAGATGAGTGGATTAGGCTGAGAGCCAACTTCTCCATTGAGGGGTATCTCGATTCTACCCCCAGTAACCTTTTGCTGACGTAGTAAACAAGCTTCTGCACCTTCTGCTCCTCTCGGACGAGTACGACGCTAATGGCGTGCTCGGTCGTAGCAAGATATAGGTACAGAACTTCCCCCGTGATGGGTTTAGACAAGATTGGTGGTTCTGCAAGGTGCTTCTTGAGCTCCTAAAAAGCTGATTTGCATTCTATAGTCCACTCGAATTTTTCCCTCAAAAGATTGAAAAATGGAAGACAACGGTCTGTAGATTTTGAGATAAACCTACTTAGTGTCACCATCTGTCCAGTCAAACTTTGGACATCCTTATGCTTCCGAGATGAGGCATATCAATCAAAGCCTGGATCTTGTCTGGATTTGCTTCTATTCCCCGGGCATTTACAATGAAGCCTAGGAGCTTTCCCGAGGATACTCCGAAGGAGAACTTCTGGGGGTTGAGCTTCATGTCATACCTCCGTAACACGGCGAATCATTCTTCGAGGTCGTCTACGTGGTTATTATTATGTTGAGATTTAACTAACATATCATCAACATAAACTTCCATGTTGTTACCTATCTGTTCGGAGAACATCATGTTTATGAGTTGTAGTGGCTCCAGCATTCTTAAGTCCAAATGGCATGACATTGTAGCAATATAGTCCTTTGTCCGTCACAAAACTTGTATGCTCTTGGTCAGGGGCATGCATAGCAATCTGGTTATATCTAGAATAGGCATCCATGAATGACATAAGTCCATGCCCGACTGTGGCATCTACGAGCTGGTCGATCCGAGGTAAGGGAAAGCAGTCCTTAGGACAGGCCTTATTAAGGTCCGAGTAATCGATACAGGTCTGCCAGGTCCCGTTAGGTTTCAGAACTAGCACTGGGTTGGCTACCCAATCGGGGTAGAAGGCATCCCGTATGAATCAGTTTGCTTTCAACCTGTCGACTTCCTCTTTTAGGGCCTTCTTCCTGTCGTCATCCAGGAGTCTTCGTTTTTGTTGCTTCGGGGGGAAGCTTTTGTCAATATTCAAAGAATGGCTCACTACATTCGAATTTATCCCTACCATGTCTGAATGCGACCATGCGAAAACATCCTGGTTCTTTTTCAAAAAACAAATTAATTGCTATTTCATTTCTTCGAGAAGGTTTTTCCCCACCTTTACTGTCTTCGAGGGATCTGCTTCCTCGAGCCTGACCTCTTCAAGCTCTTCCAATGGCTCAAGGTCAGCTCTTTCCTCTATTCTTGGATCGATTTCTTCGTCTATCTTGAAGACTATTCCGTCCTTATTCTGAATTATGACAATTGTTTGTGCGCTTGTCTATTTCTTTCCTCTAATGGAAATACTATAGCATTCCCTCCCTGCTAGCTGGTCTCCCTTCAGTGTCCCGATGCCACTAGAAGTTGGGAACTTGATGGCCAAGTGCCTCACAGACGAAACTGCCCCCAGCCCTACTAGGGCGGGTCTCCCGAGCAGCACGTTGTAGGTCGATGGTAGATCCACTACTACGAATTCTATCGTCTTGGTTGTTGAGACCGGGAAGTCTCCCAAGGTCACGGGGAGTTCAATGGATCCCATACAGGCAATCCCTTGTCCTGAAAAGCCGTACAATGTCGTTGCACAGGTCTTTAGGTCACGAAGCGCGAGTCCCATCTTTTCTAAGGTGGCCTTATAGAGGATATTCACTGAGCTCCCATTATCAACTAGGATTCGGTGAACCCTCTTATTCGCGAGCTGGAGGGTGATGACCAACAGGTCATTGTGAGGAAATTGGACACGGGAAGCGTCGTCCTTAGTAAAAGTTATAGGTTGAGATTCAACCCTCTGGTGTTTCGGAGCCCTGGGTTCGGGTTCGTAAGGGGACCCGTCACCAGTTTTCAACTCATTCACGTATCGTTTTTGGGCGTTCCTGCCCGATCTTGTGAGATGAGGTCCCCCCGATATAGTTACAACATATTCTCCATCAATCGGAGGGGGTCTCTCGTCTTCCCTTGCTCGAGAGTTATTGTTTTGGGTAGGTGGTGGTACAGCTGCCCTTTGGCTGGTAGAAGCCTGATTGTGGTTCTGGTTCCTTACATACTGCCTGAAGTACCTTCTCGAGATTAGACCTTCGATCTCATCCTTCAATTGCCTGCATTCATCGGTTGTGTGTCCAGTATCTCTGTGAAATCTGCAGTATTTACTGGAGCCTCTCTTTGATAACTGGTTTCTCATGGAGTTCGGACGCCTAAAAGGGACCTGGTTTTCATTAGCCAGGTAGATATTCCTGAGACTCATTGAGCTCGGTGTAGACCTTGTACACGGAGAAATACCTTTCCCCTTTCTTCTTCTTTCCCCCTTCCGCCTTGGGGTTACTTCATTCATTCTTCTTTCTTTTGGAAGGGTTTTCCGCAGAGGGCTTCGAGGCTGATGGGTCTGCCAAGGTCGAGGCAGAGTTTATGTTTGTCGTTGTAGTTACGGGCTGAGAGGCCATATTCAGCGCTGACCTTGCCTCCTCTACATTGAGGAATCTCTGAGCTCATCGATTGAACTCGGTTTTGGATCTCACAGGTTTCCTCTGCATATCTTCCTAGAGGGGGCTTCCACGTCACGAGCTCGAGCAACTTCCAAATTGAACCTTGTAAGGTAACTCTTCAACGTTTCATTCGGCTGTTGCCGAACATTGGTCAAGGCAGATGCCTTGGGCCTTATTCCCATCATGGCTCTGAATTTCTTCTTGAAATCTGTAGATAATTGATCCCAAGAAGCAATCGAATGCCTCTGATATTTTTCGAACCAGTTTTTTGCTGGTCCTGTGAGCGAAGCTGGAAACAACATGCATCCGAGCTCGTAGCCCACATTACTTGCTCTCATAATAGTATTAAACGTACTTAAGTGACTGTACGGATCGGATTTCCCATCAAACGGTGGGACATGAGGAATCCGAAACCCTTGAGGAAACAGAGTGCTAGAAATATGGGGGGCAAAGGGTTCAAGTTCCTCGCCAAACTCTTCATCCCGATCTCGACCTTGTTCATTTTGTAAGAGCCTGAACGCTCTTTCCAGTTGATCATTCCTTTCTTGGACTAGATCCATGGGGGGTCTGACCTAAAATTGGTTGTCATTGATCACAATTCCAGCTTCGCACCTCCGCATGGGATCCTTGCATCCATTTAGGTGATCCCTCAGGTCTGGGTTCGAGGGGTTATTATTACCCCGATTCTGGTTCAGGTGTTCTCGTAAGTCTGGGTGGTCCCTTCAACTCCCAGTATTTCTGCATCCCCGGTCATTCATATTGACCGATCTAGTGTCTCTTGAGCCCTCGCTGGTAAGGCTCGCTGCGCGGTTGTTTTGAGATGGGTTCCTTTCTGGTTGTCTCGTCTCAATTGTGTGAGACCGAGACATTTGGCTTCTTGTAGGCTGGGCGCCTCTACGTTCTCTAGCAGTCTCCCCATTCCCAGGTTCCTGCCCAACTCGCCTTTCCCTATCACCTTGAGTCGGTTGCGTGTTTCTCCGAGGTGGTGAGGGATATCTTATCGGCGATGGTGGCTGCCATCCATTACGGGGTCTAGAAGGTCCCGAGTTTGCCTGTGTCAGTTCAGGAACGTTCTGCGTGTTACTAGGATTTTGGGTCTGGGCCGCTGCGGGGGCTCGGTTATTCCCAGTTTCGGCTGGTACCTCAGCAATTGAGTTGACAGGAGCTCCAACCCGTGTATTTCTTTGAGGCCTTGAGGGAGCAGGCTATTCTGCCGGTGGCGGAGGTTGCTCCGTTCTTCATGTGGCAGCATTTTTGTGAGGTCGCCCACGAGGCCTGCGGGGTAGAACATGAACATCTCGCGGAGGTGGAGCTTGGGCCTCAGGCGGAGGCGGGGGCTGAGCCGCCTGCACCTCAGCAGCCAATCTAGCCAGCTCCTCGTTACGTTTCTTGGCCTCCACAATAAGGACATATCGCTCAGGGTTGTAATACATGTCCTCGTCGTCCCTGGGGGTCGGCGGTGCAGGTGGTCCTCGAGAGTCAAAGGATCCACTCCTCTCATCTGGGTCCAAATTTAGCATCGGATGTTTCCCAGGGCGCCTCAAATAGTTAACTTCCTCTAGGATTTCCTCCTCGGGAATATTGGGATCATTTGCGGCCATAGTTGATTAAGGGAGGCTTCTTTGACTGACTAAACTCTGATACGTATTGCTTAATGCTCTCAATGAAAGCACCAAACTGTTGACGCCGTTTTTCCTCAACTTAAATCGTAGAGCAATTAAACAATGTAAACTATGGTGCAAACGAATAGTAAGGAGAAACAAGAAGGTTTTTACGTTGTTCAGTAGTTAAATCTGCCTAGTCCATGAGTCAGTGTTATTAAGACTTGGAGTTTTCTAGAAATTCTTCAAAGATGAATTACCCAGAATTTTCTCTCCACATATCAGATAATTCGTCCTTTACAAGTGGTCATTCCTATTCTATTTATAGAGAGGTTACAGAGTTCATTCCCACATATTTCGGGAAGATATTCAGTATATAAATTCAAATAATAACATTAAATGCTGCATCTCCTATATACAAGGAAACGTCCCCTGAAAGACCCGGGGACGGATAACAAACTAAATAATATCCCTTAAATGTTGGGATTATACAACAATAAATATGTTCATACATAACGGGTTATCCCAGATGACTCATCGGGTCTTCGAGATCAGCGATCGATCCTGTGGCTGTCGAGACTTATGGTTTTGCTACGAGCTTGCCACCTTACTCCAAGACATGCTCGGAACAGATAAATACTGTCGAGGCTATTACGCTCGAGCCTGCGTTTCCCAAGCTTAGGCTGCTCAATCCGAAGGCACTCGATAACAGATGTATCTCGATGTCATGTCATTTCGACCTCAGAAAGAATCCCGAGGTTACACATCTTCGAGATTGTCATTTTACTTCGGAGATCTTACAACTGGACCATACAATGTATTTCATATATTTCGAGCTCACACTTGACAAGTCCAATTTTCGAGGTCATAACTTCTAGTCTCGAAATCTGGGTGTAACAATATACATAAAGAACGAACATGAATGGAGGATAATCCTGCTTGCTTATGGTATGGAGAATTTTGTTCGATAGCCAAAAACAGAGTTTGTTCGCTCGTGTACCTTAGCAAGGAACCAACCGATACTCCAACCCTGTTCGTTTACCTTTGGTGCTAACAAGCTAATGAAGTAAGGGCAATAAGTAACTTGTTCGCCCAAGTTACTTCTACGATACGAACGAGGATCAAAAATGGAAAAGCATGCATTAAAAACTCAGTTAGCATTATCTCTATATAGCTCGGTAAACCACGAGCTGGAGAAAGGTGCCGGGTGGGAGTGTTAAGAGAATAAATGGAATTGTTACTCAGAGATCAATTTGCGAGCCGAACACTGAAGATAGGCCTTAAGCAGTATTCTAGTCGCCTACCCAGTGTAACCAAACTTGCTAAGGGTACGAACAAAGATTATTCTCAGAGGAAACACTGTTAAAGGTTGCTTTATAAAATGATCGCGATCAGGAAAGAAGATAACTTTGAATCCCGGTTGTAATCATGAAAGAGGACAACTTTGAATTTCGATCGTTATCAGAAAGGAAGATAACCTCAGATTCAGATTAATCCTGAGAGAGGACAACTTCGAATTCTGATCGTTGAGAAAAAAAGATAACCTCGAAAGAGGATAACTTTGAATTTCGCACTATAAAATCAGCCCAAACCCGAGGAGAAAGTAATCCAAGACTTGTAACTTGGTTACTTGGGACACATATAGATGTCTGGACCTAACCCAACATAAATGCTAAAAGTGTATGGAGTAATAACCAAACACGTAAGCTAAAGCTGTCTGGACTTAACCAGATTGCAAAAATTTACAAGTGGATGGATTACAAACCAAGCGCGAGCCAAATAAGTTTGGAACAAACCAGCTAAAACTAATCGATGGAAACTTTGAATGTAAATAAACCTACTTCGAGTTAAGTCGAGTCCGAGGCTGGAATATTTTGCAAAAGATAGTTTCAACCTCACAACCTGGGGAACTACTCAAGGAAGAGGAAAAGTGACTAGAAAAGCAAGATATAACTAAACTGCTCAACTTGCATGCCATATAAGTACTTTTGAGTGCATGGTGTAAGTAAAGTCTGACCTTGACAAATAACGAGATTGGACATGGATATATCGGGTAAACTGTGCATGAATGCATTGAAACTCGAGCTTAAATCCAATATATGTATTTGTATGGATAAACAAATATAAAAGCAAGTGTTTAATATAACATGCTCAAAATATTTCGACCCCGAAATGTAAAGCATAATATTAAAACAAAAAGTTGAAAGTAAAATCAAATGCATAAAAGATTTTTGAGCCAGAAGATTGTATGCATCAAAGATTAACATTGCTATATAAAAAATAGCTCTAAATCGAGTTGAGAATTGTTGGATATAACCATACCACGAGCTCGGAAAAAATATATACATCTTTTAAATAAAAAAGTTGTCTTGAACTTTTGGAAAAAGGTTAAAGTATAGAGATGACCGAGCATAAAAGGAAAAATATTACAAATTTTTTGTGCAATAAAATTTTGAGTAATATTCTAACATGTCATGCTTCTATGAATAAAGGAGTATGAGTTTCGAGCAGTTATAAGCTCATCGTACTTATATGTCTAAATAAGTATGCACAGTGATTGTGACAATAAACGAAACAAGTAGACGTACTTGAAAGTTTAAATAACGCAATCAAACTTTGAAAAATTCAAGTTAGTATAAAAGTGAAATTTGGAAATAAAAACTGAGCTGGAACTTTAGCTCAGATTGTCAAAGATGATCCCAAATGAAACTTAACTAACATGACAAAAATCAAAGCTATAAAATCCTGGTCCTAACCAGGTACGAGGCCTGAAGGATAACAGGTAAGCTATTAAGCTATAAAACCCTGGTCCTAACCAGGTACGAGACCTGAATGATAACAGGTAGGCTATTAAGCAATAAAAACCTTGTCCTAACCAGGTACATGACCTGAATACTAACAGGTAGATGTTAAGCAAAAACTTAACTTGGCTGAACCAGGCTCGAATCGAGAAGATAAAATCGACTCGGAAGCATCCTCAGAAAAGAAGACAACTTTTAGCTGTGATTGTGGATAACTTCAAATTCTACTCCTTGTTAGTAAGAAGATAACCTCACAATCTGATCACTATCATAAAAGAGGAAAACTTCAAAATTGATCGTCCACTAGTTGGAGGAGTAACCGTCAACTCTGTTTCTACAAAGAGAAGCTTGCTCGCTCATGGATCTTCATAAAGAAATAACTCTTTTCAACCTGTTCGCCAAGTCACCAAAATGAACAAGAAAAGAAGAGCTCGAAAACCATGAAAGGCAATTTATGTAATACTATGCTTCTACACTGGGCGAAAAAAACCCTCAGAAGTACAAAAACATGTACCAACATGGAACTTCTTCGCATATCATAGCATGTTCGCCTATGTTTATATACATGAAGTGAGCAAAGTGATTTTGTTAGCCTAAGGTGTTGATAAGCACCCAAGCACGGCGTAACAAGTGATCAAGGACCAAGATTCCTCAATCACTTGGGGGGCACATACAGTATATGAGAGAACCCAATAAGAGATTTTCTACCAAAAAAAATTCAAAATAGAGTTATGTTCGCTTGAAAAAGAGTATGTTTGTTGGTACATGTAAAAAGCCTCTGTTCGCATCATACACTAAGGGTAACTAGTCTGTTCGTATCATGCACTAAAGGCACCTAGTCTGTTCGCACGAAGAACAAAAGGCAAAATGGTTTGTTCGTTGGCATGCAAGTACAAACTACAAAAGAAAACAAAGAGTTAAGAGTATGCAAGTACAAAATACTCCAACATAAGGCGCGCTAGAGACTAAGCTATCAAGACTCTAGCTCAAGGGTCCGGTCTCCCGAGGTAGCTAAGGGGTTAGCAGAAGTACGGGTAGCGAGATCTTTAGGCCTTGAAACATCACCATTTCCCGATTGTGCTAAGGAGGTATGAACAGAGGATTTTTCTTCATCAACAAGTCTCTGTTCGCAAGCCTATAGTAGGGACTTCTCTCCGCCATTTAGAAGTGTTAAATCAATACTGCGGTTGTGTTTCCAGACCTGAAAAAACATGTTCTTAAGGATCTCTCCTTCTTCTTCAAGGGCTTGAAGACAATCAGCTTTAAGTTGCTTAACCTCAGCAGCAAGAGACTTCTAAAGATGGTCAATCTCGGCCTTTAGTTGATTGATCTCAGTACAAGAAGAACTTTTGAGTTGCTCGAGCTCTGTCTTACAACTGTTCCTCTCACCACGAACAGTGTCTATCTCAGACATGAGGGCACGACATGTATCTTCTTTATCCTTCTTCAACTGCTCGATAGATTCAGATAGGTTGGTCAAGGTGATCATTGTCAGCGAAGGATAAAAATAGATCAATACAAAAATTCAAGCGGAAAGATAACAAGTACGATAATAAGAGAAGAGCCATACCTGAACAGTGTTTGCAATAGAATGGCGAACGATCTCCTTGGGGATGCAAACTCCAAAAAAGGACCATTCTTCCCGTATCTGGTCACTCTGGATGACCTTTTCAAATCTAGGTACCACCATTTGAACATGAGAAGGTAATATAGGTGATAAGGACTGGGTCATGGGAACCACACTAGCAGTTGAAGCAGGGGCCGACGGTGTAACCCCAGCTGGAGGTCGACTCTGATCTGAACGAATAGAAGAAGACTCTGCAAGGGTCCCCTTATTCTTGTTCGCTAACTGTTTCGTCCTCTTGTTAGCTCTTGCACCTACAACCTTAGGGCCATTGAACAAAGCTCGAGCATTCATGTCTCCTACCAAAAGAAAAATGGTTAGATAAGATACAAAAAATGTATATGTTACAATGCCGCTAAAAAATATATATAAAGTATACCAGAAAGACTATCAGTACTGTTATCCCAAAAATTTGAAAAGAATGACGTAGCAATAAAATTGACACATGGCATGAGTTAGTGGGGTGATCTGGCTTAATAATGGCCCAATACATCAGTTAAGGAATTGGACAGATAGTCAAGCCAAATACGCCCGATCGAAGAGAATATTTGGACTGGGGGTTGCTTGGCTCAGACCTCAGTTTGAAAACCCTTATAATTAAATTGGAACCAAGTCCAAGAAGTTGAAGGGGAGGTTTGAATTTTGGTTCAAGATATAAAAGCAATAGGTCCGATCGGACCTAAGCTTAGGGGACCTCTTGTTAAGTTTGGCTCGAATGAGTTCAAAGAGAATGACCAAGGCTCAAGTTTTACTCAAGGGGAAAGCCACATAATGGCCGATCGGGTATGATGTGGAAGAGGTACACTTGGGCTTGAATGAGATGAGGAGGAAAGGTATACCTCGGACCACTTTGGTCCGAGGAGAAGATGTTGAAGTCTGATCGAGCTTTGGTTGAAAAGGAGAGGACTATGTCCGATCGGACATACTCATAGGAGGTACCTTGGGTCATTTGGGTCCAAGGTGATGGTATGTGAAAGAAGAGTCCAAGGTCCGATCGGACCTTGGTTGAACAAAGAAAGGCTCGGACCATGTTGGTCCGAGGAGAAGAAAGTTGTGTCCGATCGGACATGATGCTTATGGGGTACCTTGGACCATTTAGGTCCAAGGAGATGTAAATGGTGGCTCGGACCACCTTGGTCCGAGGAGAAAGGTCCAAGGTCCGATCGGACCTTGGTTGAACGAAGAAGGCTCGGACCATTTAGGTCCGAGGAGAGGGGCATTGTGCCCGATCGAACAAGACGCCTGAGGAAGTGCTTTGGACCATCTTGCTCCGAGGAGATGGCAAGGAGAGATGGCTCGGACCATCTTGGTCCAAGGAGGAAAGTGCAAGGTCCGATCAAACCTTGACTAGAGGAGCCAAAGAGGGTGGCTTGAACCACCTTAAGCCAAAGAAGGCCATTGTGTCCGATCGGACACAATGAAGGGAAATGCCTCGAATTTGCCCGAAGTAAGAAGCAAAGTAAGTACCCTCGGACCACCTTGGTTCGAGGAGAACTAAATGTACATGACCTTTGGTCCGAGGAGAGCCATGCAAATACCACCTTTGACCTACGAAAGGCTTGAAGAGTAGTCAACATGCATGAGAGACTACGTCAAACTGCCCGAAACTACTTTAGTGAGAATTGGTCCAAGCATCCGGGAATCTCTCAATCCTCACTCGAATTTAGGGATCAGTTGTATTTTAAACATTTATTTTGCAATATAAATATTAGGTAAATAATGAAATATCCCTATCTAACGGGGATATCAGTTGAGAATCCCATCTCTATAAATAGAGAGTTGGGAGGATCGTCAAAGGACTTTTGGCAAAATCAAGAGTTAACCTGTGTTCTAGAGAGAGAAAGTGTTTTCCCTGTGAGAACCCCTTTTTGTATTCTGGAATATTTTACATTGAAGAAACTCAGTTGACACGGTTCATCTGATCTTGAGTGTGAATACATAATAAAATCTCTAAGTGGATTAGGCTATTACCGATCATCGGGGCTGAACCACTATAAAATCTCGTGTTATTTACTTTCATTGATAAAAACTGTCTGTTGTCGTTTATAATTCTCTTGAAGGCTTGTCGTAGTTGACGTTCTTACGTTGTTGGCAAAATTCACAGTCAACATTTTGGTGCTTTCATTGAGAGCCTGAAGAGAAGACAGACAATCCCTAAAGCGATATGGCGCCTAAGAACACCACTGCGGCCTCCAAGAGGGCAAGCACCTCCAGGGAGCATGCAAGATCGGAAGGCCCCAGCGTTCAAGATCGTGAGAATGAGCCCAGGGTCGTGCTTGAGGATGTAGCTCCTGAAGTTGAGGAGCTCCAGGAGACCATGAGCGCGTTCCAGGAGGAATTGGCCCAGTTCAATGCTAGGCAGGAGGCCTTTGCTGAGGAAATGGCCAAGCAGAGACGAGAGATGGACGCTAGGAGCGAGGAGATCCGTCGACAGCAAGAGGAGGCCGACAGGCGACATCGCGAAGCTGCACTTGCTCTGGAGGCAGCTACGCAATTAACCCGAGCCAACGCTCAAGCTGTGCCTGGGGTGACACCCACCTCAGAGGCAAGGACCACAGAGGCTGGTCATAAGAAAACTGATAGGCCAGGTAGGAATGGTGGTAACCCACCTGGTCATGAGGAAGAGGGAGTACGATCGCGCACTGCCTCTACCCAAAGGGGGAATTCTAAGACCCCCTCAAGGAGCCACAGATCAGAGACTTCCAGGTCAGGGAGTCATAAGTCTGGCAGTAAGAAAACACCTTCTGAGCAGGGGCACAACAAAGCTCCTTGTGGCAAGGAGACTTCCCACTTCAAAGATGGACATGGGCGTGATGAAGCTGACAGTTACCACTCCAACCAGTCGAAGGAGAAGAATAATAACCGAGGAGGAGGAGAGGATCAACCGGCTCAAACGGGGAAGCCACCACGGCATCCCAACCAGCGTAATGGCAAAGAGCACGCTCCACCTAGTAGACCTTCCGAGAAGACTCGAAGTACGGTGTTCGACCGGTTGGGAAAGAACACTGCTCAGAAGGACCTAAGGGACGTCATTGATGACAGAAGGAGGACCGTTCCGGTCGAAGGGCAGGAGCCAGCCCGTCCTACCAGTCGAGTAGAAATACTCGATGTTGATACGCCGGATAGGAGTTCCCGACCAAACGGTCCCGAGAGTGCGTCCCCAGCAGTAGCCCCAGGCATCCAAGCCCAGCTTGATGCTTTAACGATGGCAATCCAAAGTTTGTCGAAACAGCCAGTTATTGATCCGATAGACCACATAAGTGGTAGTCCTTTTTGTGCTAGAATAAGAGCAGCCCAACCACCAAGGAAATACAAAGCACCGGTATTGCCAGTTTATACAGAAAAGGCAGACCCGGTGAGACACGTTGGAAAGTTCGAAGATCAGATGGAGCTGCTTAGGGTGAGTGATGACTACCGCTGTAGAGTCTTCCCGACCACCTTGTCAGACACTGCCCAGGAGTGGTACTGGAAGTTCAAACCCGACTCCATCACCTCTTGGGAGAACTTTAGGAAGGAGTTCTGCAGGCAGTTCAGCACTGCCCGAACCCCTCCTGTTTATGCCAACCACTTGGTGGACATTAGGCAAGGCAAAGATGAGTCTCTCAAGAACTACATTCAAAGGTTTATGAGAGAAGCCAATCGGGCTACCGCGGTTGGAGATGAAGGGAAGATGGTTGCAATCTCCTCGGGTATTATTTATAGAAGTCCTTTGTGGGACAGCATCCACCGCCATCCAATTTCAACTTTACAACAGTTTTTGGACCGGGTAGATAAGTACATGAAGTTGGATGATGCCATTGAGAAAGGAGAGAATGGGTTAAACAACCCAAGTGGATCAGATGATACCCCAAAGGATAGCGGAAATGATCAAGGCGGTAGTAAGAAACGTGGGAATAACGGGTCTGACCGCCACAGTGAGAAAAAAGCTAAGTCTGGATCGAATGACAAACCAACGAAGTATGAACCTCGATTCAACAACTACACTACTCTTTCGGCAACCCAAGCGGAGATCTATCTAGCCAGCCATCAGGAGGTCCCTTACCGGAGACCCCCACCAATCAAGAAGGAAATGAGTAAGAGGGATAAAAACAAGTTCTGTCGTTTCCATGGAGACTATGGTCACGACACGAATGCGTGTAATCACCTTAAAGATGAGATAGAGTTTCTCCTCCGGTCGGGGAAACTAAAAAAGTATAAGGCAGAGAAGACCCAGGGAGAGGGAAGCAGCAATAATCCTGGGTTCAAGCGGCAACGGTCCCCACCTTTGCAACCTGAACCTGTGGACTTCACACTAGATACAATATGTGGAGGACCACATCTTGCTGGAGATAGCAACAAGGCGAGGGAGAGGTATGCTCGCACCCTTCGTCATGAGTTGGGGGCGGCAGCCACTTCCGAGGTTATGACGGTGGAGGAGAGACCATCAAAGAACCCAAGGTATGAAAGTGAGTCCCTCACTTTCACCGAAGAAGATGCTAAACACGTGAGGTATCCTCACAATGACCCTCTTGTTGTGACAATTCAAATAGCTAATATGAAGGTGAAAAGATGTCTGGTTGATACGGGAAGCTCCGTAAACATCATTTATAAGTCCTCTTTCGAAAAAATGAAGCTATCCATCAATGACTTGAAGCCATGTTCTCACATCATTTATGGGTTTACTGGAGAGGGACTGTCACCAGCTGGGACAATAAAGTTACCAGTCACCACGGGGGAAGCCCCCAAGCATGAAACCGTGATGACTGAGTTTTTGATTGTTGACTGCCCGTCTGCCTACAATGTGGTTATTGGTCGACCACTACTCACCAACTTGCATGCGGTAGTTTCAATTTGGCACCTCTCTATGAAGTTCCCGACCAGCGCTGGTATAGGCTGCGTCCAAGGAGACCAAAGGGAAGCTAGGGAGTGTTATAATGCCTCCATAGCTAAGGCAAAGAAAGGTGCCAAGGAGAACAACATGATTGTATGCGTTGAAAGAGAGGAGGTGGACGAGATGGATGTAGACCATAATCTTGTAGTAGTGAACGATGGAGAAGTGTTGGAGGAGTGTGGCCAGGAGAGCACTCCTAGTTTGAAAGAGCAGAATACCCCATCAGGTGATGAAGTCACCAAATAGGGCGTTGCCCAAAGCGAGGGAAGAGATATTGATCCTCGCTTTGGGGATTATGAGAGTGATGTGGGACCGTCCGAGGAGTTAGAGGAGGTCCCTATAGATGAGAATGACCCAACAAGAGGGGTCAAAATTGGAAAGAAGTTGAAAGCTGAAGTAAGAGTACAGCTGATAGAGTTCTTGCGAAGGAATCAAGATGTCTTCGCCTGGTCTCACAAGGATATGGTGGGTATCTCACCAACTGTGATCAGCCACGTGCTCAACGTGGATGAAAGATATCCAGCGGTACAGAAGAAGAGGAGGTTTCTTGACAAGGATCGAGCAAAGGCTCTTAAGGAGGAGGTAGAGCGATTGAAGGAGAACGGGTTTATTAGAGAGGCATACTACCCAGCTTGGGTTTCAAACCCAGTCTTGGTGCCTAAACCCAATGGAAAGTGGAGGACTTGTGTAGATTTTACTGATCTAAACAAAGCATGCCCGAAGGACTGTTTTCCTTTACCGAGAATATACCAGTTGGTGGATGCAACCTCTGGTCACGAGACCTTGTCCTTCATGGACGCATATTCGGGATACAACCAAATCAGCATGCATCCTCCTGATGAAGAGCATACCAGCTTCCGAACGGATATAGGGCTGTATTGCAATAGAGTGATGCCCTTCGGATTAAAGAATGCAGGAGCTACCTACCAGCGCTTGGTGAATGGTATGTTTCGTGACTTAATCGGCAAGAGCATGGAGGTATACGTAGATGATATGCTGGTGAAGTCGAAGGAAGCTGGGGGGCACGTGGGAGACTTAGAGGAGTGCTTTGTAATCTTGAGGAAGTATAACATGAAATTAAACCCCCTCAAGTGTTCATTTGGAGTGGGTTCTGGGAAATTCCTTGGGTTTATTGTCAACTCCCGAGGAATAGAGGCAAACCCAGAGAAGATCAAGGCTCTCATAGAGATGAAATCTCCGACAAGAATTAAGGAGGTGCAAAGCTTGACTGGGCGGATTGCGGCTCTAAGCAGGTTCGTTTCAAAATCAACGGACAAGTGCGTCCCGTTTTTTAACCTGCTTAAAGGAGGCAAGAAGTTCGAGTGGACCGCAGAGTGTGAATAAGCTTTCCAGGCGATAAAGGAACATTTGGCTCAACCTCCTGTTCTTTCTAAGCCAGTTGATGGAGAGGACCTATTTATATATCTAGCAGTCACGGAACACGCTGTTAGTGCTGCCTTAGTACGTGAGGAGGATAAGGTGCAGCACCCAGTGTATTACGTTAGCAAGCGTTTGATAGGAGCGGAGTCCCGATACCCCATGATTGAGAAGTTGGCTTACTGCTTGGTACTTGCATCACGAAAGTTGAGGCCGTATTTCCAAGCACACCCCATCAAGGTCCTCACTGACCAGCCTCTTCGCCAAGTTTTGCAAAAGCCGGAGTCGTCTGGTCGACTACTTAAATGGGCGGTCGAGCTAGGCCAGTTTGAAATCAAGTACCAACCAAGGACTGCTATTAAAGGTCAAGCCTTGGCAGATTTCATAGCTGAGTGTACCGGAATCGTTGAGGTCCCTGACCAGCAGGAGAATGTTACTGGGTTAAAAGAAGAACTTCCTGCTTGGCAACTTTTCGTTGATGGATCGTCGAACCAGCACCATTCAGGAGCTGGGATTATACTAGTCACACCAGAGAAGCACCGAATTCATTGTGCACTGAGATTCGGATTCAATGCTTCTAATAACGAAGCGGAGTATGAGGCCCTCTTAGCAGGCTTGCGACTGGCTAGAGATGTACGTGCCCGGTCGGTGGAGATAAACAGTGATTCCCAATTGGTGGTTTATCAAGTATTAGGGGAGTACCAGGCAAGGGGCCTACGCATGGTGGCATACTTAAACAAAACCAAAGATTTGCTAGCCCAGTTCGAGGAGTATACCATCAAATTAGTACCAAGGGAGCAGAATTCCAATGCCGATGCTCTAGCAAAGCTTGCAAGTGCGAAAGATGCCGAAACACTCAATATAGTTCCAGTAGAGTACTTGGCGGAGCCAAGCATTGATAGACAAGGGGCCATGCTGATTACGATATTCGACACCTGGATGACTCCCATCATTGCTTACCTTGAGCAAGGGACACTCCCAGATGATCGTAATGAAGCAAGGAAAGTTATGAGGCAAGCTGCTAGATACACCATGGTGGATGGAGTGTTATATAGGAGAGGATACTCCTTACCTCTACTCAGGTGCATAACTCCCGACTAGTCAAAGAACTTATTAGCTAAGGTGCATGAGGGGTTTTGTGGAGATCATGCTGGGGGGCAGAGTCTATCTAAAAAGATCTTAAGGCAAGGATTTTTCTGGCCTACTATGAACGAGGACTCTATGGAATATGTGAAAAGGTGTGACAAATGCCAAAGATTTTCTAAGGTACCCAGAGCACCCCCAAATCTTTTGAAGCAAATGCAAAGTCCGTGGCCTTTTGCCGTGTGGGGCATTGATCTGATCGGGAAGTTACCCAAAGGAAAAGGAGGAGTGCAGTTCGCAGTGGTCGCGGTAGATTATTTTACTAAATGGACTGAGGCCGAGCCATTAGCCACGATCACATCGAAGAAAGTGTTGGATTTTGTTGTTAAAAACATAATATGTCACTATGGTCTACCTAAGAAGATAGTGTCTGACAATGGCACCCAGTTTGACAACGACATATTTACTGATTTTTGCACTCGGCATGGCATCACCAAAAGTTTCTCCTCGGTTGCCCATCCTCAAGCCAATGGGCAGGTCGAAGCGGTGAACAAAACATTGAAGGACACTTTAAAGAAACGCCTGGAGCAAGCTAAGGGTGCTTGGGCAGATGAGTTACCAGAGGTCCTTTGGTCATATAGGACTACCGCTCGGACGGCAACTGGCCATACCCCATTCTCTTTAGCATATGGGTATGAAGCCATGTTACCTGTGGAGATAGATCCACCCTCTCATAGAAGGACCGTTTACAACCAAGAGGAGAACCATCAGTTGTTGGCAGAATCATTGGACTTCCTCGAAGAGAGAAGAGAGGAGGCAAGCCTCAGAGTAGCAGCTCATCAGCAAAAAGTGGCACGCTACTTCAATTCCAGAGTGCGAGATCGAAAGTTCCAGGTCGGAGATTTGGTCCTAAGGAAGGTGTTTGTTAGAGACCCAGCAGCTGGTGTGCTAGGACCGAACTGGGAAGGACCGTATCAAATTGAACAAGTCTTACCGCCCGGCACTTACAAGCTTGCTCGGTTGAATGGGGAGCTGATCAAAAACTACTGGAATGGCGAGCACTTGAGAAAATATTATCAATAAATACTGCTTGCAGAGTAGTAACTTTGTATCAAGTGCTTAACTTGTTATTTAAGTTTTTGTTTGTGAACTGGTTATTTGCTACCCAGTCACACTATTTTGAACAATGTTATTTTGTGTGGAACTCGTCGTTAGACACGTTTTGTCATTTTTTATTACGAGTAATAAAAGGGACCACGCGCAGCGTGGTTGCATCTTGCTACTATTTTGCATATGTGTTGATTATTTTTGCTTGGCAGTGTTCAACTGTCATAATAATTTAAACAAAACAGGTCTTCTAAAAACTAAGTGTAAATATATACCGGACAGTGTTCAACTGGTCGGTATCATGATATGAAGGACCAACGTTTAAATAATATTTTTGTAGTGGTCAACTACTGAGATATCTTTGTATATTTTATGTGTTTCACGAGTAGTAACTACTCGAACAAATTCGATCAAGTAGCAAGTGATCAAGGATTTATCAACCCTCAATCACTTGGGGGGCACATAGGGTATACTGATATGTATGTCAACACAGGCAATAAGAACACGAGCAAATATATTTGTTTGGGCTGACTTGTAAGCTTGGAAGTCTAAAAAAAGCCATTAAGCTAACTTGTTTTACAAAGCTTAAGTAACTTAGAATTTTTTGAATTTTTTGAATTTTAAGTTAGAAACGGATATTCGTGTAATTTATGCTCATAAAAAGTTAGAGCAATAAGAGCATGAGGAATTATATTTAGTATGGACTTATGAAATGGTAAAAAATTTCTAAGTTAAAAAACTAAATACTCATGTGAAACTAAAGGCATCTAAGAACCTTGCTATGTACAATAAAAACTTAAAAGTTTAAAGTTGTCAACAAAGAAAGAGTAAAGTGCTAAATGTCAAAATAGCTCACTAGTTCGAGCAACAAAATACAAAGTAAAGTAAACTATGATGAACTACGAGAGGGAATCACTGGCGGGTTCCTCTAGGGGGTTGATCGACTCCCTCCTCTGCATCAGCTGCTCCTCTCGCTCGGAATGATAAAGCAGAGCAGGCGGGGGTGAGTGCAGGAGGATTGGCAGCTTCTTCAGCGGCCCTTGCTTCACATCTGGCAAGCTCCTCTGCCTGGGCCTCCTTGGAGAAACAATCAAGATTAAGAGGCTTGTTCAGCTTCCAGACCTTATAAAAGCAGTCAAAACTGGCCTCCTCAAAGAAAATCAAGTCAAGCTCTTTTTCTTGCTTCAGCTCTTCGTTCTCGCTGATCAACCTCTCATTGTCTTGAACTAACTCTTTAATATCGAGGGATTGCTTCTCCAATTGAGTTGTCAAGGAAGCATTGTTTTGAGCCTGCTTCTGGTTCTCATCAGAAAGCTTTTTGAGAGACTCGTCCCGTTCAGCTACAGTTCTCTCTGCTTGCTCCAGCTTGGACTTGGCCTCCACCAGTTGATCGTTCTGCACCTTGATCAACTCCTTGTAGTCTACGGCTCAGAGCTGAGCATGACCAATGGTGACAAGTGACTGCATGGAAGACAAAAGGTTAGTACAAGTAAAAATACTAATAACAAAGTGTCTCAAGAAAAAATGCTTACCTTCATCAATTGAGCGAGTCCTCTCTTCAAGACAACTTCGACACTAAGTCGAGGGTAGGAGTCTAGGCTTTGAAGCGTCGATGCATCATGGCCAATATCCTCAAGAAGCCCCTTGCCCAGGTCGTGAACAGCACGAAAAAGCTCGCTCGAACTACCCTGGTGAGTAGGAGTTAGGCTCGCAGAAGAAGGAAGGGAAGAGGGGGTCAATGGCGGAAGTGTAGTCGGTCCCTCAGGTTGCCTCCCTTGACTTGGCGGTGCTACCTTCTGAATCGTCTGTGGAGGCATAGAGCCACTTCCATCACCAGTTTTCCTCTTTGAAGCAACGCACTCTCTGAACATGTCTGAATCTGCAAAGGATGAAAAAACAAGATTGTTAGAGAAATAAACATAATGAAACGTGTACAAGTGTATGCTACAATTGTGTTACTCTCTAATTACCGATTATCAAAAATATTCCTATTTTCACTAGACATGTGTTACCAGCGTTGAGGATCTGATCAAGGAACTCATCCTCGTCGTCTGAGGATGAGCTAAGTTCCCCATCAACCTGGATAGCTTTTCCTTTCCCAGGCTGAGCGGGAATAGTAGATCTGTGCTGAGGATCAGGCTCTCTAATGACTAGGTCGTCAGGTCTGCGAGAAAGTGGAGAAGGCCCAGGAGAGGGCCGATCAGTCACTAGCTCCGTGCCCTCATTAGACTGATCAGGTGTGTCGTTCTCCCCGGTGGTACTGTACACCGCCAGATCCTGGTCACATGGCACCAGACCCACCATCTGAAGGAAGTCCAACGTGACCAACCTTTTCACATCCTTCTCTTTAAGACTCATGTTAGCCAACTTTTTGGCCCGCCTAAACATCTCTTCAAATGGACCCGAGCGCGTAAAAGCCAAGTTGTTGGCCTCAATATCCAATGTGAGGAAGTATTCCTTATGATACTTCCCGGCGTTTGATTTGTGGGAGATGCCGTTGAGGTATGTAATCCCCATGTGCCTGTGATAGATGTGGAAGAAGCCTGAGTTGTTGTGGGAAGGATTGGTCCGAAGATCAAATAGGTAATGCACCTCATGAGGGGTGGGTTCGTCCCAACCATTCATGAAGTAAAGGATGTACAGCGCAGAGAGTGCCTGGATCCCATTCGGTGTGATCTGAAATGGGGAGACGTTGAAGTAGTCTGCTACAGACCGGAAATAGATGTGCAGCGGGAGTGTTGCTCCAGCATGCACATGGTGCCTGGACCAGGCGCAGTACCTTCCCCTGGGCCTATTGGCTCTTTGATTCGAGCCCGGACACGTCACGTTTGCCCCGCTCAAGCCTAAAGCTTCAATGTGTTTCTGGAATAGCGCGGGATTAAGTTTTGAAGCTTCGGCAACGAACCAGGAGGGTTCTTCTTCTCCCTCATCACGTGGCTTCTGGACAGCCAAATCCTGGATCGCGGTAGCAAATTTCAGAGAAGGCTTTCTTGAAGCTGTGGTAGTGCGGGTTTGATTGCGCTTTACCACCTTCTGTACTGCTCTGTGGGCAACCTGCGGATTGTGTTCCTGAGGGAGCCTGTTAGATTGCTTCACCCTCATCGTCGACTGAGAAGCCTGTCGAAGGAACTGTTCCTCGTGGAGAAGATATAAGGCTGAGCGAGGGAGGATCTGCTTGAAGCGGCGAAGACGATCCTCTGGAGTGTAACCAGTAGACGAGCCTGGTGAGGAATCGCTATTCAAGGGAGTCTCGATTGTTTGCGGGGCGGATGATTCGGAGTCCGTATGATTGTCACCTCCCCTATAGTCAGAGCGATTCATCTACAAAAATGAATAAAAAATGGGGAGGAGAGTAACCATACAGAAGAAATTCATCAAAAATAAGAATTATTTTTATACTTGGAAAATTTTGTCAAAGTTATAAAAATATAACACGTATGGAAAAAATAATTTTAATGCTCAAAAGTGCCTAAAAAGTACTTGGAGTGTTGAATTTATTAAAATTTATAGAAGGGGGCAATTTTGAGGTTTTCCTATAGAATGATGCATGTAAGTTAACATAAAGAGTTTGGTTATGCATTTGGAAGGAGAGAAGGCCAAGGCCTAAGGAGTTGAGTGTGGTCCGATCAGACCATATTTCAGGCTCAAGGGAATGGTCTTAAGCCTCCGATCGGATGCCTAGAGGCACTAAGTGGACATGACCACAAAGGTGTATAAACCAAGGAAAATTGAAAACGGTCCGATCGGACCGTGTGCTTACTCTAGGGGATAACTTAGCATATTGCAGTCGATCGACTGCGAAAATGTGTTGGATACTCATTACCAAAGGGGCGTTCAGAGCTGATGGGAGGAACCATATATCCACGCAGGCCCAGAACAAAATAAAACTGGTCCGATCGGACACAGTCTGGCCAGGAGACATCCTGCCTCGCCACCGCACGAGCCTCACGCGAAGTCCCCAGGACGTCCGATCGGGCGTAGCGTGCCCGAGGAGAAGATGTGCCCCAGGGTCCGAGAATCCGCCTGGTGTGCCTCGTGCCTCCAAAACTCCTAGCCACCAGCAGCAACAAGTTAGGTTCGATCGGGCATGGGTGTCTAGGGAGGTTCGGAATTGGCTGTTAAAGACTTGGGCACTTAAAAGCAAAGGAAGGAGCGTGTGGTCCGATCGGACCACACACTTGTCTGAAACTTTTCAAGGCCCGATCGGAAGTGGTTGTCTCACCTCGTTCAGAAGAGATACACGCCTCAAGCTTGAGCCATGGTTCATCATCCCCGATCGAACATGGGTTCACCATGAGGACAAAGTGTGGTCCGATCGGACCACACGCTTATGCCCAGAATTTCTGGGCAAAAACCATGTAAAAAATGGTCCCTAAATGGCATGCTTTGCCTACCCCGAATCCGAACCAAATGGGCAAAGCCCTAAAAATCCCTAGTCTAAACACATTCCATCATCCACACAAACAAAAAACAATATCAAAGCAAAAAAATGAAAGGTTTTCTTCATGTTCTTAAAAACCCATTACACTATGAAAACCCTCAAAACCCATATTCATGTTCATGTCAAAATAGCCAAAATGTCTTGAAATTCCTAGGAAATTAAGGGAAAATTCGGGTTACCCATGCCACAAACCTCATCAAGACAACAAGCAAACACATTGAACAACACATTTTCAAGAACTTCAAGAACATTCAAGGCACACATGCACATTCGGCCATGGCATTTTTTTTGAGAATTTCTGGAAAAAAAAATGTGGCAATCTAAGAGGCATGGAGAAGAAGACTTACCCAAGGTTGGAGAACTTTGAGTTTGCTTGGAGGATGCTTGAAGATGAAGAGCTCCCCTTGAAGCTTTTGAAATCGGCAAGATGATGGGTTCCTTGGGAGTTTCGGCCAAGAGAGAAGATGAAGGGTTTTTGAGAGTGATTTTTGTATATGTGAAGAAGAGAGTGTAGAGTGGGGATATTTAAAGGGAAAAAAGTGGGTTTTTCATTTACTTTTGGACCTTTGGTATTCTGGGACTATTTTTCTCTCCACGATCATGGGTGGATTTTTGCAGTGATCGTGGGTCTGCTGCATGAAGATGAACAGTTATTATTTTTTATAATGACATCAGCTGGAGAAAAAGTTTATTACGTGAATGGATCATATAATAAACTTGGGGGGCAAATGTTATCCCAAAAATTTGAAAAGAATGACGTGGCAATAAAATTGACACATGGCATGAGTTAGTGGGGTGATCTGGCTTAATAATGGCCCAATACATCAGTTAAGGAATTGGACAGATAATCAAGCCAAATACGCCCGATCGAAGAGAATATTTGGACTGGGGGTTGCTTGGCTCAGACCTCAGTTTGAAGACCCTTATAATTAAATTGGAACCAAGTCCAAGAAGTTGAAGGGGAGGTTTGAATTTTGGTTCAAGATATAAAAGCAATAGGTCCGATCGGACCTAAGCTTAGGGGACCTCTTGTTAAGTTTGGCTCGAATGAGTTCAAAGAGAATGACCAAGGCTCAAGTTTTACTCAAGGGGAAAGCCACATAATGGCCGATCGGGTATGATGTGGAAGAGGTACACTTGGGCTTGAATGAGGTGAGGAGGAAAGGTATACCTCGGACCACTTTGGTCCGAGGAGAAGATGTTGAAGTCCGATCGAGCTTTGGTTGAAAAGGAGAGGACTATGTCCGATCGGACATACTCATAGGAAGTACCTTGGGTCATTTGGGTCCAAGGTGATGGTATGTGAAAGAAGCGTCCAAGGTCCGATCGGACCTTGGTTGAACAAAGAAAGGCTCGGACCATGTTGGTCCGAGGAGAAGAAAGTTATGTCCGATCGGACATGATGCTTATGGGGTACCTTGGACCATTTAGGTCCAAGGAGATGTAAATGGTGGCTCGGACCACCTTGGTCCGAGGACAAAGGTCCAAGGTCCAATCGGACCTTGGTTGAACGAAGAAGGCTCGGACCATTTAGGTCCGAGGAGAGGGGCATTGTGCCCGATCGAACAAGACGCCTGAGGGAGTGCTTTGGACCATCTTGCTCTGAGGAGATGGCAAGGAGAGATGGCTCGGACCATCTTGGTCCAAGGAGGAAAGTGCAAGGTCCGATCAAACCTTGACTAGAGGAGCCAAAGAGGGTGGCTTGAACCACCTTAAGCCAAAGAAGGCCATTGTGTCCGATCGGACACAATGAAGGGAAATGCCTCGAATTTGCCCGAAGTAAGAAGCAAAGTAAGTACCCTCGGACCACCTTGGTTCGAGGAGAACTAAATGTACATGACCTTTGGTCCGAGGAGAGCCATGCACATACAACCTTTGACCTACGAAAGGCTTGAAGAGTAGTCAACATGCATGAGAGACTATGTCAAACTGCCCGAAACTACTTCAGTGAGAATTGGTCC
Organism: Humulus lupulus; assembly: GCF_963169125.1. Taxonomy (NCBI): domain Eukaryota; kingdom Viridiplantae; phylum Streptophyta; class Magnoliopsida; order Rosales; family Cannabaceae; genus Humulus; species Humulus lupulus. The sequence continues at coordinate 84,211,609 of NC_084794.1, read as the reverse complement.
AAGCATCCGGGAATCTCTCAATCCTCACTCGAATTTAGGGATCAGTTGTATTTTAAACATTTATTTTGTAATATAAATATTAGGTAAATAATGAAATATCCCTATCTAACGGGGATATCAGTTGAGAATCCCATCTCTATAAATAGAGAGTTGGGAGGATCGTCAAAAGACTTTTGGAAAAATCAAGAGTTAACTTGTGTTCTAGAGAGAGAAAGTGTTTTCCCTGGGAGAACCCCTTTTTGTATTCTGGAATATTTTACACTGAAGAAACTCAGTTGACACGGTTCATCTGATCTTGAGTGTGAATACATAATAAAATCTCTAAGTGGATTAGGCTATTACCGATCATCGGGGCTGAACCACTATAAAATCTCGTGTTATTTACTTTCATTGATAAAAACTGTCTGTTGTCGTTTATAATTCTCTTGAAGGCTTGTCGTAGTTGACGTTCTTACGTCGTTGGCTAAATTCACAGTCAACATGTACAAGTTTCCTCTAGAAAATAATCATTTAACCAATGAGGGAGGGGTAGTTCATCATTTCTAGGGGATAGACCCAGACCTCCCACGTCACTAAAAGTTTCAGAAGGGAGAGGCACTTGCGATAAGTCAAACTCTGAACAGCTGGGCAACCTAGAACAAAGACTGCTTGGGGAAGAGAAAGTAGATTAAACTTCAAAGTGAATTGACTCAGGCTCGTCACAAACAAAAAAATCCTCTTTTGATCGCCTCTCCCGTATAGACTCTCGAACCTCAGAAAAGGGAACATAGTCAAACTCCGGAGGCAACGATAGATGATCTAATGACTGGTGTGGTTCGAGTAGACCGACCAATCGTAAATTGTCATCATTGATAAGGAAGGATGCATTCCTATGCTTGCCATCCAACCAACGTAACTGAGAAAGGCACTCTCGCATCTCAGAGGTTGGATTCGGACGCCTATAACGACCTAAAACAACAAGTTAGATGAGCAGAATAAGCTTAACGTGAAGGAAGCGAAAAAAAAACCATTGAAAGGGAAATGATCAGATACTTACCAATATCACAGAATGACCTATGTTCGGTCTGGAGGGCAATGATAAAAAAGTATTGACTAAAGTAGCGACCAGGGTTGGAAATGCCACTCCTAAGGACTTCCCCACCAGAGTAGCTACACAAGTGGTAAAATCCTTCATAACCCGATATACGGTTGGACTTGAGATTGAACAATAAGTGAACCTCCAAAGCATTAGGGGGTGGCCAATCTGACACTTTATACAGAATGCGCAGCAGTACCAATAGTCTGTAGTTGTTCAGTGTCAGTTGGAATGGGGATATCCCAAAATAATTGCATATTTCCACAAAGTACGAATGGAGTGGAAGGAAGGCCCCTGCTTGGCAATGCATGAGATTCCAAGCGGTATACCCGTCGGGTGGGGAGCCTGCTTGCTCGTCATTAGTAGGGACATTAAGCCCGAGCTCGCCAATGAGTCCATATTTATCTATTAAATGGGACAAGTCACTTGTAGAAAAGGTGGATCTCGGTGTCACAAAACCATCCGAGCTAAAGATTTCTCCAAGCTCTTTTTTGGTATAATCGACTTTTTTCAACTTCCTTAACGCTCTTGATTTCTTGGGAGGCATGGACTTGGTCCTAGTTCAGATGAAAATAGGGACGAACAGATCCCTATACACTTCGAAGAAAGAGGCCTAACCGGATTGTAAAAGAAACCGGACTCCTCAAAGACCAAGCAAAACCCAGTACCTGAAAATGAGAGGAAAGAGTAAGATTCTGTTCGCACATACACAATATGAGGCTTGTTCGCCCATAAGTGTATAGCTAGGGCGAACATAACCGAAAGGGTACTAAAACACATGAATAAGCTAGCTTGCAAAAGAACCTATACTTGGGGAGAACAAGGAAACTCACTCATAAAAAGAGTTCAAGCAACCTGTTCATTTAATGGGTTAGTTCAAGCATCATGTTTGTTTATGTGTTAGTTCAAGCATCCTGTTCGTTTAAAGGCTAGTTCAAGCATCCTATTCGTTTAAAGGCTAGTTCAATCATCATGTTCATTTAAAGGATAGTTCAAGCATCATGTTTGTTTAAAGGCTAGTTCAAGCATCCTGCTCGTTTAAAGGCTAGATCAAGCATCCTACTCGTTTAAAGGCTAGATCAAGCATCCTGTTCGTTTGTGGGTTAGTTCAAGAAACATGTTCGTTTATGGGTTAGTTCAAGAAACTTGTTCATTATGGGCTAGTTCCAGAATCTTGTTCGTTTATGGGTTGATTCAAACATTCTGTTAACAAGACACTAGCAAATTCGACTTAAGGAAAAGACGTGTGATGCTTGTTCGAGTAATTGAGTAGTAATTGCTAAGTGTGTGCATGCACTTATTGGAAAGAGGAATATCTGCTCATTTTTATTCATAAAAGATGGATTGGACCGAGACTTAGGTGGGGTTGTTCTCATATTCACAAATGCGACCTATTCACTTAAATCTTTAGAGGAAAAGCTTATTTGTCCGCCTATACTGTAAATGGTATGAATAAAAGGTAAATGTTGTGAATCATAGACTCCTGTTCGTTTGCATTACTCTATTCGAATCGTTCAATGATTAGGCGAACAAGCAACAAATTATATGGGTTATAAGGACCTATTTGCATAAGGCAACGTGGAGTTACTTAGGTTCCTGTTCGCCTCTGCTCATTCATTGGTGCTAAGAAAATAATTTCAACCACTACTAGCATTATACTGGGATTACGAATTTTCTATGCCAACAAAACAGAATGATAAGTGAGGTTACCAATTCACTCAACTACATGTGTATATCGCAAGAATGCCCTTTCCCATATGTTCGTCAGATGCAGTCTACGCACCTTGGGGATCATGTAAAAAGTAAGCAGAACCTATTTCAAGAATACAAACAGAAGAGAACATATGCTTGAAGAGCAAACAGAGCCCGTGAAGGATTATGGGTTCTATTCGCCCATGATTATATAAGAATAGTGAATAGAGATCCGACAGAGCTCACCTCAAGTGAAACATCTAAGGTAGACAACAATAAGGCATCTGTTCGTTCCCATAGAGTGTGAAGAGCAGGGGGTAGTCGTTCACCTATTTTCGTATAAAGTGGGAAAAATACATAAATTTATTCGCAAACAGGAATTTGAACACTAATTATACTCACAAATGCTTACATACATCATGCGAATAGAATTCGTAAAGGCTATAACGCAGCATTCTTACTTGGTATTCAACGAAACTCAACAAGGACAACTTAGATAATTGAAGGGCTCAAAGGGAAGAGAATCAACTCTAAAAATTGTGTTCGCTCGAGCCTCCTTTTCAAGAGAAAGTTTGCTTGTCCCTATTTGATACAAGCTATATACATTGTGCGAAGAGAATGAACTAATGGATTGCTCATATATGTTAATACAAGGAAAACAAGACCCATTTCAACTTAGGATTTTTTCAGCAAGAATTCAAGTTGACAAATAAATATATTTGGTATACTTGGTTTGTTAGAAGAACAGGATGAGCCCCAAAGTTACGACCCTAAGCTGTGATTTTGTAAGCCAATCAAGTCAAGAAAAATTCGAAGAGACTACTGCAAGTTTTATTCCAACAAGTTGAGATAGTAAAATACACAGAGGCATGAAGGAAGAGAAGGGGTTGGTAGTGTTCCTCCCACTCCAGCAACACTTCTTCCCCCATTGGCGACGTCGGCGTTACTTCGTCTAGCAGAAGGAAGTGCTTCAGCCGCGTTGTTGTCCTTTGGGCATGAGGTCGGTGGCAGCTGGTCCTTGCATCCTTGGTTCACTCTCTAAGAGAACAATAAGTCTTTGGGCTTAGGGTTTGCAAAGTTTGGGCCTAAAATTCTTGCAAAATATTTGGCCTATAACCCGTTTGAGGGGTGCACATAATACAAGCCCAGCAAGTTGCTGTAAAAAAAATGCCTTTGGAACGATTAGAGAAGTGATCGTGAATATTTTATTTAAATGTCATCTAAGTGTATAACCAAAAATGAATGGGGAAATTGTTCGCGTAACTAAGTCATAATTGCACAAAGCACGAAAACTGACTTGGGGGGCAAATGTTATACCCATTTTTTTGGACATTTATGACATTTAAAAAATAACAATTATGAAGGGATTATGAATGGAACATTTTGCATTCCTGTTCTCACACAGTGCAAAATGGTTCTTGTTCTCACACAGTGTAAAATGGTTCCTATTCTCACGAAGCACAAAGTACTTCCTGTTCTCACAGAGTACAAAGTACTTCCTGTTCTCACAGAGTACAAAGCAGACTACCAAGCGCTAACAGAAGGGATTTGGTCGCTTAGCCGCATTCCTCAACCTCTGTTCGCACAAGGCAAGTTATTTCACCTCTGTTCGCACAAGGCAAACCATTACACGCTAACAGGAGGATCCTGTTCATTCCACACACAACATCCACGCTAACAGAGTTAGCAAAGGAGTACAGACTTGTCATTTATCAAAATAAAATTGAATTTCTGTTGTAATGTATTATTTGCAGGTCAAGCCCAATAACTTAAGCCCATGATATAATTGTAACCCTAAACTCCTCACTATAAATAAGAGGAGATGGGATAGAAATAGGGAGGCAATTGATAATGTCGAATGACCATTCTTGTATACACAATCCTTATGTAATGTAAAGCGAAGGAGGACTATAGAACAACCGGCGACGCAAGTTCGCAGAAAACTATGGTTCTTCAAGCTTAAATATTAATAAAAGTGACTAAGTGGACGTAGGTCATCTTTTTGGGGCTGAACCACTATAAAATATGGTGTTATTTATTTGATTATATCTCTATTCTTGAATCCATGCTCTTATGTTCTCAAGTTGACGAAAAACAGCGTCAACAAAAGTCATTATCGTCGGGCTGTTGTGGTGGCTGTGATGGTTGTGGCTGTTGTGGTTGTTGTGGTTGAAAGCTTGCCATCATGGACTGTATCATGTTCATGTCCAAGTTGACAGGCTGAAATTATGGAGGTTGGATGCTTGGATTTGTTGTTTGCATATATTGTTGCATTTGCTGAAAGTTGTTGTTCTGGGTCATAAAGGGTTGACCGAAGTGTTGAGTCATGGACTGGAAAGCCTCAGGTGGTATCGTCGGAGGGCCAACTGTGGTGGACAGAAACGGTGATGCCTCTGATTATGAAGAGGATTCGGTGGCGCTTGAGGAAAATGTACTAGTTCCCTTCAGCTTCCATCCAATACCTCGGTTGTGGCCACGACGTTGACCAAGTACCTTTGAGACGACTTGTGTCTCATTGACATTGGCACTTCTTGCTTCAGATTTAGATTGAGACTGAGATTGGGATTGTGTCTGGACTTCTTGCTGTAAGGTATCCTGCAGTTTAGAAACAAGACAACTAATACATAATATAATTGAATAATAAACATAGATACAAAACTTAGAAAGTTACTTACATATGCATCTTTAGCATTTGTGTTCACCCATCCTCGTGTCTGATGATTGTGCATGTCATGGAATGTATTGATAATGCTGGGCAGTTCCTTGGTCTGAAGATTCATCTCTAGAAAATAAAATTTAACAAAATCTTAGTTAAATATTGAAATTATTATTAAGATAACATAAAATATTTCAAATTATCTATATATTTTTATTGACCTTCTTAAATCGAGCAGAAGCATAAGAAGTCAATCCATGGAGACTTGGATACTTCTGTTTTGCTCTGATGGCAGCATTTGCCTTAGAGCGTGCCATGAACTGTGGAGTGGTGAAAAGGTCAACCAACTTCTGCCAACTCTCGTTGTCAATGTCCTTCGGTGGATTCTTTCTGGCTGTCTCGATATCATCATACCCTCCATGCTCATCGAAGTGTCTTTTCTTGCGACCTTTTCTATCCTTGCAGCGATCCTGAAACTCTCACTCAATCCCAGTCTCTATCAGTCGCCACTCAAGGAGAGCTTTAGGAAGAATGAAAAATTCCTTCAAAAAAAATGGTGAGATTTTTTAAATTATATATATAAAAAATTACACGTGAATAAGTAGATAAATTTACCTCAAGTTTTTGCATCAATCCAATCTTGTGCTCATCCAGAACACTCTGCCACGAGTCATAATATAACGGGACATGGTGACCAATAAGGTTGCCAATAAGTCTCGTGAACAACGTCCCAATATCACCAACTGCTTTGTAGGTTCCATCCTTCAGATCAAATTGTAGAGCCAACAAACCTTTATTGTCGTTGACGAGCTGCTGCAAATTTTTGGACCGAGACCGACCTCTTCTTTTTGCGACAGTCGCTGCATATGTTAATTAAATAATACAATTAAATTGAATAAATAATAACAAATTTTCATTTATTGATAAAAGCTAGACTAATTATAGTATACTATACGTCTCACAGGAAGTAGGAACTCGCGTGGGGTCTGGAGGAGGAGGAGGAGGAGGATCCGCTCCATCACCGCCATGAGAACGAGCAACAGTAGCAGACATATCTTTGTAGTTTAAATAATTATTAACTTAAACTCAGTTATATTTGGAGGTTAATTACATAACTTAAATAATTTCGGTAATGTAGTTGAAACTTTTGAAAAACAAACATTGTTGAGAAAAGTCATATATTGATTGAAAAGTCTTCAAATTAAAACATACACATTAAACATACAAATATGAATATTATCTGTACTTTCTAAATATTATTCCTCATCAATGTCGATTCCTACATCATCATCTGTACTTTCTAAATCATCTTCACTAATTTCGTCATCATCATCATCATCATCGTCATTGATGAAATCATCATCCACATCCGGAACAGATCTGTTTTTGGGAATTTTCCTTCCAGAACAAACAACAGTCATACTTGCAAGCATGAATTGATTGATAACCTAACCCTAACTTCCTCATTTTTTTCTTGGACTCATAGAATGAAGCCGGAATCTTATTATTCTTTGGGAATGCAAATTTCATAAACTTCAAAAGTTCATCAAAGGAACTATTTGTCCATTTATTCATAACCTTCATGTGCATCATCTTCGCCAATAAGTTCAAGGAAGACAACCATGTACAACCAGAATATAACTCAGCTTCGACCTCTTGAAACAGATCATCAAATTGATTCTCCGCACTATTGCCACCAACATCTGAAATTCCTTCATTTATGCCTTCTTCGTTTATGTCTTGTTCACCAATAACATCATTGATGATGTCAATCATCTCATCAGTCACTGGAGCATCGTCGTCCACTACTGGAGGTATATCAACTTGACCATGGTAGGTCAACTTCACTTATCGCTACAGAAACCCATATCTGTGTATGTGAGCCTCCACCACATCCAGTTTATGATTTAGCATATTGACACACGAACGCATGGGCATCTAACTTCTCCCGAAGCATTCACATGATTCTTGGCCATTTGTATAAATGCTTGAAGACCATTCCAAAACTAATCAGAGTTACGTCGTCTATTAGTTATCCAACTCTTGTCAATCGTCATAACTAATTCAAGTGGAAAATAAATTATCACAATGTGATAATCATAAAAAACTACCTTTATTTGGTAATAAATTTTTTATCACCAAAGCACTAATTGTGTTTAATTAACTTATGATATCTTATTGAATTTTATGAATACATTAGTAAATTTTATGAATATATTATCAAATTTTTATTTCTTATTTTTAATTATATATTTATTAATTTACTATTTAATATTATTATTTTAATTTACGCTTTATAATTTTTTAATTAATTGATTTAAAATTTACAATCATAAAAATTCTAATAACACTAATTTTAAAATTACATTGTTAAAATTTGTACTTTTTATTTTTAATTATATATTTATAATTTTCTATTTAATATTATTATTTTGATTTGCATTTTGTAATTTTTTAATTAATTGATTTAAAATTTACAATCATAAAAATTTTAATAACACTAATTTTAAAATTACATTGTTAAAATTTGTACTTTTTATTTTAATTATATATTTATAATTTTCTATTTAATACTATTATTTTGATTTACACAATCATAAAAATTCTAATAACACTAATTTTAAAATTACATTGTTAAAATTTGTACTTTTTATTTTTAATTATATATTTATAATTTTCTATTTAATATTATTATTTTGATTTACACTTTATAATTTTTTAATTAATTCATTTAAAATTTACAATCATAAAATTTCTAATAACACTAATTTTAAAATTACATTGTTAAAATTTGTACTTTTTATTTTTATTTATATATTTATAATTTTCTATTTAATATTATTATTTTGATTTACATTTTATAATTTTTTAATTAATTGATTTAAAATTTACAATCATAAAAATTCTAATAACACTAATTTTAAAATTACATTGTTAAAATTTGTACTTTTTATTTTTAATTATATATTTATAATTTTCTATTTAATATTATTATTTTGATTTGCACTTTATAATTTTTTAATTAATTGACAATCATAAAATTTCTAATAACACTAGTTTTAAATTACATTGTTAAAGTTTGTACTTTTTATTTATAATTAATTGTTTTAAAATTAATTAAAAATTAAAAATTAAATTGTAATGTTTAATATTTCTAAAACTACTAAAATTTCGGCAGCATAACGGCTATAATCTAACATATCCCAAAATTTAAAACCTGCATAAAAACTACAAAACCAGTCCAAGAACATACATATAATTGATTTCAAAAATTTATATCTCATATTGATTAGTGCCCAAAAATACATATTTGTTGATTTTAATTGTCAAAATAAATTAAGTTTTTGTTGACCCACGATTTGGCCAACTGACACGGAGTCAAAATATGAATGATATGGACGAATGTAAAGAGAATAATGTAATGACGAAAGTAAAGAAAACACAGTAATTTATAGTGGTTCGGCCCCAGGATCTGGTAATGACCTACGTCCACGTAGAATTATATTGATATGCAATCAGAAATGTGATCAGAGAACTTGGGTTCACTGAGTTTCAGCACTTCTCACAAAACAATACAAGTTTACTAGGAGAAATTCTATATCTCTATGATTCAGCAGCCAAAAAAGTCCCTTCCCTTGAGCTATATCTTGCTATTTATAGGCTCATGGAGGGTTACAAAATATTGTTACAGATATTATCCCCTGAATAATGGGATATCCAGAAGATTGCATGAGATAAATTCGGGATTCACAAAGATCTTCCCATAAATGTTGCTTTGCCAGCGGAACCACCGACCAAACTGGTGTGGGAAAGACAGGCTTGTCCTGCTTCTGGTGTGTCTCCTGGTCGATACTCTAGCAGACGCTTCAGGTATCAGCCACGTGTCAAGAGATTATTCGCCACGTCATAAATGCTAATTTATTGGATAACAGTTTTAATTAATATTTTCATGGAATTAATATGATTTATTTTATAAATGAAATTATTTGATTATGATTTAATTTATTGTTATTTTGTAGGAATTAAAGTTATATTATGGAAATTTGAAATGAAAAGAGAAAGAAAGAATAATTTGAAATGAAAAGAGAAAGAAAGAATTAAATCTGAAATAAATAAAAGAAAATTGGCAAAATTGAAAATGGCAAAGGCCCAAGAATCCAAAGGCAGCCCAGGCTCGTTTTCCTCCCCAACCCACTGACGCGAGCCGAGCCGCCGAGAGTCGAGCAAGCTGCCTGACGCCTGCCATCTGCACGCCTCCAGCCGACACCTGTTCTCCAGCTCCTCCTTCAGCCAGCCCAAATGCATCAACTCCCCACGCAGGCCCAACTCTCCCTAGCTCCCTTTCAACGCCCCAACTCTCTTCAGCCCTCTTTTCCCTCCAGCCAGCCGCCCACGTGGCTTGCCCCTATTCGCTGGGAATGGGTCAAACCCACCAGCTGCACCAGCCCACTCTCCTAAGCACTTTGGGCCTTGAACTTCCCATTTTGAGCTTTAAAGCTCTTCTTTTGTGGTATTTTTGAAAAAGATAAATTTTACCATACACCAAAATAACTAAGTTAATATTTATAATAAGACTTGATTTTTCAAAATCATATTTTATCATTAATATTTTAGATTTATTTTTTAAACTCCAAATTGTTGTTTAATTTCTTTTTAATCATTTTCTCCCTCTATAAATAGGGACTCTTCCTTTACAATTTCTATGTAATTTTTAGGTAGTAAAACTCTACCAAATTTTAGTCTCATTTATCATATTTTCTCTCTTGAATGTCATGAAGATGTCTAGCATAATAGGCTAACCTTCCTAGGAAGGTTAGGATGATCCTATATGCACTATGACTTTGTTTGGTATTTTTTATTTACCTTGTGCTTAAAGTTTATATATTTTAATGATTTATTTTCTTTCATCTCTACTTCTTCATCTTGTTATCTATATTTATGTTTATTAATAGTATATAGATGTTGTCATGCACTTTCTATGTATTATCAAATTAGTGAAAATAATATAGATAATATCTTTATCATTTTCTCCATCTCATTCGTATATATTTACTTTTGCTAAATCTATATAGAATTAGTCATACTTTTTCTATGTATTTTATAAATAGTAAAAGTAATATTTGTGCTAGGTTTTATGTCCAATCTCTTATTGCATTATTGTCAATGGTATAATGTCATTTTTAAATTTCTCATAAAATTTATCTCATCTTTCCATGGTAAAGAATAATAATCACTTGAATACATTTTTGTAAAACATATTTGTGCTTTAATGTTAAATATTCCAAATGAATAGTTGGGATGTGAACTTCTCATTTGTGTAACTTTTGTGAATCAAAGATCTAAATAAATAAGTATGCATATTGGTGACTCTTGATCTTCCTACTTGTTACCTATTGTTACATCACACTTTATTCTATCTTTATTTCTAATTTAAAAAACAACAAAAATATCACTTGTTCTATTTTCCTCATATTATTTATCTCTAAACTTTATTTTTTTGCCTCCTTGTGGAATCGACCATCCGATCTATACTACGACTACCGCTAAGTGAAAGTCACGTTTGAGCGTTAAACACATATCAACAACATAAATCATATTAAACATTTATTTATATTTATCTAACATAATAATCTAATTATTATATAAATTCTAATATTCACATCCACATTAAATCATAAAAACATATACATATTTTTTATACATACATTCATATACACATGAAAAAAATAAACATACATATATTAATAAATAAAATTATATCATCTAATATCTAAACCTATCATTTGCATTTTTTTATAACATCTAATATTTTATATCATCTAATATTTAATTAAAAACAAAAAATTATAATAAACATCTAATCATATTAATCTAACCTACCACACAATTTAAAAATAAATTTCACATTCACATTTATATACATATAAACATATTCACATTTATATACATATATTTAACCTATCATGCATTTTTTTTATTACATAACATTTAATTAAATTAAATAAACATAAAACAAAATTAAAAATCGAAAATATAATAAAATTAACAAAACATACAAATTTATTTTAAAATCTACTAGAATTTAATTTAATTTAAAAATTATCTACACACTATTAATCACAAAAAAAAAAAATATTAAAAATTAAAAACAATACCCAAAAGCTTGAGATGCTCTAGATGCTCCAATACAATCTGAAAAAAAAAAAACAGAAAATTTAACTAACTCATAAAAAATACACAAAAAAAATCATAAAAACACTAAGTTTAAAAGAAAAAACTAAAGCATTAAGGTTTAATAATACTAACCTTCACAAAAGGGGGCCAAAAATGGCTCTAGGCGGCGCTGGGAGGGGCTAGGCGGCGTTGGGAGGTGGTGGAAAACAGAGAGAAATTGTCTCTGTTTTGGAAAATTGCAGCAGAAATGAGGAAGAACGGCTCCACCTGGGGGGTTATATCGCTGGGACCTATAGCGATGACATGTCGTTGCTATAGGGAATACAATGTCGTCGCCACTGTTGAACACACCATTTCACTCAAACGGTGAGACCCATGTCGTCGCTGTAGTATAGTGAATAGTACACGAATCCCCTCGTGTACTACACGTCTACTCTACAGCGACGACATGTCGTCGCTATATGCAGTGAAATTTGACTTAAATTTTTTGGCAGTTCACATTCCCACATTTTATTTTGGATCCTATAGCGACGACATGTCGTCGCTGTAGAGTACAAAATAACTGATCAGTGGATATATTGGACTACACAGCGACAGCATGGGTGTGCAAATAGGCAACCAACTATGGGCGGTTGAGTTCCCTGAGCATCCTACAGCGACGACATGTCGTCGCTATAGACAAACATATTTCTCTCTTTTTTTCCTACGAATACCCTACAGTGACGACATGTCGTCGCTGTATAGTTAGTTCTCGCCTCATGTTCCTTCCAAATTCCTAGAATTATACAGCGATGACAGTGATGATTATTCGTCGTTGTAGGGTTCTAGGAATTTGGAGGGCCAGATTATGTGTTGTTGACGACCCTACAGCGACGACATGTCGTCGTTGTAGCTTATTTTTTAATAAATTAAGAAAAAATAATTTTTCGTGGATTTTGCCTACATACAACGACGATTTTAGAGTCGTCACAATAGATGTCGTTACTATAAAGTCTTTTTCTTGTAGTGATAGTTCGAATCTTAGCTATTTCGAGTAGTTATATATATACATTATAATATAATATTTTTGTTTATGTTCACTTTATTAGTCTCTTATAAAAAAAACATATTTAATTTAAACATTTGAATTTGTTTTAATAAATTAAAATTGATATGACATCGTAATACGGCTTTTCTAACTCACATCATTTTAAAATTTGTAATTTACCAAACACTCAACAACTTTTCCCTACAATACAATTGTACCAAACTGACCCTTAGATTTCACTGTTAGTTAAAAGAAGACTCACATGAATCCCACTACCTAATTAAACATTCACCCGATTATCTACTAAAACAAATTGTTATTAGTCCACTTTGTAGAATTAAAAAAGTATATAACTTCCCTTAATATCAATTGTAAGATCCAAGTTTGAATTGGCATTTTTGTGACAAATATTCTTGATTCTATTAATTAATTTTGTGATAAGGTTAATTAACTAATTGAGATATTGCTAACATAAGTCAATATTTGTGCTAATCCTTCTTATTGATTTAAGATCAAAGTTGATCATCTATAATCTGAAAAAATATGATCTGATTTTAAGAGAATAAATGGGTATCAAATCATTTTTTGAATCAACATATTTAAGTAATTTATTCAAAGAATTTTTTTGTCATCTTACCTCATACAAATCAACAAGAATTCGTTTGGAAGATAATATGTATCACCATATCACAGGTATATATGGAGCTGATTTGGAAGCAATAAATGGTTGATTTCGAAATCTGATCATAACTGTTGTAACATTATTTGTCTTTGGAATGTAAATCAAGATTTAAGTCATATGGCCTGAAAAAAAAAATTTAAGTCATGTATGGATATTGTAATTGATCTTTTGTTTAGTCCTAAATCAATTAGGAATTTTTTGTAATTGATTTGGACAAAGAAAAGCTAAAATCTTTGTATATATGAATTTAGACCGGTTTCTCTACAACAGTTCATCTGACTACTGTTGTAACAATTTTGGTAAAAATCTCTTGGCTGACTTAAATTTTTCCTTTCCCATTGCCAATCAATCTTTGATTGCAGATTCTTAATAATATGGAGATTGGAATCTCGACCACTATAAACAGTGAGCCATTCCAAAGGGTTTTTATATGTATTTTGGTGTGAGGAAAATACAATTATGTGGAAAATACAATTGTGTGGTTTTTTCTTGAATGCTTATTGTAAAGAAGTAATTTTTCTTGAATTCTTGTGTACTTAAAAAAAATGTGAGGTTATTTTTCTGAGAATGTTCACTTTGTAAAAGCAAATTTTGAAGTGTGTTTAGATTATGCTAAGTATTGAAGGGAATTCATAGGCTTAGTACTAATCATTAAAGCCGAGAGGATCTCGAACCTTGTTTTTTGGGAGGAAAAACTCTACATCTTTGGGAGCAGGTGGATCGTGACAAAGGTGGCGTGAAAGGAGTTCATGCGCACAGAGTGCTAAATGAGATTGGTGGAGTTATATACAACACAGAATTACAATCAGAAAGAGGGAGTGATTTTATTAAGTGGCCCCGTAGACAAGGGTATTTGAACAAAGGTAAAAAACATCTTTAGGGAATTTTCATTCAAATGTTAAATTGGTGATGTATTGCAAAATTTAACACATAATATTGCATCACTATAAATATTATTTTTTTATTTACTTTTATGTCATTTTTTATTATTGGTTGTTTTTATTATTGCAATACTTTATAAAAATGGGTTTTTCATCGATGACCACATTATAATTATACGTATTGCAGTAGTTGAGGAAACAAAAAATAAATGCAAATAGAATAAACTAAAAAAAATATATAATATAAAAAGAAAAAACAGTAATAATATTGAGTAAAAAAAGGACCTAAAATAACTAACTAGCTAGTGCATAGAGATTGCTATGAGCTCTCTATCTACAATTCAATAACGAAAAATATTAAAAAACTAATTGCAAATTAAAAAAAATACTATATATCCCTTAATCTAAAAAGCCCAAAAGGGTTGAATCAAACTCGATCTGCGGCAGAGAGCTGAACTTCACTAGCAGCAGGCTTGGTTGTACCATCAATGCTCTGGCCCTTCTTAGGAGTTGTCCCGTAGTAGCATCCGTACAAGATGAGTTGAACAGCACCAGAAATTGCTCCTAGCCCATTGCTTACCTGCATATTAATTATTATTAATTGAACCCATGTTCTATATATACACAACACATTAATATTAATATTGATTAGAATTGAGATACTAATTAGTTACCAGGACATAGATGTCGAACTTGATGAGGGCATAAGCAGTCCAGCAGGAACCATTGAGGAAGTTGGTCAAGGATAGATAAAAGGGCATGTACTCCACACTCTTAGTTTTGATAACTTTGGACTGTATATATGATATATTCAATCAAATATTAATTAATCAATCAATCTAATAATCAAAATTTATAAAAGGGTATATATATATATATATAGAGAGAGAGAGAGAGAGAGAGAGAGTCTTACCATGATAGTAAGTGGAGAAGAGTACATTATGATATTGAAAATGTCACACAGAATCCCAACAAATAGAGACCTTCTCTTAGTGCCATGGAAAAGCATGAGTGCTACAGCAACAACAGCGCCAAAGAAGACAGTCTCCGCAAGTAGCCACACCACTACCTTCTTCTGAAATTTATTAATAAATTTAATCCGTTAATTAGAACATGTACACATGTGTGTATGTATGTATGTATGTATGTATATTTATATAATATAATGTGACAATATATACACATATACTTACACGTCCGTTGTTGGTAGCATAGACGAAGAAAATGCTTAAGTAAATGAGTTCAAGCACAAGGCCAACTGAGTTGATAGTAACGACAAGGAGACTGTCAGGGTGAATAAACGGCATGCCGTAGAAGATCCAAAGCAAACAGTTGAGTACTGTTGCCAGATAAGGATCTGGCTTGAACTCCTCCACCGCCTTACTCTTGATGATTCGGTAAAATGTTGGACTGGCCATATATAGATAAATTTTATATATTAATTACAAGTAACCCCCGTGATGTAACACTACATATATATATACCATAATAATAAACAATTTTCAATTTGGTAGAATATTCCTCTGCGTTGAATAATATTATATTATATGGTTTGTAGTCATGTAAAATGAATGACAGCTAAGTGAGAGTTTGAGAGAATTGATATTCTTGAAGCAAAATAAACGAGGGAAAATTAAACAAGATATTATTGTGATTATGTATGAGTTTCTTAACCGAAAATAGGAAAGTATAAGATGATTTAAGGTTAGGTGAGTGTTTGTGTGAGCGGATCTCTTGACGTGTTCCAATCGGTGGGGGCTCTAGCCTCTAGCTAATATAATTTTAGGCAAAAGTGTATGCACTTTTCGTAATTCAATTTACAAAATTATACATATAGAAATATTAAATATATCCAGCGATCAGATCAACGGTGAGAATAATTAAATTAATATTAAATTTCAATTGAAAAAATCAAAGAAAGAAAAAGAAAAACAAATCTCGGGGAGAGAATTAATTACACTGGGGAAATAAACAGTCCGAACGAGATAACATTCCCTGCGAAGAGATCAAACAAACAAATAAAACTTTCGTCAATAAAACAAAGTTATCAAGAAAATATTTGTATTCATGTATACTTATTTATACCATATATATATGTGTGCATTAATTAATTAGGAATATATACATATATATATATATATATGAATGTTGTTGACTGAATGAGTAGGAAAGACTAGAAGAGATAATATCACCAAAGAAACGTGGAATGAATACGGAGATAAATTATGCCTTATATGTGGATAACCATTAATTAATTACCCTATAATCTAATCTATAGATTCGAAATTCCAAAGTTGAACAACAATACACAGTCAAGGAGAGATTATATATCTATATAAATATATATATATATATCAATACAAAGCGCCATGATCGAGTACATAGTATCTCGATCACTATGTATTCATAATACACCGTACATATATATATATATACATATGCATATACTTAGTAGTAGTAGTGGTAGTACTGACCAATGATACCGACGACATTCCGAGCAGCTTCGGCACTCACCATCTTGACGATTATCAGAGAAAAAGCTCGAGTGAGAGAGAGAGAGAGAATGAGAAAGAGTGAGAAAATGAGTGAAAAAGAGTGAGAAAATGAGTGAAAAAGAGTGAGAAACAAAAGAGACGGCCCTCCCTTTATATAGCACAAATACCAAATATAATCCTAGTGGGAGTATGATTTATTTATTTGAAAGAAAAAAAATCAAGATATTAAGAAGAGTTTGAGACTTAGAGATTATCTACGTATATATATAGAATTATCTAATTATTAAATTACTCAGTTCGTAAATAATAAATGATTTATGATTCTATATACCAAAATATCTCAAACAGAAATATCAAATTGATTTTGAATAGAGTAAATTAATTATTTTTTTAATTCAGTTGTTTCAAGTTTAAATATTCAAAATGAATACGATTAGCAAAAAAAAAAAAATTCAAAATAAATTAATAAACTCTTTTGTCAAAAAAAAAAAAAAACTTCATTTTTCTCTCTCTATAACTGTGTGTTTTTTGTTTGTTTGTTGGGATAATCACGTAGAAACCAAATACAGCCCCATTTTGCTCGTTCAGGTAGTTATGGCCAACTCATCTATTTGGTACTCTTCTTTCTTTTAAATTACCTATTCTACCCTCCTTATAATATTTTTGGGAATTTCATTTTTCTTTTATAAAATAAAAAACATAATGAACAACTGTATAAAAATAATGTGACATAACTGTAAAAAATATATATATTATTTTTTTTTTAAAAAAAAACTTAGGTAACCGTGATTGATATATGTATATGTCTTTGATTGTTTGGGTCGCCAAATAATTAAATTATTCTTCCTTAAAAAAAATTATTGTACTTTTATTCTCTTATATTTGCTTAGTCTATTCTATATGCAAATAAGATCTGCTTTACTTGATTAAAAAAACACACTCACACATATTTAGAACATTTATTTATATTTATATATATACAGCAAGTAGATTCTTGATTAAAAATAATTGGATGCTAGATAATGTATCTATAAAATAAAGGAATATTTAAAGTGTTGGAAAACCGTCTTTATCGTAAATGCTATTCATGATAAACCGGAATACTAAGCTGATAAAATTATGTCATCTCATATTGTTCTTCAAAAAGAAAAAATGTCATCTCATGTTATTAGGCCTTTGTGCCAATATTCTTTTAATAAAAAAGAAAAGAAGAAAAAGAAAAAAAAACCAGTTTTTTATTCTTTTTGGACTCGTTTGATTGCCGATGGGCAAAATATAACAGAATTGAATTAGCTTTTACCAAAAAAAAACACAAATTATAAAATTTATAAAATAATAAATCAAGTTAGATACAAAATAAAATTTAAATTTAAGAATAATGTATATTTAAGAAGAATTTCTCAAATTCAAAATTAACTATTTTTAAAAAAGGGCTAAATTTCAGTGTTTTTAAAATAGTAACCAACTTTTTAATATTACATCTCTTTTAGAAAACATAATCGTGTTTCATCCCGTTTTTTCTAATTATTAAAAAATATATATTCTTAAATGTTTTTTTTGAGAGATTATGGAGTAGGGATTCTTTTAAAAAATTAAGTTCAAAAAGTTTGTTGTACATGTGCTTTTATTTATTATTATTGTTGTTGTTATTATAAACTTTGGACGTTTTTATATATCTATTCTATATAATAAATGTGTAAATAACGGAAATTCTTGATTTTAACAGTTTTTTATTTTTTTCATGTTAACTTTAACATAATATTATTATATTTAACGATAGTTATCAAACACTTAAACTTAAATAAAATAAATTAAATAATTAAAAAATTTTAAATATGATATTTTTGAGATATTTTACAATGATAATTATTTAAAAATAATAAATAATTAAACAAATTAAAATATAATATTTTTGATAAATTTTACAATGATAATTATTTAAAAATAATAAAATCATACGTTTTATAACTTAAATAAAATTTAATTAAACTTAAAATCACTTATTAAAATAATATCATATTAAACATATAATATAATCTACTGTGAATTAGCAACAAATTACTTTTTTAAAAAAAAAAACTAGCAATAAACTTAAATTTAAAATTCACGTATAATATTTAATATTACATTAAACATATAACATATAATCTCTTGTTGTCACTCCCAAATTCAAAAACTAGAATAAACATAAACTTAAACAAAAATAAATGAATTATTCAATTAAAATAGGATGTTTATTTCAAAATTTATATGACATTAATATAAATTTAATAAAAATAATTAATAAATTATATAAATAAAACTAAGCAAACGTGTATATTGCACGTTGATTGTATCTAGTATAAAAAAAATATAAATTATGTATAAGAAAGTATATGTTTTGTTTAAGACTTATTTTTACTGATTACCCGTTTGAACCATTTATTTTTTAAAATTAACTTTTAGACCTCGTGTTTTGTCAAAAAAGTTAAAAAAAAGGAATAGATCGATCGATTATTTGAGCATTGTATTTTGGTCGATTACCCATTTTGACCCTTTATTTTTAAAAATTAACTTTTGGACCATGTATTTATTCAAAATGTTCCAAATTCTTTATAAAAATTAAATTACACACATTTATAATTCATGTTTCTATAAGGGTTCACACCATTTTGAACCTTGTATTTTAGGCGATTACCCGTATGAACCTTTATTTTAAAAAGTTAACTTGTGGACCTTAAGTTCTATCAAAAGGTTAAAATTTGAAATAGATAGATCGATTATTTGAATACTATATTTTGGTCGATCACTCGCTTTGATCCTTTATTTTTAAAAATTGTAATTTGGACCATGTATTTATTCAAAAGGTAAATTTTTTTTTTTATAAAAAGTAAATTATATAAATATATATAATTATCTATATAATTTATGTTTTTTATAAGGGTACACACAATTTTGAACCTTATATTTTAGCAGATTACTCGTTTGAACCTTTTATTTTTTTAAGATTAATAACTTGTGGGCTTTGTGTTTTGTCAAAAGGTTAAAAATATGAACATATAGTTACATTTATTTGAACCACATGCATTTGGTTGACTATCCATTTGGATCATTTATTGTTAAAAACTAACATTTGGATTCTTTGTTTTCTCAAAATGTTAAAAATACAAATTGATAGGTTATTATTATTAGTATTATTATATATACATTTTTAATTGACATCTATTATAATTATTATTAAAATAAAAATGACAAAAAAGATAAAATGGATAGGTTTTTTCCTTAATTAATTAATATCCATAAATTAGAAAAGTAAAATAAAAAATGTGAAAAATCAACGTTTATTTATATGTATAATTTAATTAACAAAAAATATTAACATCAATTGTCATAATAATATTCTTTTTAATTCATAATATATTCCTTGTTTCTAAAAATGAATTTTGTGCTTTCACATCAACATCTGTATATTTTGTTGCTCCTGGAATATTCACTAAATTACAATCTAGAAAAAATTTATTTACTATAGTAAAAACAAATCACAGATCCAAACAATACCATTAGTAATATCGTTTTGTCACAAGCTTAAGAAAATATCAAATGAGAGGAAAATACAATTATTAACATTGATGAATGATGATAATAATTATAATATTTTGTACAACAATTTACTTTTGAATCAAAAGCATAATTATAATATAATAAGAAAATAGATATATAGAGAAAAAAAATTCAAACAATACTAATACCAATACTCAGTTGGCTAATTAAATTCGAAGATACAAATATAATTTTTTTTACTATATATAGTAAACAATATCACAATACCATGATCCACGTTCAATTTCTTCTGCTTCTAAAAAATGTAAGAAAAATACCAAATCTATAAATCAACCATAAATAAATATACATATATTGCATGATCAGTGAGTTCTCTCTATATTTGTCAGGTGCATAAAACTTACTTGAAAATAATTTTTTAGATATATTGTAGTGTCAACATAGTTTGATATTCATGCGTGTGTGAAAATATGCATGATATACATTGAAAGTCATGTATCTGAATTGAAATGGAATGAGTTTAAAGAGAAGAAAAGAAAGAAAAAAAAAGAGAAATTAGAGTAGAGTAAAATATGAGATTAATAAAGAATGTTTATAATGTGCAACTAATGTTATTAATTTAAATAAATAACTTGTAAATATCTTATTTAAATTTAAACTAATGTGCAACTAAAATTCATAAAATGAATAAAATAAATAAATTAAATGGGAAAATAGAAAGAGTGATTTGAAGAGATTTTAGAGTGTCACATCATCTCCTTGAAACTCTCATTTTATATATATACTATAAAACATAGATGCGCTTTGTGCATTTTTTGTAATGATTAAAATATATATTTTTTAAATTTTTTTTGGGGAGATTGTGTGTAAGAGATTCCTTTTCACCCTACCCGTATAACATGCTCCTTATATGGATACGTAAGGGCGTTTTGACCGTATTTTTTTTCATGATAATGTTGATTATATAGTGAGCCTCATGCATGTTTTTGAGAAATTCTAAATAATTAAAGTGCCAAAAATAAAATTCAAACTACTTGTTGTACGTGTGCTTTTATTTAATATTAATATTATTTTATATGCTTTGAGTTATTTTTGTTTTGTTTATTATATAAATTTTATAAGATTGTTATATTTTTAGGGTATAAAATTTATAAATTATGACCTTTTGCACAATCATTCATTTTTTAAAATAAAATATTTTTATTAATTTAATTAATAATGTTCTTAATCAAATTAATATCATGTGCATACATGTTGATATTTTTAATTGTCAAGATATTTTGGTTTTAAATTGAAATATCAAAACAATAAATCTTGAAGATAAATGTCAATTTATATATGATTATGTTATCCTCGTTTCTCCCCAAGTGTACGGATCACATTATGAGTTTATGGGCCACCTTCCTTGGACTTAGAGCCCAGATTAAGCCTAGTAAACGAAGACAGAACGAATATTCGCGGCTCAAGTCTTGGTAAAGCCCAAAGGGCATCCCAGAATATAAGCCAGGACCATCGTCTTGGCGTGTTGCATACTCCCGGTGTAACATCCCAAATTTCCTAATGTGGCTTAGTGCCTGGATTGGGGGACTGGGAGGCAACACTACACCAAATACCCATTCCATAACACATGAATATAATACTAATAAAAAAGTATTATGCTAGAGTACTATATTGGGCCACTTTATGAAAAAAGGGCGGTAATAATTACACCATCCCGCCACTTATCATTTTTTTTTCATTTGTGAGACCTGAAAATTTGTGAGACCCGAGAGACCCAATTCCTTTCCTTCAATTCATTCAACATTTCTGAGACCCATTTCCTTTCCCCATTTCTTCGGCTTGGTACTACATCCGACCTCCTCACTCTCTCTCTCATCTTTCTCTATCTCTCTGTCAACATTCAATTTCCAGTCGTTGGGCTTCTCGAGAGAGAAAAAGAGAAAGAAAAGGGGAAAATCACTTTCGTTTCCTTTTTTTTTTATGGTTTTTCTTTTCTTTCATGATCCGGTTATGAATTTTCTCGTGATCCGAACAAGCGACAACAATGCTCTTGTTGCAAGCAGATTCTTGCGAAGGTTACTGTCTTTTCCTGTTTTCCTCAGTTGTAATTGAGTTAGGTTTTTGGTCTTTGAGTGATCGGTCCTTTGTTATTAGGATTTTGGTGCAATGCTGTTTTTGTAGTTGTTTAGTGTTTGATTTGCTAGAGATTGTAATACAATTTTCTTTTTATGGAATTTATACAGATTTTTTTTCCTACCAGAAGATATACTTTATTACTCATTTAGTTGCTAAATTGCAGTTATGTTATTGCTAAGATTTTTAGGAGAAATTTTGTTGTGCTTTTCTAGATATAGTTTGGCACGATGAAAAAATTAAGATCACACTGGAGTATTATGGTTCCGAGGCATAAAACAATTTTTTTTAAAAAAAAAAACCTAATTTGTAATCTTGAAAGTCAAATAAAGTTTGTAGAAGTAATCTAGAGGCTGTAGAATAACCTAACAATCTCTTTGTGTTTGGCAATTATCGCATTGATTTCGCATCTAAGATGATCAAACGAGGATAGGATTTAGGTTTGAGTCTAAACTCTTAATGGTAAATAAAAATGAATCTGGGTTCTATTTGACATAAGTATTAATATTATGAAGAAAATTCGTCAGTTCTGAAAGATTAAACTACTATATAGTACTAAGGGTGAAGGTTTAGAGATCTCTATGTGAAAGGTGTTTTTTTTTGGGATCAGTTACAAAATTTTCTTGTGAAATATGTCTTGTTTCTCCACTAAAATGATCTATGCTCCAGAACTAAAATATTGTTCACACTACGCATAAAGATGTGCATAAACAATATTTTATAAGTATTAAATATGCTCCCACTTTCTGAAAGCAATTGATTCATATTGTTTATACCAAGTTAACCTTAGTAAATGACTTCTACAAGGACTCTAAAATGTAGATGGCCTTGTTTCTGAAAATTTAGCACGATATTGTGGAATAGTTATAATGTCTCCCACATGTAGGCATTCATATTTCTGTTTGCACATATAGATTCATTTTCTTGTATAATAAAAAACCAATGACAAGTGCCATCCTTATTAACACACAATGCATATATAACTTTGAGGTAACATATGTTGTAAGTTGCATGTGATTTATTTTTCCCGGAACTAATTTATTTAACAATGTTCTACCTATCATTTAGTGTGTTTAACTTCATTTATATATTTTTTTCCAAAATAGCAATGAGGTGCGAACTTAAAGGGGCAATATATATATATATATATATATATTACTTCAATGATTTGGTCATTTTCTAGTTATTTCAATTTCTCCTATGCTTAATTTTGAGTCCTTGCAGTCAATGAAGACATGCTCATGTCTCTGGCTCACCAGAAGGACAAAGTTGGAAACTATAAGAAAGCATTAGAGCATAGTAATGCTATTTATGAAAGAAATCCTCGGCGCACAGATAATCTCCTTCTCTTGGGTGCAATCCATTATCAGGATCTCAATGAAACTTATTAGCATTCATGTATTTTCTCAATATATGTACGCTCTTCAGTGTTTCTGGCTTGTAAGTGAATTTACTTGCACTTGATTCTTAAATTTTATTTTATTATGTTTTAGCTACATGATTTTGATACGTGCATTGCAAAAAATGAAGAAGCTATTCAAATTGATCCTCGCTTTGCTGAGTGTTATGGAAATATGGCAAATGCTTGGAAGGTAATCTTTAGTATCTTTTATGGTTCCACTGTCAAGTATTTAGCCTGCAAGCATCTAATAGACAGTTATTATGTTTCTGCTGCAGGAGAAGGGCAACATTGATGTTGCAATCCGCTACTATTTAATTGCTATCGAGGTTTGTTACAATCATCAATCTAGTCCATAAGTGGGGTTTTTTTTGTGATGTGTTTGCAATATAGACTTTTTGAGTTCAAATTATATTTTATGTTTTTGTCTTACAGTTATTAGTTAACTCCTGATATATTCTTTCCACTGGTGGGGGTGTTTATGTTAATTAAAAGTGTTAATAATCAATTCTTTAGCTGACGTAAGTTGGTGCTTGCTTAAATTATTACTTTAGTGTTGATAAATTCCAGTGAAACTTAACCAACCTAGCTAGAGAAAACACTCCAACTAGGTTGTTTTGAAGTATTGGGTAGAGTCAATTTGATGGGAAGGTTTTGGTTGTTATATTAGCTAATATCACTCCTAGTACTAGGAATCTTACACCCAGTGGCGGAGCCAAATTTGTTTTTTCATGGGGGCATGATCATCAAGAGCAAAAATATATATTCTTTCTTTGAAGTCTTTTTTCCATATTATACTGATTGTTTTATTTTGTAGCTCCGACCAAATTTTGCTGATGCACGGTCAAATTTAGCAAGTTCATATATGCGTAAAGGGCAGTTTAACGAGGCAGCTCAATGTTGTCACCAGGCTCTTGCATTGAATCCACGTTTGGTAGAATTTCTTTCTGACTCTTGACACTTGGATATTCAATGATTTAACAAAATCTTTGAATAGAACATAACGTTTCTTCTTAATGTTACAGGTTGATGCACACAGTAATCTTGGGAATTTGATGAAAGCTCAAGGATTAGTTCAAGAGGTGAGGAATCTATGGTCTTTTTCTTTCTTCTTGATAGGTCTGATATTAGGTGTACATGGTTACAACTACAAGATGGCAAAAATTAGTATTACAAAGTGTTCTGATGCCAATAGATATAGATGATTCACAATATGTGTAGTTGGTTAAATTTATTGACTCACATAAGTTTGAAAAGGCTTTTAGTTGTGATTTTCTTTGTAGTTCTTGCATGTTGGCTTGTTCTCATGCTCATTATTATTCAATTTTGTATGGAACACCTTAAGATGCTTTCCTGAATGGATAAATTTATGATTTTTATGGATGAATAAAAAACTCAAACCACTGAGTTTACTTGAGACTAAAGAATGCTCCTCCTTCTTCCTAATAGATTCAAGATGGCTATGTATGTGTCAACTCAAATGCAGTCCACATTTGAGAA
This sequence comes from Humulus lupulus, assembly GCF_963169125.1. Classification (NCBI taxonomy): domain Eukaryota; kingdom Viridiplantae; phylum Streptophyta; class Magnoliopsida; order Rosales; family Cannabaceae; genus Humulus; species Humulus lupulus. The sequence continues at coordinate 84,186,355 of NC_084794.1, read as the reverse complement.
CTAGAGGCTTTTGTTGGAGTCAGCCACTGAAATGACCATTGAGGATCTACTGGTACAACACTCATCACAACAAGAATAAGGGAACAATTGGAGAGATACAACTATGACAGAAATGGAGTCCAACTATTTTAATTAATTTCTCTAGCTACTGATTTCCCTCAAAATTTTGATATTGCCAATGCAGTGTTTACTGTTTACAGTAATTTCATTTCATTTTTAAAAAAAATATATTTTTTGAAATAAGTGGTTTTCTTATATGCAGAGGCCAACTTTCTGACTCGAGAAGCAAATGAATGGTACAAAGAACCTACTTCAGCAAGCGCTTGTAGCCCTTCAGACGATTTCTCTCATGATTTTGACGATTTCTCTGTGCGTCTCTCAAAATCTCATCTATGGTTTTTAGTTTTCAGTTTCATATTAATATATATTTGTTGAAATATATATGTTTATTGTTTGTACTATATTTATTTATATATAAATATATATTATACTGTTGTTGGAAAGGAAGGGAAGATGGGGGATTTTTATGATTTTCCCTCTTAAATGTATTAAATTTAGGTATATGCTATTCACAACTTGAATATTACTTTAAATTAACGTTGTGGCTTATGCATGCATGATGAATAATTAGAATAGGTCTTATCCCCTTATTCTTGTGTGCAGGGTATTGACTCAAAGCATCAGACTTCTTTCTTATACATTCTTGAGAAAAGCAAACTATGACAGAATAGTTGTACCCATTGTAGGTATGCTTTTTTTTTTGCCAAATTTAGTATTTAGTAGTCCTTTTGATTTTATGGATTCTTGTTCATCTAATGCCTGCTCTGCTACTTGCTATTTTCTAGCTTGCTTATATTAGCTTTAATCTTATGATAGTTTGATGACATTGGGTCTCAAGGCATAAAAGTTATTGTCTATAACTTATGGGCTAATGACGACGAGATTGTGGAGTTAGACTTCAATACAGATCCTAAGGTAAATTGTTCTGTCTTTCTTTTTAGTTTCAAAATGTGTCGTCATTATATGTTTAATTTTGGTTGTCTTTTATGTATTGATTGTTGCAGGGTATTATTATTAGTGGGGATACTAGAAAAATTCAAACAATCCCTGCTTGGAAGTCAGTAAATGAACAACACATTGGAAACCGGTACCATTATTCTCTCCGCGTAAGTCTATAAATTAAGGAGATGAAAAAATCCCTCAACTTTATTGATGAATAATTTCTCTTTAAATAAATTTACTATGTGATTAACAAATTTCATAAAAATAGGATCAGAATAACAAACAGATTAATACAAATAAAACACCTATCTAATTAAATTTGAATTTGAATTTTATCAACACTCACCCTCAGGTTTGGCTATAGATGCCGATAAGACAAGCTTGCCTACAAGAAATTGGAAGGTTGGTTCAGCTAGATCTTTGGGAGTAGATTAATTAAAAATACCCTTTTTACTCGGAGATTACATTCTCAAAAGGTATCTTAGTGCTCCAAGAGAAATTTTTGAAATAGAATATTGGATACAAGATTTAATTCCCTTTCTAATTGCTATTGGCTTATCTAAATCATGGATAAGATTAGATTGGTGAATGAGATTTTACCATTGGTTCATCTTCTTGACTTTGAATAGGATTCATAATGTACTTATCAATGTTTAAAATACCGCTTTTATGCCTCAAGGTGCATTGAGGCATAAGCCTCAAATATTTAATTAAAAAATATGTTTAGAACACCTAAAGATATTAAGTAAGATGAATGTGTCTTATAAAACTCGAACATATAATAAGAAATGTCATTAAACTCAAACAGACCATAAAATGTATCATTAAACTCAAACATAAATATCTCATAAATTATCTAAATTTGTAAAATTCAAACATAAAATATCTCATAAATGATCTAAATTTGTAAAATAAAGTTAACTTTTGTTTCTAGTACTAGAATCCTAGATTCTACTATCCTAGAACAAACTTTTGATCTGTTTTTTTGGGCCTATTTAGATCAGCTGTGTTTAAATTTGATTTTGGGTATTTTTGGGCATAAAAAAGCCCATTACGAAAATACAACTCTAAGGCTTACACCTCTCTCAATTTCTGTCTCAGCCGCCCCAACTCAGCGCCTCACTACAGTGAGGTGTATGCCTCACCTTTGCTAAGCAAGGTGCACGCCTTGGTGCATTTTTTTTCCGCCTTAAACTGAGGCGCGCCTCAAAACCACATTTTTAAACATTGGTACTTGTTTGCTTGAGAACTTTTTCTTTTAAAGCAGACTGGGTACTCTTGTTGTCTAGGCACATGCATAGGTGGTGGTGTTGATTCTCCCTTGGGAGAAACATGATTAAAATATCAAATGCAATGAACAGATAAATACAAATAAAACAAATCTTATCAAATTAAATTTGAATTTCGTCCACAAAGGCCTGTGGTTGAAAAACTTTTGAGTGAATAAGTTATCAGAAATCAAAATTTTTACTACAGTATTCTTGTTCCTTCAGGTTTACTTGTCCATCTTGTATATGCGAATACCAGCAAGTTTCAGAATAATACTTAGGGGGGAAGTTGTGGAACATCACAATATCGCTAATGATCTCAAATTTCCACAATTTATTGCCTAGTACTTCACTTTTAGACATGGGCTACAGCTTTTAGCACTGTTAACTGATCTTTATGATGTTATTCATGCTAAGACCTTGATGTATTTCATTTAGAGCACTGAAAACTAACATATGTGTTTAAAACATCATATTATGTAGGGTCATGAACTTGTGTGTCTGTATGTGTTATCACATTCATTAGTACCTCCCTATTGAGAATCCAACATGTGGATGATGCATAGATACATTGTTATTACTAATTTAAACTCGATTCACTAAATTCTTTTAGATAAATGTTTATTACGAAGTGGAGTTTATACGCATAGTATGCTGCTGCTATTCTCAGAATCTTGTGATTATTTTTAGGTGCAAATTCTTTAAATATTTGAATAGGGCCAATAATTTGAAATTTTTTTTTTGCTTATTCTCTTAACCAAATTTTAGCTTACAACTTGCCATGGCTTCTTTCTCTTTTGCTTATACCCACTATTGCTACCATATTTATAGATACATTTGTTCTAGACATGATAAGATTTTCATCTTGTCTTTTTATGGTCCAAGAATATACAAGCACCTTCGTTTTACAAAGATGCCTCACAAATTCTAATCTTCTTGTCTTCAAACTTTTATTCTAGCTCACAGTTTCAGCTAATTTTGTGAAATATGAAATTATCTAGATCAAGCCCTTTTTTCAATTATGGTGTGAAATCAATGTTAGGAATTTTTTAATAGCTAATGTGCTTGTTTTAACCCATATGCTTATTTTCCTCGTTGTGTCAGAAGACACAACGAGGAAAATAAGAGGAAACAGAAACACAGAAAAATAGCAAAAAGTATAAGTGATCTCTAAATTAGAGGAGTAACCTCATCAAATTTTGGTACATTACTCGAATCTCATCCCCAATTAAATTGTTATTATTTTCTTGCTTTCATTTCTTTCCCCATACCCCTAATGGAAAAGAGTTATCTAACTTTCTATCACTACTGGGTAAAAAAAAGTTGGATGGGTAACTGATGATTAAAGACATGCCATAATCTCCTGAATGTGTCTTTCTTTCAAGAGCATTGTCTTCTGAACTTTAATGTGCCTCTATATCAATTATAACTACATTGTATATGTATGGAAATGAATTTATTTGTTTTTCTATTTCTCTCTCTGTTTCCATTTTAATTTACTTTCTATTTTTCTGTATGCCTTAAGGATATTCTTTCTATTCCTTCTTCTCTTTGTATGTATTTGTATCTTAATAGGAATGAATTTTTGCTAAACCATATATCGATGCTTGCCTAAATAACTGCCCACTTCTCTTTATTAGCTACGCATTTACTATTGTGAATTGCTAACACCACGAATCGAAAGGGAAATAGGGGAGGACTGGTCAATCATTGCTCACGTCCCCAACATATCATTTAAGGATTATACAAGGATTATCTATTTCCTTGTATTATTCACTCCAACTGGTACTATCCTTTCCTCTCCCATATTTATATATAGGCTAAACTCATATATATATATATATATATAGAGAGAGAGAGAGAGAAAGAGAATGAATGTAGGACAAATTTATCTGTTTGATTGGATGTCCTGTATTTTTCATTATGTATAGTTGGAGTGGAGTGCAAAGACTGTAGATTAAGATCTGAAAACAATAATATTCCTTGGATTTGGAACAAGTGTAAGTAGAGCTGTACACTACAGGTCTACAGCCACAGGGTCATCAAAGCTCATCATGGCATGGTGTTTATTGTAATCATCTTGAAAATTATATTGGCAGCTAGCTTATTAAGTTTTTGTTCATTTATTTCCATTTCATAAGATTTCATGCATACATATATATAAGTTCTATTTTTGCGTATTGGATAGTCCATAATTTTTTCTATAACTTACTTTGTTTTTGGGTTTGTTTCATTCGTTTACCTTGAAACTCTTTGATTAATTTACTGAAAGAAACATTTTTGGGTGATATTTCTACTAAAAACCATAAGAATGGCCACTCGTGGTGTAAACATAATTGAACTATCCTTGAAGTAACTATAAGTATGCATGATTTAGAAATAGTTTTAAACATGTTTTTGTGTCCGTATTTTGAGATTTCCTTGTCATTTGGTGCATTTTGACAGTTTTTTATTTTTTTCTTTAACATCTTTGGTGCATTTTGCTACTGGTTCAATGGCATAGAATATGTATTTTGTTATTGGCTTTGGTGTATTTTGCTACTGGTTCATTTGGGACATGTTACTTTCTGATTCTTTTGAGATATGCATGTAAAAGCCTCAACTTATCTGTTTGCATACATTTGTTGAAAACATCAGGTTTTGGCCTTCGGGTACTGTGTGACTTCAGGCCATCAACTACAGAGGTTAACATAATAATAAAGCTTTTCATTGTGTTGCTTCTCTCGATAGTGGAGTTTTGTTGTCTCAATTCACGTTTTGGTGGCATGATAGACATGGAATCTGTCGAGGACGTGGCTAATATTTCTAATGTGTCTGGGATTACTACCCATTCTTTGAAACTGTATAGTCATTGCTGACCAGTGGACCCTCTCCCTGCAACTGTACAGTCATTGTAACTGTTGTTTTTTAATTTGGCAAATACTAGGAGCTTAGGCATATATGCACTGTCACGGGAGAATATTTTGTGCTGAAAGTAGTAACTTTTCAATATGTTGAATATTTAAGACTACTTGAATACTTAAAGAATATTTTGTTGTTGATGACAGTGTTGAATATTTTAAACTAATTTGTGGATTGTTAATACAATGTTGAATGTTTTTACTTTTTGTTATTTGAAAATCAAGTTCATTTGATGATGCTAGTATACATTAGAAAGCTAATTTTAATTATAAAAAAAAAATTAAAATATAATAGAATAAATTAGTGTTATATAAATGAATATATAATGAGAATTTAAACTTATCTAAATATTAAAATAATACGAAAATTGTGTTATAGTATCTATTACAATAACACTTTTTATGTAAAGAATTTTGTTATGCAAACTTCATTATATAACACAAATAATGTGTTATACTAAAGTGTAGTATAACACAAATTTATAAGTATTGAAATGTGTTATATAATCGACTATAAATAATATAATTAAACACTTATCTATTTATTAAAATAACACAGAAAGTGTGTTATCGTTGACAGTATAATAACACATCTGTATAACAATGATAAAGTGTTATGTAAAGTACCCTGACCTACGATAACATAGTCGGTCTTAACACATCAAAAATTGTTATGGTATGTTTTGATAACACATTTTTGGTGTTATTAAAAGCATTTTTTTCTTGTAGTGCAATAATTGAGTTATTATGTGAATTATATTATAATATAATTATGTTTGCATGTTAGAGATATTAAATATGTGTATGTGGGCCCGTTTCTTATAAGAAGGGTATTTTAGTAATTTGACCCGTTCGGGGAAAAATGCAAATGTGTGTTTGTGTGATTGAGACCACATTATTATGTGGATATATTTGGGTTACTCGACGAGAGGCGATTCTGATGAGCAAGTAAGCGAAAAAGTCACAACGGGGTTTTAATACCCGGCTCGGGGTAAGCTTAGGGGTATTTTATTGATTTCGTACATTACCCGAAATTAGTGGGTAATTGGAAAATTTATTGGTAACCGTGTGAGAAAATTGGAAGTAGCGGGAATTATAGGATGCAAATTGTGGATAGCGGGATTTAAGGAAAAGGACAAAATTGCCCTTGTGAACATTTGAGGTATAAGCTAAGGGCAAGGGGAAAAATGGTCATTTTCTCTTTAAGTGTAAGGTAAGATAAGCTGGAAATGTTTGAGAAGGCTAAGGAATTAAAGGAAAACAGCAGCATCATTCTCTTTCTCTCTCTCACATTCTCTTTATGCTCCATGGATGCTTGAGTTGTTTTTTGGGAAATTGAAGGGTAAAGCTTGGGAAATCAAGGTGTTAGGCTTGGGGGAAACAGAGGCTTAGCTCAAGTGATTCATCTCAGCCGAGGTAAGATTTTGGACTGAAAGTTATTAAGTTAGTTCAGCTGGTTTATTTAGAACTATGGTGTTTATGCATGCTTGAAAGATGGTTGGTTGGGTTTGGGGATTTTGATGAGTTGTACCGTGATAATTAGTTGGGTTTGATTGGTGAGAGTGAGTATATAGCTTGTGGGAATTAAATTGGAGGAGTGGGATGAAATTGGATGATTTTTGGTTGGGTTCGGTTGAAGAAAAACCCAGAAATTTCTGGGTTAGTGGGGCTGGGCCGCAGCTGTTTTATGGTGAGCCGCAGCCTGCGAAGGGAATTGTGAGCCAGCAGGGCTCAGTGGCAGGGGTAGGCCGCGACGCCTCAGGGGCGCGCCGCGGTGCGCGTTGGTTTTTAGGGAGGCCGAGCCTCTGGAATTGGAGGCGGGCCGCGGCTCGGGTGTGAGGGGTCGCGACCCTTAAGAGGAAAATTGGCTTAGATGGGATTTGCAGATTGGGAACTTAACCATTTGGACTCGGGATCAATTCTACTTCCTTGTTAAGTGGAATTCGATGTCCCGGAGGCTGAGATTTGGTCTGGAAGCTTTTATTTATCTGTTGTTGATGGAACTTCCTTATTACGGTTGTGACTAGGTTTACGCTAAGGGCTCAAATCGGGGATCGTACTCAAAGGGTCGTCGTTAGTAACTCGCATTCAGACCGAAGGTAAGAAAACTGCACTTGTTATGTGAATGCATGATTAGAGCTTAGTCAAGGTGATGAATGTGGAGATGAATAAAGCTTTGACTTTGTTGATGGACATGATTATAATTGTTTTTGCGAATATCTGATTAGGTAACTTGTAATGTGCATAATTATGATTATGCTTATGACTGTTGTGTGAATGTATTATAATGCATTGTGATTGGTGATAGTTATGCCATATGAAACATGTGAATGTCTGTTATGACTGTGAAGCTTGGTTTATAAACTAGAGGGTTATTAGGGTGTTAAGTGGGAATCAACTTAATAGTTGAGAATATATTGGACTCGGGGAGACTCGCCTCATAAGTTGAGAGTCCCAAGGATTCAACTTATAAGTTGGAGGCACGTGGTGGCTTGACTTATAAGTCAAGGGCTTAAAGAACTTAATTTATAAGCTAAGATTTGCACAATGCACGTGGAGTGCAGGCCACCATGGCTGGGCCACCCTGGGAGTGCGACATGCACTTGACTGGCTCGGATGCCAACAACTTGAAAGAAAGTGCAACATGCACTTGTGTGACTCTATGGTCTCCATTTTGGTTTAATGAATGCATCCGTTTTAGTTATTACTGTTTGATAATCGTTTTATTCTGTAAGCTGTTGAATATGTTTTCTTGCTGAGTCTTTTGGCTCACAGGTGCTTTGTGGTGCATGTAAAGGTAAAGAGAAGCTCATCCAACCATGAGTCGGAGGGCATTAGCAGTGGTATGTACATATGCAGTCTGCTCGACCACCATGGCCGAGATGCTCAGGGGAACTAGGGTCAACCCAGCTTTTGCCGCCTAGATCGGCTTATTGTGTAACCTGAGTATTGTAATTGACTTTTAAACTGATGTTTTTGGGATCCCATGTAAAAAAACATGTTTTTTTTTAACCTAATGGAAATGTTTATGAGTTGACCAAAAGTTTTAATACCTAAACCTTTAGTGGCTTAATCACATGTTTAGTCCAAATGACTTGTTTAACAAGTCCAGCACTGGTTTTAAACACACTTGGTAATGGTCCCTAATTAGTAGGGCATTACACCCAGGACCGCGTCCTGGGATATTTCCCGGGATGCAATGAAGAGGTCATGGCTCCCAAGTCTGAGATTATACCGGGACGACTGTAGATGAACCCGGGTCCTAGTAAACGAACCAGGACCCTGGTACATGAACAGGGATGTTGGTAAACGGACCTGAACCCGGTGGCCAGGTTGGGTGTGATAAAGTATCCCTGATATAGACCTCACCCCAAGAAGTGTGGAGCTATGTCCCCATAGTTAACCTGCAAAAGAGGTTACAACGGGAATGTACGCCGTCGGTTCAGAACTGTACGACCACTACTCTGACAGATTCTGTCCCCCGAATCTCCCTCGAAGCCCACGACACCCAGATTGACGCAGCATTCTGTCGTGAGCCTTTTAGTATGGTTATGTTTGGGTAGGCCCAATGGGCCTTAGGCAATGTACTTTTTACATTTCAATCCTTCGTATTACGCCTTCATCAAGAGAAAATAATATTTACACCCTTATTGGGCCCGGATTAATCCGGCCCAAACCCAATGCACTCACTTGCCTATAAATATGAAAGTGGTGCATTGGAGAAAAGGATCGAATTCTCTTCGAAGAGGCATACACTCTGCTCAAATTCAGAGAGTTCATTACTTAAGCTCTTAAAAGCTATAATAAATCGACTCGTGGACTAAGGCTTTTTAACGCCCCAACCACGTAAAACTCCTTGTGCGATAATCTTTATTTATTACTGTCTAAGCTCTTTTATCTTTGATAATTCTAGTTTCCGAAAAACTCGGTAAATAGATTCATTTATTACTATAATTATTAAAAAATTAGTTATTTCTAAATAATTTATTTAAATATAAATAAAAATATTTTTATTTTAAATTTGAAATATCAAAACAATAAAAAGATAAATACAGATGGAAAATTTTGAAATAAATGTCAATTATATATGATTATTTATTATTATATCTATTATAAAATTAGTTATTTATAAATAAATTGAGATATTTTAAATTTTGAATTTGAAATATGAAACAATAAAAAATTACCATGAATTGGAAAATCTTCAAGATAAATGTGAATTTATATATGGTTGATTTATTACAATAATTATTAGAAAATTGGTTATAATAAATATTAAAAAAAAACAATTACGGAGGAGGCATTGCCGTTATTGATGATTTTAGATATTTTGTTTTATAATTATTTAATAATCATAAATTAAATAAAATAGAATAAAAATGTAGAAAAATTAGAAATAGATTAGAGATTTTGACTTGAATTCTCCTTTTATTTTAAAAAAAAAACATGTGACATTTTTCAATTTGGACATTGTCATTTAAAATATATCTAACAACGAACTTTATAGGTATTTTTTATGTTCTTGTCAAATATAATTGCTTCAATTGACTTATCACATTATTGTCAAGGCAATGACAGTATCTGAGATTTTGATTTGTTGATTATTTGAGTTTAGGAACAAATGAAATTTGAGTAGCTTAATTCCATAAAACCAAGTTTTAAGGGTTTTTTTGCTTCATATTATTAAGTTCCTTTATGCATAGAGACTGTTTACTTCATTTAGATTTGATGAATTGATTTCTGGACATGATTATTGTTTACTTTGTATGGTAACTTCCTAAATGTGTGAATAAGTTTTACAATACATATTCATACTTTTTAGTTTTAGAAGTTGGCAGGTGTGGTAAGTTATTATATACTATTGCTACTAAAAGATATTACAATACATATACATGTATTAAATTTTCTACGTAGCAGCATATTTAGTGGGATGATAAATTTAGATTTTTTCCATTCTATTTACTCGGATCTTTTCCGAAAAAAGGGAAGGATTATTTAGATGGGTTTATACCTTTTTAGACCCTGTGTTTTGTCTTATTACCTGTTTGGACCCTGTGTTTTGATAAATTATTTTTTGGACCCTATATTTTGTAAAATGGTTAAAATAGAGCCCTAAACCCGATTTTGGTTAATGTTTTCTCAACTAAAATCACAAATAATTTACCAAACTAACAATCCAGAACAAAAATAAAATCGTTCTGCTTAAAAACTGTGTTGTTATATTCAATTTTTTCTTCATCAAAATTGAGTTTATGGTTCTATTTTAACCATTTTACAAAACATAGGGTCCAAAAAGTAATTTGTCAAAACACAGGGTCCAAAAATGTATAAACCCTATTTAGATAGATTATAGGCTTTCTATCATAATTATAAGATTCAATTCAAAGTGTACCAAAACTTCACATATTATAATAATAATAATAATATATTTAATAATATCCATCAAGAATAATATTTAGTTAATTACAAAAATAATTATTTAAATTTATATTCTCATACAAAAAGATATTTTTTTATAAAATATCTTTAATTTTAAAAAAAGTCTACAAAAATAGACATTGACATATTATTATAAATAAAAAATTAATATCTTATTTAAATTTAAAATAATAATAGTAAATTAATTAACCACAAATAATGAGACAAAAAATAAGATGGTTATATTAATTTTATTATTTTTTTTTTATATTTTTGATTCATTTTAAATAATAATAGTAATAAAATAAAATATAAATATATTAGAACGCGCAATAGTCTACATCATTGGAGATGGTGGAAAATCTTTCAATTAATGATGCTACAAAATCTATTTGAAGATTTATCGATTAACTTATACTTACTAATTTGTTAAAACTTTGTTGTCTCTTTTTTTCCAGTAGGCCACCTCCAACAATCTCAATATCACCCACACAACATAAACATCTGATAACAACTAAAATATGATAGAAAAATAAGATAAAGATGTTAGAATATCAAGATCAATAATTTAAAATATAAACATTACAGATTAACAAACATTAATAATTGAATAAATACCAAAACTTTAAAGATTAACAAATATTAACAAATATTAACAATTGAATAAATACCCGAGAGGATTGTGTTATCATTAACATGTAAATCAATCAAATTTGCAGATATGAAATGTAATTCATTGAAAATTGAAATTGAAAGAATTTAGATAGAAGAAGAGAAAAAAAAATTAGCGTAGATGAAAATATGAGATTGACAGAGAATATTTAGAATATATATAGATTCACAAAGAGATATTTATCTATATTTAAATAATAATATCTTATAAATATCTCATTTAAATTTAAAAAATTATATTTATCTATAGAATGATTGAATAAAAATATTATATTAAATGAGAAAATAGATAATAGAGTGGTTTGAAGAGTTTTTAAAGTACCACATCATCTCCTTGGTGCTATCCTTTTTATATATATATATACATAATCTAACCACCTTTTTAATATTATATATCTTCTATATAAAAAGTGAGTAGATAACGGAAATTATTGGTTTTAACGGTTTTTATTTTTTTCCGTTAACTTTAACGGAATATTCTTATATTTAACATAATATGCTTATATTTAACGGTAACATGACTTAAACTTAGATAAGATTAAACAAATAAATAATTAAAAAATTAAAATAAGATATTTTGCAATAATAATTATTTAAAAATAATAAAACCATACGTTTTATAATTTAAATAAAATTTAATTAAACTTAAACTTCACGTATTAGAATAATATCATATTAAACATATAATATAATATACTATCAACTAGCAACAAGCTTAAATTTAAAATCCACTTATAATATTAATATTATATTAAACATATAATAGATAACTCTTGTTGTCACTGCCAAATTAAAAAAATAGAACAAATATAAACTTAAACAAAAATTAATTAATTAATTAAAATAAGATATTTTAAAGATATTTTATGATAATTTAAATAATTAATTTATTTAAAAATAATAAAAGCATACATATCATTTTTTATCTTATAAATTTGTATGATAGTTTGTTTTTTAACAAGTGATTGGAGCTCTTTTTCTTCATCAAATTCACCAAAAGACATTGCAAAATATTTTAGAAACTAAAAATAGTTCATGCATATATACTACTGTCTACACTATGACTTTTTCTATTATTAATTTATTTTTAAATATTATTGTATTTTATATATATATCATGTCGCCATGTAAATATATATATCTATGTCAACATTATATTTCGATGTCATATATGTAGAGATTATTGATATAAATATATATATATACTATAGAATTATAATTCATTCTATTATATATATAAATATATTTAAAAAAAACAAGTGAACCAATTTTTATTAAAATTATAGACTATGTTTACAACTTTAAAACTAAGCAAACGTGCATTGCACGTTGCTTCTACATAGTATTAGCAAATATGTCATTTAACAAATTACTATTTTATTTTAAATATTTTAATATTATGGTATATGTATATTATTCTAAACATATAGACTAGTTGGAAAATAATATACCAACAACTCATAAAAAACTTAAAAAAATCAATATAACTTTAAAATAAAAATTAATTAAACAAAATTAATATACATATTGTTTCCCAAAATATTTGCATGATGACGTGGCATGTTTAAGAGGCACATGAGCGACACGTGGTTATTATTAATAAAAGTCTGCTCGACCGATGACCAGAGTGTAAAGAGGAAATTAAAGTTGCTCGATAGGTGCAAGGAATGCTGAGAAGCATGAAAAGAATAGGTGCAGAGGCATACGACCAGAGCTACTCGTGGAACCGAGACAAATGCTCAGAAACTGTTATAAGTTAGATATTTTTGAGATATTTAACTATTTTAAATGTAAATATCATTATTTATGTTATTATTTTGTTATGCTTGTAACGTAAGTTAAAGACGGCCCATAGGCCCATATGTACAACCATGAGCCTATAAATAGGACTCATAGGATTCAATTGTGTCACACGCAATATTTTGTATTCAGAGAGAAATAGTGCTTTTATACGCAATATTTGTATCTAGCTTTAAGACTTATGAAACTTAGTGCACCCTTGTTCGCTGATCGCAAGTTTTGGGGTTTTACATCAATAAAAATACTAAGTGGACGTAGCTTATTACCAATATCTAGGGTTGAACCACTATAAAATCCTTACTCCGTTTACATTCTTGCATTCAGTTCTATAATTCTTATCATTTTTCATGACTCAGTGTTGTTGACTAAATCGAGGGTCAACATTTTGGTGCTTTCATTGAGAGTTGAACTCAAGAATTCCAAGAAAACAATGGCTAAGAACTCTAGGAGAGCAGGTCAAGCTGGACAAACATCGGAAAATGTGCCAAACCCACCTCCTCCACCAGGTTTAGAAGAGGATGAGCCACAGGTGGAATTGGAAGAGGAGGAGATGGACGCTAGAACCTTGCTAATGACTCTGGGAGTGTTGCAAGACGAGTTAGCTAACCTAAAAGCTAACCAAGAGAATGTGCTTGAAACAATGGTGATGCAACATATAGAGTTTGATTGATAGCGTCAAGAATTGAATGAAAGACAAGCGAACATAGATCGTCGACAAAGAGACGCGACAACGGCTTTAGAGGAAGCTATTCAATTGGCTCGATAATAGGCACCTGCTCCACCTAAAACAACCTCTCAGCCATCGATTCCTCATCCTCCTCAAAATTCTCAATCAGAGCATCACCAATGTTCTCCAAATCCACAAGACCCTAGGAGTCCACAATGACCGGAACAACATCCAGCTGCTTAGCATGAAAGGTAGCCCCATAATCCTGCTAGAAATAGCGAGAAGCGTCAACCATCTCACGATGGTCATGAACATACGCAGCAGCATAGAGAGAATAGAGACGAGCAACGTCCCAGAAATCCTAGATGTCAAGCAACAAACGAATGAAACCTTCCTGGCAGGGGACAACATGCCTAAGGAAGCAGAAGGCAAATAGATTTAGGCTCTGCAGTTCGGGATCCCCCACGAGAGAGCAATGTCTAGGGACCCAATGACCAGCGCTGGCTTCCTCCTGTTTACCAAGACGTACTAGGGAGAAGATGTTGGGAATAGTTCCCTTAAAGCAATTGTAGTTGACAAATGTTTTAAATGAAATAAATAATTGAATTGAATTATTATATATATAGACTATGTCCGATATTATATCGATAATATTAAGTAAATATCAGAAAATTCAAAAATTTATCTATGTGGTATTAATTTCTTATTAGTATGAGAGGATCAAGATTAAGATAATAAACTTAAAACAATTCGCAGTAAAATAAAGTTATGGAATCTTTAGATTAATTACTGCTAGTACGGTTCGCTAGTATTATGAATATAAGTGACCTAGATCCGGGTCACTAGTGCAGTAGGACACTTTAGTGAATGTGCTTTATATATAGTAATATATAGAACTGGACCAGATGTGATTTGTTAATACTTGTTTAAACACAGTTTTGTAGTATTAATCAAACACATCAAATGATGATCTTAATCCCGAGGTTGCTATGAACTCCTATATATGTCATATGATTATTTGATTCATGCGTTAAGGTTTGTCAGAACGATCAGGCTAAGAACAATTGTTTTAGGGACTCAATGATATATATGGCTGGGGACATAGTTTAACAGATATGGAATCTATACCTTCTTATAAATTCAATAATGGTTCCCTATTGGGTTGACTTTTGGAATTGAAAAGGTTATGAGCGCTCACGTCGCAAACTTGTTGTGACACAACCTTCACTAGTAAAGTCAATGGTACTCTAGGAACAAGATATTGCTAAAAGGGTAAAACGGTAATTTTATTCCCCTTTAATTATGAACTATTAAGAGAGGATTAACGTTGTATATAATGATTACATCAATGGACATTTTATTCTTTAATAAAATACTCAGTAAATATATGTCTATAATTATCAAGAGTTCAATATCATATTTATAGTGAAGTAATCATGAGATTAATAAATATGATTATTTAATCAAAGAGCTTTGATTAATAATCTACTATTTATTTGAGCTTGATATTATAGGTCCATAGGTCCCTAGGGTGGCTCTCTCAACACCATATCAAGGTAAGAGTTGATACAAGGGTAAAATTATAATTTGGGAATTTGAGAAGAATTTTATTCTTCAGGTTGTTACACCCAGATTTCGAGTATGAGAAGTTATGATGCCGAAATCTAGGCTCGTGAGGTGTAAGCTCGAAATAGACGCGATCGTCGTGTGTCAAACCAATTCTCTATAAATAGCGACCTCGAAGGTTCAGGGATGTGTAGCCTCGAAAGTGCTCTGAGCTCACAAATAGCATGGTGTGACACTTGTATATATCCTTGAACCATCTCTTGCCTTCCAGACTGGTTCAAGCTTGGAATGTGTGAGTTCGAATGTGGCAACATCGTCAATGTCTATTTGTTCCGAGCATAGGCAAAGTGAGGCGACGAGCTCGTGATCGACTGATAGTCTCAGTGAGTCCTAGTCTCGGAGATTTGACGAGTCTAGTATCTTAGTTAATCAGTTATATGTGAATATATTTATTGTCGTACAATCCTAATGTTTAAGGGATATTATTTAATCTGTTATCCGATCCCACATTTTATGGGACGTTTCTGTGCATGTAGGAAATAATGCATTAAATAGCATTATATTAATTGATTCACAGAATATCTTCCCGAGATATGTGGGAATAAATTCTGCAACCTTCTCTATAAATAGAGAAGGAAGCTCCATTTGTATGGACCGATTTCTGATTTCTGGAGAGAAAACTCTGGGCAACTATTCTCTGAAAAGTTTCAAGAAAACTCCCAAGTTCTAATAACATAGACTCATGGACTAGGCAGATTTAACTGCTGAACCATGTAAGAAATCTCTTGTGTTCATCTTTGTTCATTTTCTCTGATATTTTCTTGTTTAATTGCTCTCCTATTTAAGTTGACAAAAAACGGCGTCAACAGTTTGATGCTTTCATTGAGAGCCATTAAATGGTAAGCCTCTCGAATCAGCAATGGCTGCAAATGATCCCAATATTCCTGAGGAGGAAATTTGAGATGAAGCTGAGTACCCCCGGCGCCCTGGAAAGCAGCCTATGGTGAATTCTGATCCCGATGAGAGGAGCGGTTCATCCGACTCTCGGGGACCACCTGCCCCAGGGACGATGAGGACATGTACTACAATCCTGAAAGATATGTCCCAATTGTGGAACTCAAAAATCGTCAACTGCATAAGCAGTTGGCAGAAGGTAAAAAGCGCAACAAAGAGCTAGCCATACTAGCTACTGAAGTACAGGCGGCTCAGGCCCCACCTCCGCAAGATGTTCCTTCTCCACCTCTGCGGGACGTTCACGTCCCACCACGTAGGCCTTGGGGACGAACACGCAAAAATGCAGCCTCCCGAAGAGCGGGGCAACCTCCGCCGCCAGCAGAGCAGCCTGTCCAACCAAGACCCCAGAGAGGTAACCGGGCCGAAGGTGCTGCCAACCCATCTGCAGAAGCACCAGCGGGAGTAGGGAATAACCGAGCCCCCTCAGAGGCTCGGACCCAAAATCCTAGTGCTACGCAGATTGTGCCGGATCTTGATCTTGCAACTTCAGGGCCTTCTAGGCCCCGTAATGAACGACAACCACCTTCTCCAATAAGGCATCCACCATTGCTAATAAGGCATCCCTCGCCAATTAGGAGAGATGCGCAACCGGTCCTTCGTGACAGGGAAAGGTGAGCTGGGCGAAAACATGGGAATGATGGAACTGCTAGGGAACGTAGGGGTCCCCATCCCATGAGAAGCCAAGTGTCTCAATCTCAAACTTTCGAGACAAGGAGGCCAGTAGGAAACCCACTCGAAATAACCATGCAACGAGCCATATCAGCGAAAGCTCTGGTGACACTAGATCTGTGAGTGTATATAACTTGGAGCCTAGGAACACTGGAAATCGAGGAGATCACCCAGATTTATGGGAGCATCTAAACCATAATCGGGGACGTGATAATCCCCCGAATCCAGACCTGAGAGATCATCTTAACGGATGCAAGCATCCCACATCGAGGAGGGGAACTGGAGTTGTTATCAATGATAACCAGTTCCCCCTGATTCAGGCCAGACCTCCCGTAGATCTAGTCCAAGAAAGGATCGAACAGTTGGAAAGAGCATTCAAGCTCTTGCAGAACGAACACAGCCAGGAGCGGGATGAGGAGTTCAATGAAGAACTCGAGCCCTTTGCCCTGCATTTCTCTAGCACCCCGTTCCCTCAAGGATTTAGAATTCCTCATGTCCCACCATTCAACTAAAACTCAGATCCATATAGTCACTTAAGCACGTTCAACACAATCATGCGAGCCAGTAATGTGGGCTATGAGTTCAGATGTATACTGTTCCCAGCCTTTCTCACGGGACCAGCAAAAAACTGGTTTGAGAAATACAAAAGGCATTTGATTGCTTCTTGGGATCAACTATTGATGGACTTCAAGAAATAATTAAAGCCATGGTCGGCATTAGGCTCGAAGCTTCTGCCTTAACCAATGTCCAACAACACCCAAATGAGTCGCTGAAAAGTTATCTCACAAGGTTTAACTTGGAAGTCACCCGAGCTCGCGATGTCGACGATAGTGGTCATTTATGGGGGAAAGAAGAAGAAAGGGGAAAGATACTTATCCATATACAAAGTGTATACCCGAGCTCAACGAGTCTCGGCAGAATATCTACCTGGCTAATGAAAACCAGGTCCCTTTCAGATGACCTGATCCCATGAGAAACCAAAATTCGAAAAGAGACTCCAACAAGTACTGCAGATTCCACAGAGATATCAGACATACAACTAATGAATGTAGACAGTTAAAAGATGAGATTGTAGGTTCGATATCGAGAGGATATTTCAGGTAGTATGTAAGAAATCAAAACCCCAACCAGGCTTCCACCAGCCAGAGGGCAGCAGCTATACCACCTGCCCAGAACAGCAACTCCCGAGCACGGGAAGATGAATGACCCCCTCCGATTGATGGAGAAGATGTCATAACCATCTCGGGGGGACCCCATATTGTAGGATCAGGTAGGAATGCCCAGAAAATATATGTGAATGAGTTAAAAATTGGTGACAGTTCTCCCTACGAACCCGAACCAAGAGTTCTGAAACAACAAAGGGTTGAAACACAACCCATAACCTTTATTGAAGGGGATGCGTCTCATGTCCAATTCCCCCATAATGACCCCCTGGTCATCACCCTTAAGCTCGTGAGTCCTGATTGATAAGGGGAGCTCGATAAATATCCTCTACAAAGCCACTTTAGAAAAGATGGGACCTGCGCTTCGTGACCTAAAAGCCTGTGCAACTACGTTGTACGACTTTTCAGGAGAAGGGATTGCCTGTATGGGATCCATAGAACTCCCTGTAACCTTGGGAGACTACCTAGTCTCGGTAACCAAGATGATGGAGTTCGTAGTGGTGGATCTCCCATCGCCCTATAATGTACTGCTCGGGAGACTCGCCCTAGAATGGCTGGGGGCAGTTTCGTCCGTTAGGCATCTAGCCATCAAGTTCCCGATTTCTAGTGGCATCAGAACTCTGAAAGGGGACCGGCTCGCAGGGAGGGAATGCTACAGCATTTCCATTAGAGGGAAGAAGCAGACAAGTGCACAAACACTCGTTGTAATTCAGAATAAGGATGGGACAATCTTTGAAATAGATGAAGAAATCGATCCTAGAATAGAAGAAAGGGCTGACCTCGTGCCCCTAGAGGTGCTTGAAGAAGTCTAGCTCGAAGAAGCTGATCCCCCAAAAACTGTGAAGGTGGGGAAAAACCTTTCAGAAAAGACAAAGTAGCAATTAATTTTCTTCTTGAGGGAGAACCAGGATGTTTTCGCATGGTCACATTTGGACATGGTAGGGATAAGTCCGAATGTGATAAGCCATGCACTTAACATTGACAAAGGCTTCCCCTTGAAGCAGCAAAAGCGAAGACTCCTGGACAATGATAGGAAGAAAGCCTTGAAGGAAGAAGTCGACAGATTAAAGGCAAACTGGTTTATATGAGACGCCTTCTACCCTGATTGGGTCGCCAATCCGGTCTTGGTTTCGAAACCTAACGGTACATGGTGAAATTGCATCGACTACTCCAATCTCAACAAGGCATGCCCTAAGGATTGCTTTTCCCTACCTCGGATCGATCAGCTCGTAGATGCCACATCTGGGCACAGTCTTATGTCATTCATGGATGCTTACTCTGGATATAACCAGATTTCCATGCATGCACCAGACCAAGAGCATACGAGTTTTGTAACAGATAAAGGGCTATACTGTTACAATGTCATGCCTTTCGGGCTTAAAAATGTTGGAGCCACGTATCAAAGGCTTGTAAACAGAATGTTCTATGAGCAGATAGGTAATAATATGGAAGTGTATGTTGATGATATGTTGGTTAAATCTAAACATAACAATAACCATGTGGACGATCTTGAAGAATGCTTCTCCATACTACGAAAGTACAACATGAAACTCAATCCCCAAAAATGTTCTTTCGAGGTATCATCGGGGAAGTTCTTGGGCTTCATAGTAAACGCGCGAGGAATAGAGGTTAATCCTGACAAGATCCAGGCTCTAATTGACATGCCCTTACCTCGAAAGCATAAAGATGTCCAGAGCTTAACTGGACGGATGGCAACATTTAGTAGATTTATCTTTAACTCTACAGACTGTTATCTACCATTCTTCAATCTTTTGAGAGGGGAAAGAAATTTGGGTGGACAGAGGAATACGAGCTTGCATTTCAGGAGCTGAAGAAGCACCTCGCGGAACCTCCCATTTTTTCGAAACCTATCACAGGAGAAGTCTTGTACCTATATCTCGCTACAACTGTAATGCCCCGAAATCCCTAATGCGGTTTAATGGCTGGATTAGTAGGCCGGGAGGGCCATAACTGTTTAATTATGCCATTAAATGATAATATGCATGTTTACGTGAATTATATTATAATATGATGTTAAATGCATGCATGTGGATCCACATTTCATTACAGGGGTGTTTTGGTAATTTGGCCCATTGAGGGCATAATTGTATATTTGTATGCATGTCGGTGATTTATTGCTGAGACCACATTGTAATGTGGGTTTGTTTGAGCTATTCGGCATGAGACAATTTTGGAATATTAATTAGCGGTCTAGTCATAACAGGTTTAAGTTCGGGGTGAGTCTCGAGGTGATTTTAATGATTAGAGCATTGCCAGGAATTAAAGGGCAATGAGATATGAATTATTAGTGTTTGAGAATATTGAGAATAGCGGGAATTGGAGAGCGTTAATTATGATTAACGAGATAAGTGGAAAATACCAATTTTTCCCTTGGGAGCCTTTAGAAACCCTTATTAGACCTAGGGGTATTTTGGTATTTTCACCCCTAGGATAGATATAAGCCATTTAAGGCTGTAGAAAGAAGAGAAAATAGAGCATAAGTTCAAGCTTCTCCCGTACCTTTTCTCCTTCTGTTTTCTTTGTGATTTTTGAGTCATTCTTGAGGATTCAAGCTTGGGAGCTTAGGAGTGTGTTCCTCCATTGAAGAGCATCATAATCTGAGCTTGAGGTAAGTTTCTAGCCATTAAAATCCTTGCTTTGCTCTGTTTTAGTTCTGGTTTTTAGTTGGGGATTCCTAGGTTGAATAATTGTTTTTGTTGGGAGTTTTGGCTAGGGTTCTTGTGGTTGTGATGCTTGGGGTATGTGAGGATGGTTTTTGGGTTCATTTGGCATCAAAAATGAGGTTTGGAAGCATTATAATTGAGTTAGAATTGAAGGAGTCGAAGAAGGAGGTTTTAGGGGAGATCAGCTCTGGGGGTAGCGCTACAGCGCCCATCAGAGGGCGCTATAGCGCTACACAGGATGATTGTTGGACGGTTGGGGGTTCTGAGTATAGCGCTGGGGCGCTAGGGATCTATTCCTCCATAATCCCGTTTTGAGTGTTTTTAAAAGTTTTTGGCTCGGGGTTTCAATCCTTAAGGCCCGGGATCGAATCTACTCACCATGTGGGCATGTTTCGAGGTCCCGAGAGTGGGGTTTAGGTTAAGACCCTTCATTGTTGACTTTCATTAATGGAGGTTATAATTGGTTGTGATTAGGTAATCGCTAAGGAATCAAAAGGTCGATCGTTCTCAGGAGTCGTTCTTATTATATCTCTCGCTCGAACCAGAGGTAAGAAAACTGCACCCTGTGTATATGACATGCATGATAGTTGTTGAGGCATGTTGGTTGATAAATGTGGACATTGATTGCATATTAAATGCTAGTGGATGTTGTTTACTTGTGTCTGGCACTGATTGTTGGAAAAAGCTTATACAGGATCTTTATTTATTTTCATGTATATCTAATATTAAACAAATTAATACGAGATAGCCTAAAACATGTTTCTAAAATTGAATTCAAAGAGAAACAAATAATATAATACTTACAGTATACGCAGCGGAATTAAGAGTCCTTCCTTCAGTTTCTCTAACTCTTGTATCCTTTCTGTCGTAGAGTATTATCAAGAAATTGAACCGATCTTCTATTTTCTTCACGATCTTCCAATGTATCCTTAGAACCACCTAGACTAGTGTGGGAAATTCTCAACACATGAGATAGATATAGAGAGAAGAAGAGAAAATAACAAAGTGGCTTAGAAAAGGACTTGTGTTTAAAGAGAATATAAAACTATCAGAAAATCTGACTTGTGACTTATCTGCCGTCTCTAACTCTTCTCTCTAAGCACTCCTTTTATAGACTCAATTAGGCCATTTAATTTAATTAAAAAATCAATAAAATAACAGCCATTTTGAAGCCCTAGGTCAAAATTATCATGGGCTATAGGCCCGTGAAATTTCCCATTTGATTATAAGCCCATTGGACTTAAAATCAAGGCCTGCATTATTTTCTATTGATTTAATTAATTAAATAATTATTTAAATCCTTTATCAAATTAATTATTTATAATTTGAACCTTGATTTAAATTTATTTATTAATTTAGATACCAATTTATCTTAATTAATAAATCTGCCATAATTTCTCTTTTCTTCTCAAAATTACACAACTCTGTGAAACTATCCAAAATTGACCTGGTCAACTTTGATAATTCTAATTGATAATTAAATCAATTAATTGAGACTATCTAGATGATTTTATCCAAGGTACAATGGGAACCATGGGCCTATGAAATCAAGCTCCAATAAGTTATCATAAATCTAACAAATAAATTTACTAACTTATTAATTCCTCGTGACTCCACTATAGACTTGGAATTGCACTCTTGAATTCATAGAACGCTCTATAACAAATATAGATACGCTATTAATTATCCATTGTTACAACCATAATTGTCACTCAATCCTCTATAGACGGTCTACAATGAGATAGGACTAAAATACCGTTTTACCCCTCATTGTATTTTATCCTTAAAACACTTAGTTCCTTGTAAATGATATTTCAGTAAACTAATTTAATTACTGAAATGAGATCTCTATCATTTATCACCTTGAACCAAACTAAAAGGAAACCATCGTTTCACTTCTTCATCAGAAGCTATAGATGTTCATATCTATGATTAACACTCCCACTCAATTATACTACCGAGTTCCCAAGATGTAAGTATGGGCTAGTCCGTAGGGTAAGCTGGTAACGAACAAGTCAAAGAACTCAAATAATACAATAAGTTAGAATACTAACCACTCAGAATTGAGATTGAATTGACCTATGGTCAACTATATGATATGACTAGAATAGATAATAACGGTATGTTTACTTATCTTATCAACTGTCAATATCGGTCCAGTCCGATGTAACAAATACATCCGATCTTATCTACTTTGCTAATGTTCTGGAAAGAACATAACACTGTAATGTGTAAGTAGATCATATCGTAGATTTGCAAGTCAGTGTAAATCCGGTGCACTGACTAATCTTAGGACTAACATGTTTTGAACATATAATCATATTTATATTCCACTGTGATTACGTCGCTATAAATAAGATTAGCTATATGCTCGGGATTTAATAGAAGTTTATATTAAACAAATAATCATGAAAATAAAACATGTGAGCAAAGTGATTGACCAAGTCAAAAATTGATTTCTATTCTTTTATTGATAATAAAATGAGATTACAAAGAATTTGGGTTTTAATTAGGGCATAAAACCCCAACACTGATTAGTCAGGGACAACACTGATCGTGTATCACTGACCGAAGAGTTAGAAACGACATAAGTGTCCTGAACGCAGGGCCGAATGAAGATTAGATCTAATCGATATCAGCATTGAATGACTCTAAGGCATTAATGCTGGACCGACCCTAAGGTCGATGAAACTTATAAGCGCTTGGCTAGTCTAGGACTAGTTACTCAGAACCAGGGCCTAAGGCCTGGGTGATTGCTTGTCACATGGCTAGGGAACGGTGTTCCATCGTTATGACTAGATGGTCATGAGGTAGGTTATGTTGATGACTAGTCATCATGCACCTAAACTGTTTAAGCTAGTGAAAAGATCACTTATCTTTAAAGCCCCAGTGACCCTATCGACACATGGCTATTGGGAACTGAACCCACCTTAGTGACTTTTGCGACTGTCACTCGTCTGTTTTGGACTGAAAGTCCTGAATGATTATTATGATCATTGTTGATATTATATTCATGCTATATTGTGTTTTCTTGCTGGGCCTTGGCTCATGGGTGTTATGTGGTGCAGGTAAAGGGAAAGAAAATCTCACCCAGCCTTGAGTGGAGAGCTTAGGTGGTGATGTGTACATATGCGGCCGCTTGACCACCACGGCCAAGGAGTTCTCAGAGGAACTAGGGGGTTTACCCTATTTTTGCCGCTTAGGTCGGCAGGTTTGTAAATTTGAAACAGTAATGACCATTTTGAGTTGTAAATAACTTGTAAAAGTTTTTTATGGGCCCATGAACAGTTTTACGTATTAAATAAAATATATCCTTTCCTTTTGATTCGTTTTCCACCTTAGCATGTTAATAATACTTAGATGCACGTTTTTAACCAAAGGACTCGGGTAATAAGTCAAATTTCTAGTTCACCGTAACTGTTCTGGGGTAACCAGGGCGTTACAACAACTGAGCACGCCATCAGCGCCGTGCTCATCCGAGAAGATCAGAAGGTACAAAAACCAGTGTACCATGTCAGCAAAAGGTTACTGAGGGCAGAATTGAGATACCCGTTAATGGAGAAGTTGGCTCTTAGCCTAATTCACTCATCTCGAAAGCTCCGACCTTACTTCCAAGCACATCCCATCCATGTGCTGACTAACCCAGTCTTGTCAAAGCCAGAAGCCTCGGGTCGATTATTAAAATGGGCTGTTGAGCTCGGACAATTCGAGATCACTTATCATCACAGAATGACCATAAAAGGGTAGGCTCTGGCAGACTTCAATGTGGAATGTACAAGAATGACGGATGACGAAGTTATAACCCCTGCTCGCGAGCTGTGGAAGCTTTTTGTCGATGGATCTTCCAACGAAAATGGATCGGGGGCAGGAATCATATTGATCACTCCAACTGGAAGTCTATTTCATTTCGCCTTGAGGTTTGGCTTCTAAGCGTCTAACAATGAGACTAAATACGAAGCTCTATTGGCAGGACTTCAAATAGCCAAGGAGCTTAGGGCTAAAGCGATACATTGTTATAGTGACTCGCTGTTGGTGGTCAACCAAATCTTAGGGGAATACCAGGCTCGTGGAACAAAGATGGCTGCGTATTTAGAAAAAGTGAAAGCAACACTCGAACATTTCGAGTTCTATGCGATAAAGAAGGTTCCCCAAGAGAATAACTCAAATGCGGATGCTCTGGCCCGACTTGCCACATCCAACGAGGTCGATGCGTTGAATGTTGTACCAATTGAGCACCCGTCGACACCCAGTATTAGCGAGCCTGAACAGGAAGATGTCTGCATGATTAACTCCAAACCGACCTGGATGACCCCAATAGTTGATTACCTTGAAACTGGCATTCTCCCAGCAGAATGGAACAAGGCTTGGAAACTGATGTATCAGATTCTCAGATACACTATTATGGAAGGAAGGCTATATAGGAGAGGATACTCTATGACATTACTCTGATGTGTGACTCCACCCGAGGCCAAGAAAATCCTAGAAGAAATTCATGAAGGATTTTGTGGAGACCACACTGGGGGGCATAGCCTGTCTAAGAAAATTATAAGACAATGATACTTCTGGCCCACTATCAAAGTAGACACATTTGAGTATGTCAAGAAATGTGATAAATGTCAGCGGTTCGCTACAATCCCACGAGCTCCACCATCTGAGCTAACTATGAAGACCTCCCCATGGCCATTTGCGGTGTGGGGAATTGATCTCATAGGCTCGTTGCCAACTGGCAAAGGAGGAGTTAAGTACGCAATGGTCGCAGTCGATTATTTTACAAAGTGGACCGAGGCCGAACCTTTGGAAACGATAACCTTGAAGAAAGTCTTGGACTTTGTGGTAAAAAACATCATCTCCGGTATGGAATGCCAAGGAAAATAGTATCAGATAATTGTACCCAATTCGACAGTGAATTATTCACCAATTTTTGTGAGAAAAATGGGATAATGAAGAGCTTCTCCTCAGTTGCCCATCCCCAAGCAAATGGCCAAGTCGAGGCTGTGAATAAGACCCTCAAGAGTTCTATGAAAAATAAATTGGAAGAAGCTAAGGGAAAATGGCTTGAGGAGTTGGCCCAATTCTTGCGGGCATATCGAACTACAGCTCGCACTTCGACATGACATACCCCTTTTCTTTGGCATATGGATGCGAGGCCATGTTACTAATCGAGGTTGAAATACCCACTATTCGTAGCCATGCTTATGATCAAGCTTCGAACCAATCCCAGCTCGAAGTAAGTCTGGACCTGATAGAAGAAAGGCGAGATGAAGCTCAACTGAAAAATGCAGCATATCAGCAGCGAGCTACCCGATATTTGAATAAAAAAGTATGGGAAAGAAAGTTCGGATTGGGAGACCTGGTGTTAAGGCAGGTATTTCTAGCTACAAGAGACCCAGCTGCTGGCGTACTTGGGCCCAATTGGGAAGGACCTTATCAAATCGAGTCAGTTGTTCAACCTAACGTCTACAAATTGGCAAGATTAAGCAGAGAGTTGGTGCCACGAGCATGAAATGGTGAACATCTACGACCTTACTATCAATAGTGTAGGAATGATGTCTCCTGTAACCATGCTTGTTTCTGTTAATAAATTGTTCAATTATGAATAAAGATCATTTTCTTTTCAAAATGTTGTATTTTTTGCAAACTCTCAATAACCTATGGTCACACTCATAGGATATTAAGGGGGCATCAGTGGTATATATACCATAAGTTTGAAAAAATGAATAACTCAAATACAGCATACACGAAAACAAACAAATGTCTGGACCGTTAACCCGGCATAAAAGTTAAGTGTATTCTAAAAATAGTGTTTGGATATAACCAAATGCGCGAGCTAATATAATTTGGATGTAACCAGATTATTAAAAATAAAAATAGTGTTTGGACATAACCAAATGCGCAAGCTAAGATAATTTGGATGTAACTAGATTATTAAAAATATTAAAAGTGTCTGGATTTAACCAAATGCGCGAGCTAAGATAATTTGGACGTAACCAGATTATTAAAAATATTAAAGTGTCTAGACATAACCAGATTATTAAAAATAAAATGATATGGATATAACTAGATCGAAAATATATAAGTGTATGGATTACGAACCAAACACGACCTAAATAGGTTTGGAACAAACCAGCTAAAATCGATCGACACAAGTGGGGAAAAAGTTAACTTACTGCAAGCTAAGTTGATACTGAGGCTGGAGTATTTTGCAACAAAAGTTTCAACATCACAACTTTGGGAAGCTACCCGAGGGCACATAAAAGTAACTATAAAAAGCAAGATACAACTAAACTACCTAGCTTACATATCACTTGAGTACTTCCGAGTGCGTGGTAAAAGTAAGTTCCGACCTTGATAAATAACGAGATCGGACGTGGATACATTGACTAAACTGTGCATGCATGCATTGAAACTCAAGCCTAAATCCAACATGTGTTTGTATGAATAAACAAACATAAAAGAAAACTTATAATATAAATTGCTTAAAATATTTCGATTAGAGAGATGTAAAGAAAAAATATTAAAGCGAAGTCAAACATGGTATTAAAAATATCAAAAATAGCTCTTTTACGAGCTATAAAATGTTCTTGCCCCAAGGGCATGAATAACAAAAGCTATAAACTATTACAAAAGGTTCAGAGGGATGCAGCCCATGATCGAGATTTAGGAGGCGGGAGCACCCTCCTTAGCCTTCTCAGCATCCTCCTTAGCCTTCTCCGCATCCTCCCGAGTAGCTTCCTCTACCTCTAGCCAAGCTTGCCATTTGGCCAGAAACTCATCCTCAAAAGAGCCTAAGAAGCTTGTGTCGAGATCGGCGTTGCTGGCCCAGATCCTGTACATGGCCAGGTTGACTGCCTGATCCTTCCTCTACTTAAACTCTTCGAGAAGACGATCCTTTTCACCCTCTATTATCTCAAAGGTGGCCTTTTTCTCCTCCTCGAGCTTTGCATTCAGCTTCTCAAGCTCCTCAACCTTGGAGTTCTTCTCTTTGAGCTTGGCTTTCAGTTTCTCGAGTTTAGCCTCCAGCTTTGATTTTCCAGTCTTGAACTCATTTGCGAGCTTAAGCTGGAGATCCTTCGACTCCTGAGCATAGGACATGCTCGCATGAACCTCATTGTTCAGCTTATGATTTAGCTGAGCAACTGCAGTAAGAGCCTAACACACAAACAAATCAAGTTAGAGCATGCTCTGAATAAAATCACAATAAATAGTGAGGTAAGAGAAATTACCGAGGAGATGAGCTCGGTACTTTTGTCATAAAGGACATTAGAGTCTCAAGAATTGACCAGAAACTGCCATTGAGGAGCCCCGAGATTTCTGATGCTTGGGCCTACTCGAGACAGGACGTCCGAACCGAGGGTGGTTCCGTGAGTCCCGGTAGCGTTGTCGATAACATACTCATCAGAATGAGTAGAAATCGACAACAGGTGACCCTTAGTGATCGTTGGTTTCTTCGGAGCTGGGCTGAGCGTTGGAAGAATCTTGATAGCATGAGGCAAAGGAAAATCATCTGCTGCAGGAATGTTGACCTGGGGAGTGGGGTCCGCAGCTGAGCTCGTAACAATAGGAGCTGGGGGAGGAGGAGTTGCCTTGGTCCTTTTAGGGACCTTAGTAGGCCGGCCAGAGTTTTGCGAGGCACTCAGGTGCTTGCTATGCTTGGCCCCCTCACCACTGGCGAGCATATTCTCGAGGTCGGAATCCATAGTACCTGCATGATCAAATCACATTAGAAATGATCTCAAAGTGCTAAAATTAGCATAAAGTAGACAGTTAAAAGAATTAAAGACAAGTGACAAGGAACCTAACTGGAACTCTCCCCCGAGCTCATGCTCGACAACCAAGTGATTCCCCTATCTTCAGAGGAGGCTGGGGGAGTCCCTTCCCTATAAGTGGAAGTCAACCTCGAAAGGTCCCTATAGTTGTTTGTCCCATATTGGACGGATATTCCATCCCAAACCTCATTCAGACTGTACATTGTGTCGTATTACCCTAGCCAGCTATCAAACCTATGGACCCTATCATCTCCCCAAGACCATACATAAAAGTTGTCCCTATCATCTGGGCATAAGATCAGGGTGTCGGGTATATGCTTAAGTAGGGAAGGGGACCACAAGGCCGAGCTAAGAATGACCTTACCTTTGTCACCCAAGCTCGAGGCCTCGTCATTGGCGTCATTCCCCGAGCATGGACTCCTGCGATGGCGAGTTGGGGATCGTGCTTTCGAGCTTCGCCTCGGAGGAAGCTTATCAGTTGGGAGTGGCACATGCTCCCACTGGGTGTATTCCCGGTAAGCGGTATTATCAGTTGATTGGTCCCACTCCAAAAGACCATAGGCTCGAAGCTTATCTTCGTGAAGAAGATAAGACAGGGAGCGCCTACCGTATGGAAGCTTAAGCAAGGCTTCTTTGTGCTCCTTCATTGCGTCCGTAGGAGTAGGACGGTGATAATTGGCTGAAGAGTCGAATACATTATGATTAGCTCGAGCCTAAGCGAAAATCAAGCATCAAAGGAAAGGGAATAATACACTTACGAATTCGCCTAAATGAGTAAAACTTTGAGGTAGCCAGACCGTCTGTCCAGAAGAAGGCTAGCTTGAAGTTGGGGGGATGGTTGGGTATATCCTCGAAGATCTTCTTCTCTTTGGGATGCTCGACAGGTAGTAGAAGCCATCTCCTCCTCGAGCTCGGGAGGGGTTGCTTTTCAGACAAAAGAGATATAAAATCTTCCTTGGCGAAGGTCCTTCCAGCTTCAGTTCATGGTACAACGACCTTAGGGCTGACAAGACCCTGTATGAATTGGTCTGGAGCTTGAAGGGCGTGAGCCCAACAAAATCCAGAAAGTCCTTAAAAAAGGACTTCAAGGGCAATATAGCCCCTGCCTTCATATGCTTGTGACTCCAGGCCGCGAGCTCCAATTTATTGTTGGGGCGACCATCACCCGGAGCAAAGCAACTTCGCTCGTTGGAGGTGGGAGCTTGACATCTCAGCGAGCTTGATAATCCTAGGCCATGGCAAGCTAGGATGTCGGAGATCTATCCTAATGAAGACACCGAGCTCTAGTAATGTTCGGCCTCAAACATTTCTCCCCTAAACGTAGGAATGGAAGTAGGTTTCGAAGTGGAAAGACGGTTTGATGAATCCTCCAAAAGTGTGAAACTGAGGTCACCCGGCTTGAAGGCAACAATGACTTTGAGCTTGGGGTCGAGAGGGACCGATCTAAGTTTGGGGTCTGGATCAGGATAAATTGCGACCCGAAGTCTTTTCCTTTTCCTCTCCTCAACTTCGTCAATTTGGCGTCGAAAGTGAGCTCGAATGTCTTCTTTTTCACACCTCAATTTGTGCTCGTGAATAAGCCTCTGATTTCTAGTAAAGGGTGATTCAGGGCTTGGAGTCGACGGGTAGTAGGGAGTTGCAAGCATTGACCCCCACCATTTTTCTAAATTCAGCGACATCTAGCAAGAAAGAAATGGGTGAGGCCAGGCACAAGAAAAAGGAACAAAATTTTAAGTGATTCAAGCTCAAAGGCCCGAGGTCACGGAATGAGATCGATCGAGATTGAAGATCTTGAAGGAATGGGTTAACTTGAAAGAACCCCTGAGTCATTGTAAGGCTCGGGCTTTGAGAGTGTATTTGACGCGGAAAAAGGAAGTGGATTTATTTTAAAGAATCCTGGATTTTAAGGGAAAAAGTTGGCAGTTACTAAAAAAGGTTATAATTTTGGGAAACGTGCAATTTAAAAACCCTAATTCCATACCCCATTTCTTGGTCTACACGATATGATATCCGAAACTTAAATAACACAGTAAAAGAGCCATATTTGCATCATTTACGCAAAATCTGGGTTTGGAACCCATAATATCAGAAGAACTACACGATATCGGTTAAAACATTCTAGTGCTAAACTAGTGTATGTGCCTACAAGTGCAACAACAATACAAACACGCATGAAGAAAAAATACATAAAAACATACAAGATCAAGGAGAGAAACTTACACAATGAAGCTGGTGGGTACAGAGAGATTGATGGCCGAAGGAGTGGTTGCAAGAATGATCCCACGGAGTCGAACAAGCCCACATTGTTTTGCTTTCTCGGTTTGGAAAACATGCAAGAGCAGAATAGACTTTGGTTTTGGTTTCTCTTTTTTTTTTTTGAAAACTCAAAGCGAGAAAGTAAAATGAGGAAGACGATGGGGATGTATTTATAGGCCCCAGGGAAAGTCAAAGGTCGGGCTAATTTGAGCTGTTAACCGTATTTCGTATCTGATCCAACGACCAGGTACAAATGGAGTAATGGGGCAAACGAATAGACGTGGGAGAAGTGAAAAGGCACTCAAGTACTCTGATTGGTCAATCCCTGGCTGACACGTGTCCATACTCGAGTACAATTAATGGTACAGTTTTCAAGGAGGGTAGTTCAAAAGTTTCCTTCTCATAGGATTTGAACTGATACTTTTGAAAGGAAAAAGTGTTACACCCAGATTTTGAGTATGAGAAGTTATGATCCCAAAATCTAGGCTTGTTAGGTGTAAGCTCGAAACAGACGCGGTCGCCGTGTGTCAAACTGATTCTCTGTAAACAGCGACCTCGAAGGTTCGAGGGATGTGTAGCCTCGAAAGTGCTCCGAGCTCGCAAATAGCATGGTGTGACACTTGTATATATCCCTGAACCATCTCTTGCCCTCTAGACTAGTTCGAGCTCGGAATGTGTGAGTTCGAATGTGGCAACATCATCAATGTCTATTTGTTCCGAGCATAGGCAAAGTGAGGCAACGAGCTCGTGATCGACTGATAGTCTTGGCGATTCCTAGTCTCGGAGATTTGATGAGTCTAGTATTTGAGTTAATCAGTTATATGTGAACATATTTATTCTTGTACAATCCCATTGTTTAAGGGATATTATTTTATCTGTTATCCGATCCCACATTTTATGGGACGTTTCTGTGTATGTAGGAATAATGCATTAAATAGCATTATATTAATTGATTCATAGAATATCTTCCCAAGATATGTGGGAATGAATTCTGCAACCTTCTCTATAAATAAAGAAGGAAGCTCCATTTGTATGGACTGATTTCTGATTTCTCGAGAGAAAACTCTGGGTAACTATTCTCTGAAAAGTTTCCAGATTACTTCCAAGTTCTAATAACATAGACTCGTGGACTAGGCAGATTTAACTGCTGAACCACGTAAAAAATCTCTTGTGTTCATCTTTGTTCATTTTCTTCGATATTTTCTTGTTTAATTGCTCTCCTATTTAAGTTGACGAAAAATGACGTCAACACATGTCAAGTAAAGAATTATATGATAATTTAGGATGAATAATTAATTTGAAATTAATTATTAATTTTCAAAAATATATTTATTAATTTAAATATATAATTTTTGAAATTTATATATATAAATAAATAAATTAATTTTTTAAATTAATTATTTTATTTGAGTTGGAGAAAATATAATTGGTAAGTCAAAAATAGTTTTTGATTTATTGAATTTTAAAAGATGATGATAATGATGATCATTAATTTGAATTTAAAATTTAAAATTTAAATGTTGAAATATGGTTGTCATCCTTTTCTTAAAAAGATAAATACGAAGATTGATTTTAGTTAAATAAGTAAATAAAAAGAAAAATACAATATCCCTGAAAAGGGATATAACAGTACACGCATAACACTGTCCAAGGACTGTGCCATGTGTGTATCGATATACTGATATTGTATAAGTGTTGTTTTTATTTTATTTATTTAATTAATTAATAATTTGAAAATAGTTTTTTCAAATTTGGTAAGTTAGATATTTACCTAAATCAATTCCTATCATCATTATGATATTATTATTATATTACTATTATTATTATGAATAATAAGGTAATATAATTATCTCTCTATTTATGATATAGAATAAAGATAAGAGAGATGCACAATACATATACAATTCAAAATGGTTCTCGTAATTTTTGTCAGAAAAAAGTCTTTCTTCTTCTTCTTCTTCTTCTTCTTCTTTATTCTAGCCATTTGTAGACCATAATCCAAGTTCTCATGTGTTGAGAAATACTTGTGATTTCTAAAATTGCAAACCCATGTTCTCTATGAGCCCACACACATCTTGAGGTGTAGATAACACTCTGGAAGATCGTGGTTTGAGTACTCAAAACATTGGATTGGAAGATCGATAAGTATACAAAAAGACTCAAGGACACTTGATAGGCTCCAAGATGTAATTATTTGTGTTTTTGAATATATATAAGTTATATACAAATATATTGTATATTTATATACATATTGCATGATTAATAATATTGTATGTTAATGTTTCTGTCTAGATATTTTCTTGGTCATATAAACAGTTTATATGATTAATGAAATTTTTTATTGTTGTATAAAATGGGCCCACCATGCCTATTCCACCGCGTGCTCTGAATATTTTTCCAACAGAAGAGAGGGGGACAGTGCATATAGCAAGTCGTGAACGCACATGTCGCAATTATGAGACGACCATAATTACAACGAAGGGGACTCTGATTATAATAGGAGAAACACTGGTCGACAACAGGAGGAAAGCAAGGGGTAGCAAAACCCTCCTCCAATGGACAATCGACCAGCAAGCCAAAATGTTGGGGGGTAGCCACAACAGCCCAACATCTTTGACCGACTAGGTGCAAGCGAGTAAAGGCAGAGGGATGAGGACCTAAGGAACATACTTAATGGCCGAAGGGAAAGGCATGATGAGCACATCCCACCTGCAGCAGTCGATCATGTCCCTGCTATACCAGATGATGTTCAAGCTCAAATAGATGCTCTAAAATAGGCGGTAAAACAGTTTGTCAGAAATAAAATGTCCCATATTGAGTATGACCGGAGAAAGGGCACCCCATTTATTAATAGAATTGTTGTAGCAGAAATCCCAAGCAAATTCAAAATGCCAGTATTGCCCAACTTCACTGGAAGAGAAGACCCGGTATCTCATGTGAATAAGTTTGAGAAACAAATGGACATCTAGAAGGTGTCCAAAGATGCTCGATGCAGGATCTTTCCTGTTACTTTATCTAATGTTGTCCAGGAATGATATTTCAAATTTCCATCGGCCAGCATAATTTCATGGGAGATGTTTGTAAAAGAATTCTACGGACAGTTCTATGCTGGTCGGATACATTTGACAAAGGCCAATAAGCTGGTCGATATTAGACAAAAGGAAGGAGAGCCTCTCATATTTTCGATTACTCATTCGAGAACTACGATCCTTGGCTGTGGAATTGAATCAATACATATAGAGGTTTGTGCGAGCAACTACTCAGGCCAAGACTGTTAGGGATGAGGGAAAGATGATGGCCATCATAGCTGGAGTACAATGCCAATCTCCCCTTTGGAGCAACCTAAGGAAAAATGGAGTCAAAAGTACTCAATAATTCTTGGATCGAGAAGACAAGTATATCAGGCTGGAGGAGGCTATCGCCAATGAAGAAAAGTCTCCAAAGGCCGACCTGGGAAAGAAGGGAGAGTCAACCAAAGCTGCTAGTGGATTTGGCAAACCCAATGACAATAACAACAAAAGTAATAATATGAACGGAGGAAAAATGGCCAATATTGAGCAGACGACGTCTGACAACATACTCCCTAAGCAGAACAGATACGAGCCGAGGTTCACTAACTACTACACAACCCTGGTTGACAGTAGAACAGAAGTGTATCAGGCCAGCCACACCATAATCCCTTTTAGGCGACCAACCCCGATCAGAAAAGACACATCCAAGCGGGACACAACCAAGTTTTGTCATTTCCACAATGATTGGCCATGATACCAACGATTTTAACTAGTTGAAAGATTATATTGAGTTCCTTATTTGACAAGGACATCTGAGAAGATATGTACGAGCAGGGGGAAACTCCCAGCAAGGGGCTAACAGAGGCAACGAGCAGGCACATGTACGCCAACGCTTGCCTCCATTGCAGCTACCCCCATTGGCTGGTACTTTGATGACTATTTGTGGGGGACCGCATATATCTGGTGACAGTGATAAGGCAAGGGAGAGATATGCCAGAACTCTATTTCACGAACAAGACATAGAAATGCAAAAAGTCGAGGAGTGAACTCCCAAAAATGCTCGAACAAAGGAAGATATCATAACTTTCTCTGAGAAGAACGTACAACATATCCGATTCCCCCACTCAGATCCTTTGGTCGTGGACGTTCAAATTACCAACATGATGGTGAAACGAGTGTTGGTAGATACCAAAAGCTCGGTAAACATTTTGTATAAATCTTCACTGGAAAGAATGAAATTATCAGTGCAAGATTTAGAACCATGCAACCAGACCATCTATGGGTTCTTTGGTGAGGGATTAGCACCAATAGGGTCAATTGAACTTTTGGTCACGGCAACAATGACACCCGCGAACCAAACATTACTCACTACTTTTATAGTTGTTGATTGTCCGTTCGTGTATAACGCTGTGATTGGAAGACCCATCCTAGCAGATCTACGAGCAGTGACTTCAGTCTGGCATCTTGCCATGAAGTTTCCAACCGATGCAGGAGTTGGGTGCATGTTAGGAAACTAGCGAGTGGCTAGAGAATGTTATAACTCCTCGATCACAAAAGCAAGAAAGTGTGGATCGGGGAGCGGATCAGAAAAAGGTTGTTATTGGTAAGCAAGTCACAAGCCCAATCTAGTGAACTAGTCATCAAATAGGGCGTTGCCCAAAGTAAGGATAGGGACTTAGATCCTTGCTTTGGGGATTTTGAGGAAAGTGTTGGACCCGTGGAGGACCTTGAGAAGGTCCAACTAGAAGAAAAAGATCTGACCAGAGTTGTGAAAGTCGCTAAAAACTTAGAAAAAACAATCAAAGATAAGTTGGTGGAGATTTTGGAGAAAATCTAGGAGGTCTTTGCCTGGTCGCATAAAGATATGGATGGAATTGACCGGACAATTATCATCCATGTTCTGAACATAGACAAAAATCACCCACCAGTACAAAAAAAAAAAAAAAAAAGAAGGTTGCTCGACAAAGACAGGTCTAAAGCCTTAAAAGAAGAAGTCGAGAATCTAAAGGAAAATAGATTCATGAGGGTAGCGTTTTATCCATCTCGGGTCTCTAATCCTGTATTAGTCCCTAAACCAAATGATAAATGGAGAACATGCATGGATTTCACAAACCTTAATAAAGCCTGCTCGAAAGATTGTTTCCCACTTCCAAGGATCGACCAGCTGGTTGATGCCACATCAGGGATTGAAATTTTATCATTCATGGATTGATACTCCGGCTACAATCAAATTAGTATGCATCCATCTGATGAGGAAGACACCAGCTTTCGAACAGATACGAGGCTTTACTGTTACAAAGTAATGCCCTTCGGTTTGAAAAACACTAGTGCGACTTACCAACGACTAGTAAACCATATGTTTAAAAACCAGATTAGCAATAACATGGAGGTTTACGTTTTTGATATGCTGGTTAAGTCGAAAAAAGCTGGTGAGCACGTCAAGGACCTACAAGAAGGCTTCAACATCTTGAATAAATATCAAATGAAACTTAATCCTCTTAAGTGTTCCTTTGGAGTTGGATCAGAATTTTTTTGGGATTCATAGTAAACTCACGAGGAATCGAGGCCAATCCCGAAAAAATTCAAGCACTGATCGAGATGCAGTCACCAGAAAAAATTAAAGATGTACAAAGCTTAACAAGAAGAATTGTGGCTCTAAGTAGATTTATATCTAAGTCTACGGACAAATGCGTCCCATTTTTTAATCTACTTAGAGGAAACAAAAAGTTTGAATTGACAGAAGGGTGTAAACATGCTTTTCAGGCACTTAAGGACCATATGTCGCGACCACCCATTATGTCCAAGCTAGTTGAAGGAGAAACTTTGTACATCTACCTAGCAATAACAGAGTATGTTGACAATGATATTTTAATCAGGGAGGAAGACAACATTCAAAAGGAAGTATACTACATAAGTAAAAGTCTAGTGGGAGCAGAGTTACGCCATCCGACTATAGGGAAATTGGCTTACTACTTGATACTGGCATCAATAAAATTGCGATCCTACTTTCAAGCTCACCCCATAATAGTTTATACCGACCAGCCACTATGACAAGTCTTGCAAAAACCAAAAGCCACGGGTCGACTACTAAAATGGGCAGCTGAACTAGGGCAGTTTGAAATTTCTTAGGTACCACAAGCAGCCATAAAGGGACAAACCTTAGCAGAATTTGTAGCTGAATTCACTAGACTTCCAACCAATGAGTCAGCTATAGAGCCTGAAGCCCAAGACAAAGCTCCCGCCTGGAGGCTGTTCGTGGGCATA
This sequence comes from Humulus lupulus, assembly GCF_963169125.1. Taxonomy (NCBI): domain Eukaryota; kingdom Viridiplantae; phylum Streptophyta; class Magnoliopsida; order Rosales; family Cannabaceae; genus Humulus; species Humulus lupulus. The sequence continues at coordinate 84,149,235 of NC_084794.1, read as the reverse complement.
TCATCAAATGAGCATAACTCGGGGGCCGGGGGGGGGGGGTGCAGGATTGATTCTAATAACCCCCGAAGGGCATCAGTTTCACTGCGCAATAAGATTCAACTTCCATGCCTCCAACAACGAAGCCGAATACGAAGCATTGCTCACAGGTTTGAGACTAGCCAAAGATGTGAATGTGAAGTCACTAGTGTTGGAAAACTTTATATAGGATCTTTATTTATTTTTATGTAGATCTAATATTAAACAAATTAATAAGAGATAACCTAGAACATGATTCTAAAATTGAATTCAAAGAGAAATAATGATAAGAATACTTACATTATACGCAGCGGAATGAATGAGTCCTTCCTTCAGTTTCTCTAACCCTTGCATCCTTTTTATCGCAAAGTATTACTTAGAAACTGAACTGATCTTCAATTTTCTTCACAACCTTCCAAAGTATCCTTGGAATCACCTAGACTAGAGTGGGAATTCTCAACACATGAGATAGATACAGAGAGAAGAAGAGAAAAGAACAATAAGGCATAGAAAAGGACTTGTGTTTAGAGAGAATCTAAAAACTATCAGAAACTTGTGTTTTTAACTTCTAAACTTGTCTTGTGTTTTCAACTCTCTCTTAACATTCCTTTTATAGGCTCAATTAGTTCATTTATTTAATTAAAAAATAAATAAAATAATAGCCAATTAACAACCCTAGGTAAAAATAATCATGGGCTTTAGGCCTGTGAAATTTCCCATTTGATTATAAGCCCATTGGACTTAAAATCAAGGCCTGTATTATTTTCTATTGATTTAATTAATTAAATAATTATTCAAATCCTTTATCAAATAATTTGAACCTTGATTTAAACTTATTTATTAATTTAGATACCAATTTATCTTAATTAATAAATATGCCCTAATTTCTCTTTTCTTCTCAAAATTACATAACTCTGTGAAACTATCCAAAATTGACCTGGTCAACTTTGATAATTCTAATTGATGATTAAATCAATTAATTGAGACTATCTAGATGATTTTATCCAAGATACATTGGGGACCATGGGCCTATGAAATGAAGCTCCAATAAGTTATCATAAATCTAACAAATAAATTTACTAACTTATTAATTCCTCGTGACTCCACTAAAGACTCGGAATTGCACTCTTGAATTCATAGAACGCTCTATAAAAAATGTATATATGCTATTAATTATCCATTGTTACAACCATAATTGTCACTCAATTCTCTATAAACGATCTATAATGAGATGGGACAAAAATATCGTTTTACCCTTCATTGTATTATATCCTTAAAACACTTAGTTCCTTGTAAATGATATTTCAGTAAATAATTTAATTACTGAAATTAGATCTCTATCATTTAACACCTTGAACCAAACTAAAAGGAAACCATCATTTTACTTCTTCATCAGAAGCTATAGATGTTCATATCTATGATTAACACTCCCACTCAATTATAGTACTGAGTTCCTAAGATGTAAGTATGGGCTAGTACATAGGGTAAGCTGGTAACGAACAAGTCAAAGAACTCAAATAATATAATCAGTTAGAATACTAACCACTCAGAATTGAGATTGAATTGACCTATGGTCAACTATATGATATGAGTAGAATAGATAATAACGGTATGTTTACTTATCTTATCAATTGTCAATATCGGTCCAGTCCGATGTAACAAATACATTCGATCCTATCTACTTTGCTAATATTCTGGAAAGAACATAACACTACAGTGTGTAAGTAGATCATATCGTAGATTGGCAAGTCAGTGTAAATCCTGTGCATTGACTAATCTTAGGACTAACTTATTTTGAACATATAATCATATTTATATTCCACTGTGATTACGTCACTATAAATAGGATTATTTATATGCTCGGGATTTAATAGAAGTTTATATTAAACAGATAATCATGAAAATAAAACATGTGAGCAAAGTGATTGACCAAGTCAAAAAAAGATTTCTATTCTTTTATTGATAATAAATGAGATTACAAAGAATTTGGGTTTTAATTAGGGCATAAAATCCCAACAAACTCCCACTTGCACTAATTGAAACTAATGCCTTAATTATACTAATCCCATTTCTTTGATATGCTTATCAAATGTAGCTTCTGGTAGTGTCTTTGTAAACGGATCTGTAAGATTGCCTTCAGTTGCAATCTTCATAACTTTTACATCTCCTCTGGCCACATATTGTCGAATAATGTGATACTTCCTTTCTATATGCTTACTCTTCTCGTGACTACGAGGTTCTTTCGAGTTGGCTATTGTTCCTATATTGTCACAAAACAACACAAGCAGTTTATCCATTTCTGGAATAACACCAAGATCCGAATAAAACTTCTTTAGCCAGACTATTTCCTTAGCTGCTTCTGACGCGACTATGTACTCAGCCTCCATGGTGGAATATGAGATTGCAGACTACTTTATGCTTCTCCATATCAAAGCTCCACCCCAAGAGTAAACACCATTCTAGAAGTAGACTTCCTTTCATCGACATCACTCTGAAAATCTGAATCAGTGTAGCCTACAGGGTTCAGAACACCACCCTTGTAGACTAACATATAATCCCTAGTCTGCCTCAAATTCTTTAGGAAATGCTTAACTGTTATCCAATGTTCCAGTCCTGGATTTGACTGATACCTACTCACTACTCCCACTGCATAGTAGATTTCTGGTCTAGTACACAACATGGCATACATCAGACTTCCAACTGTAGATGCGTAAGGAACTTTTGTCATTGCATCTTCCTCTTCAGGAGTTTGGGGAGACTGCTTCTTTGAAAGATGAATTCCATGGCCGGATGGTAAACGTCCATTCTTGGAATTCGTCATTGAGAAACGTTCAAGCACTTTATCTATGTAAGCTACATGAGATAGAGCTAAGAGTTTGTTCTTTCTTACCCTGATGATCTGGATACGTATCACATAACTGTCTTCACCCAATTCCTTCATCTGGAATTCAGTGCTCAGCCAATTATTTACATATGATAATTTCTTAACATTGTTTCCAATGAGTAAGATATCATCCACATAAAGAACTAGGAATACTAGGAATAATTTCTTGTTTTATCTGCTCAAGAAGGTAGTCAAAGATCTCACCTTGATTGTTCTTCCAAAACATATAAAAGCAATTGATGGTGGCTCCTTGGATCCTTTCCAAGTCACTGGCATTCTGATCCTCGAGCAGCTTAACCCAATCCTCTAGTCTAGTGGCCTTCTTCATGCTTGCGACAAGATCTTCTTGCAGCTTGACAGACACCTTGTAGTTGGTTTTCGAAGCTTCCTTGTATTTTTTCCTTAGCAGCAATGGCCTTAGCCAGATCTTCCTTGCTCTTCTTTAGCTCCTCAGTCAAAGCAGCAGCTTTGTCCTCTGATGCTTTGACCTTGGCCTCTGCTGTTTTGACTTTGGCCTCCAAAGCATTGACGTTGGCCTCCCATGCCTTGATATACTTAGCATGTTTCGATCCAATTCCCTTGACACAGCGCCAACCATTATTCATGGTCAGAAGACCCTACGAACAGTGAAGAAATGAAGCTATTAATAAAATAAAATGTTGTTCGATTAAAATAAAATAAAGAAAAGAAACTTACACCGATCACTTCGTTGAACCCACGAGCAAGGACTTGCTCTGGTCTCAACAAAGGGAGGGAAGCAAAGGCCTCTTGGCTGCGACGATGCTTGGCTACCTTCAGTACTTTGTCAATTGTTGAGCAAGAAGCATTGCTCAACAATTCTGTTTCCAAGGATGCTCCTACTTGTTCGGTGGAGGACTCAGTGCGAAGAGGAAGAGTGGTTGTCCTGGAAGGAGTAAGAGCTGGAGGGTCTTCTAGTCGAACCTTTTTTCTTAGAGGTTTCCCACTGGCCTCTCCGGCATCTTTCCTGCTTGGTCTCTTTAAGCCAG